>NC_056747.1:399676271-399793771 GCF_019279795.1 Protopterus annectens
CTAACAAAAGGTCTTAATCAAACTCAAAGTGAAACATATGGCCTTTTTGCTGATCTTGTTACAATTATACTTGCCTATGGCTTTGATTATTCCCATGATATGGTCTGTCTAATTTTACTTAGCACCATATGAAGTTTTAATGGTTGGTTTGGGGTGTTTGCAGGGATGCACCATATTTGGAGCCCAATAGAAAAATATTGGCGTCTTCACATTTACCTACCAGTGTACCACACTAAAATGTAACCCTCAGTTTCTTTATTTTAATTCACATTTTCTAAAAGAAAAAAAAAAAACAAGCAAAATAAATAAAAACATACGTGTGTGTGTGTGTGTGTGTGTGTGTGTGTGTGTGTGTGTGTGTGTGTGTGTGTGTGTGTGTGTAAATATATATACATATATATATAGATGGGTGTATTGCATATGACCAAACTTCCCTAATGTTGAATGTAAAACACCTACAAAATAAGTTCAATCACACAGTACAGAAAAAAAAATGATAATATGGGCACATTCAAAAAAATGAAAACAATATTCCTCTCCAGATATTAAAAATCCCCCCCCCCCCCATAACACCAGCCTCAAATGTGTCTGAATAGTAGCAGATTTACAGGAAGGTTTTAATGACCTTATGGTGTAGGGTTAGAGTTGGGGGAAGTGGCAGCATTAGGGTTAGGGTTAATACCCATTACTAAGGAGGACAGATGTGTTCTGCCAATGTTATTTGTATGTATTTGGAGGTGATCGGTGTGCCGTCAACTCTTCTCTGGCTGTCCATTTAAGGACAGTGGTGAAGAAGCTTTGGTTTTCTCCTTTTTGCTAATTTATAGCACTGAAAGCACATGATGTGAAATGGGTGGGGGGGTATTTGCCTAGCTGGGACTGTTTGCTGTACTATAGCTGTTCCACTCATGAACATAAGATTGCTTATGAAACAAAGCTACTACTGGTGCTTTGGATAATAAAAATGGTTTGTATGAACACATAATAAGATATGGTTTGTGTGATGCCTCACGTTTGGTACTAAGAGAAGGTTCTAGATATATAACTGACCCGAGATTTTGGCTAACGTGGTAATTTTTTATTTTTTTTTGTAGATCTTCTGTAAACAGTATAGATTTTTATTTTTCACCAAAGCTATCAAGTAGTTCTCCTCCATTTATGGTAGAACATATAAAACTATCTTTAGATTGTATTAAAAAAGAACTCAGCAGCTGGGCCAAATGGATTGATTGGCTACTTTTTGAAAGGTATATTTGGTGTATTTGTTTCAGAAATCTTTAAATGATTGTTTCGTTCCAGAAATTTGGAAGGCTATTTGTAGTTCCAATGTGTAAAAGACACCCTGGTTATACTGTTGGTGATTATAAACCCCCAATTAGTTTAATGTATACTCAGGGGAAGCATTTTGGAAGTGAATTAAGCTTATCATTTAAGCATATGTTTAGTTTACGTAGTGATATATCAACATGAATTTATACCTGGAAGATCGAGTCTATCTAATGCGGTAACTATGATAAATGCACTGGATAAAGGCCTAGCTGTAAATGACATTTATCTGGCTCTGGCTAAAGCCTTTGAATCAGTTCAGTCTGTTTTCAGTCATATACTTTGTAGGACAGATGTGAATATTTTTGTAAAAGATGGGTTATAAATTGTTTGGTAGGTCAGAAAAACAGAGTTAAGATTAAGAACACATTTTCAAAATTTGTGCTCATTAAATGTGGTGTTCCCCAGTTGTCAGTTTTTGGACCTCTATTGTTTGGGCTGCTTATGAATGACTGTCCAACCTCCTAAACAAATTTGTTTGAGCCAATTTGCTGATGATTTAAAGGTTGATGGTATAATAACTAATACAGTAGATCATCAATGTTTGCAAAATTATTTGGAAAAGTTAACCACGTAGGTACAGTTAAATGGCATGACATCTAACAATCACAGATGTTCAGCTGTTCACATTGGTATAACTAATAATTGTCATCCATATGCCTTGGATAACTCTATTTGCTTTTTGGTTAAACAGACTAAGGATTTAGGTATAATTGATAACTCATCTTTTACTTTTGACTTTCATGTGAATTGTGTTGTCAGGAAATGTTATGGATTAATAAAGAACATTTTTAGGACTTTCACTTCTAGGGACAGTGCTGTCATGATTGAGTTATTTTCTGCCTGTACTCACTCCATGATAGAATATTGTGGCTCACTGGGGATCTCATAGCTTGCTAAGCTTGTGCATGTCCAAAGAACATTTACGAAACATATAGTTGGATATGAATCATTAACGTACGTGACCAGTCTTCAGAGCTTATCGTTCTATTCAGTAGTTTATAGGATCATATGTAATGAGTCTTGAAAACTTTTTACTCAGTTCAATAGCTTTAGGCTATTAAGGGCTCATTTAAGGATGATGCATTTTCTGTAATGCTGGGAGTCGATTTAATAAATTATGGTTTAAATATGAGGAATAATAATTTATTAGTTCACTTTCCTAGTGTTAATTCAAAATGTATGTCTTTGTTTTTTTTCCCCATTTTATGGCCTGTAGATTATGGAATACGCTATCTATAGATATTAGGTATGCAGACAATTTACTAACATTTAAGTCTTCATTAGACGTGCGGTTTAAACATTTGTAATGAATGGAGCACCATAAATATGCTCCGATATCAGTAAAAAGACAAATCAGTTAAGCACTACTATAGTGCAAGAAGCAACCCCCTGATTAACTTGTTAAGTTCAGGTCCCACACTAGGCAATCAAATTTGCCAGTACTGACCAGTAAATGACAGGAAAATAAAAAGCAAATTTGTTTCTCCTGCTGTCTGTGTCTGTAATGTGTCACTAACTTGCTTTTATAAACTTAGAAAGTTGCTAGAATAATAGGATTTGGGTTATCCTGAATTTTTTAGAAGATATAATGTTTGAAAGTCATATATATAACATTTTGTGTATTAAGTTCTCTGTGATTTGTCAGTAACCCACAGGTTTTATGAGGAACATATTAAACGTATAAAGCAAAAATCTGGACAGTTGAGAGACATGGCAAGGTGAATATAAACATAAGAGACTGTGTTATACCTTCTTTCCGACATTGATCGCTAAGTGCTTTATGACTTTCAAAGGCAACAAAACACTTGAGCTTTTTTTCCTGCAGCCAGTAGTAGATGAAGCAGATAAAGCTCCATCAACAACAAAGAATTCTGACCAGCTCTCCTATCATAACCCTTTATTATGTGCTCTTGACATGGATGCCAACAGTCCCCTCTCAGGCTTCCCTCTCGAGGTGAATTTCTTAGCATCCATGTCAGGAACACATAATAAACAGGTTATGATCAGCGACCTGCTCATAACCCTCTATGTTATATGCAACAGGGTCGAAATTAAAGCAATCCGTTAACTGGCCTTCCTAGGCTCTGGGCTTGAGTCTTTAAATCACTGAACCATTATATCTGAACAGTTGAAAAAACAACTGTTACATCACCAGGTTATCAGTATATGAATATGCTATCAAAAATTCATAAACAGTTTAGTCCTGCACCCCTAGCAGGCTAATTATTACTGGTAGTGGGTAGCTTACTAAACCCATTTCAACTTTTCTTGAAACTATGTAAGAGCACCCTTAAAAGATACCACACATTTTTGTAATTACTTTCTGACTTTTACATTGTCTAAAATACTTTATTTTGTGTACATTAGATGTGCAGTCCTTGAAATTCAACATCCCATATGAGGGTGGGTTAAAGTCAGCAAAAATATTTTTTCATTTATCTGACCTTTATCATCCTGAGATTTTATAACTTTTGTTATCATTACTTGATATAGTACGAATGTGTGTGTGTGTGTGTGTGTGTGTGTGTGTGTGTGTGTGTGTGTGTGTGTGTGTGTGTGTGTGTGTGTGTGTGTGTGTGTGTGTGTGTGTGCGTGTGTGCGTGTGTGCGTGTGTGTGTGTGTGTGTGTGTGTATATATATATATATATATATATATTATACACACACACACACACACACACACACACACGCATTATATATATTATATGTAAAATATATATTTATATACTCTAAACACATGAACTTCACAGCATCAAGCATAACTTCTCAAAATAAAAATAATTGCAAAGAAAACAAAAACACAGTTAACACATTGTGCGATGGGCAGGCAAACCCCATGATGTTTCTCACATCCCTCGCTACTTAGATATACCATAGCTCCCTGTGTGGGGGAGGATGCAGAGGGTTTGCCCCTTACAAAAAGACAAATTTTTAAGGTATGTTTGCTCTAATGCAGTTACAAAAACACAATTTTTTAAGGTATGTTTGCTCTAATGCAGTTTTGCATTAGAGCAAACATACCTTAAAAACTGGTGTTTTTGTAAGGGGCAAACCCCCTGCATCCCCCACACAGGGAGCTTCTTCCCATATCCACCTTATTTAAGTAAGTAACTCTATGGTCAAACAAATGGGGAAAAGAGAAACACACAAAGCACAAAATGCACTAAGAGTTATAGAATTTTAAAAAGTGATTTCAGTCAAATGAGTTTTCGGTAATTTCTTTCAGTCATTTATGATTCAGCAAAATGAGATTCTGTAAAAAAATAATCTTTGCTATATGTGTGGGCATATGTCCATATATTGACAAAACGTGATCAAGCACAAAGGCTCGCTCACCAGCCAAATGAAAAAAAAATAAGTAAACAAGTTTTTCAGGGGGGCAAGCGGCAAACTTTCTTTTAACCCCACACACCCCTGCTAATTATATATACCAACTCCAAGATCATACTACATTGGGGAAAGGGCAAATTGTCCAGTCCCCACTGTACTTTGTTCTCACAAACGTTTAAAAAGCTGGTATGTGCGATCAGCTGATTTTCAGTTACACATACTAGATTTACTTTTCCCTTTGACAACCGATCATTCGACCAATAGAATGTATACCATATATATGTAAATGTGAGTGCCTCATGAAAGTATGGAACACTCATAATATATATATATATTTCCTTTGATAACCATGTTGCCAAAGTGGTTAGAAAATCCTTCTCTGTGACCCATCTGATCACGAAAGGGTTCGCATCAAGATCTAAGGATGTAATGGTGCCCCTCTACTCTTCCCTCATCAGACCCATTATTGAGTACAATGCACCAATTGGAATGTACCTGGCTAGACATCTCCATCAGCTGGAGAAACCACAGAGGTACCTAACCAAGAGGATTACTGGCCTCAAACAGTTGCCCTATGCAGCACGATTGAAAAAGCGAAAACTGTTCTCTGTTGCATATCGCCTTCTCAGAGGCGATCTCTGTCTAACGTACAGAGCCATGTCCAACCCAGAATTGTTGAACATGCTCCATCTTAGCAAAACCAAATCTACTTGAGCTACACGCTCTAGGGATTTAAACCTCAACACAACAATGAATAGAACATGCTGGAGGGATAGATTCCCTTCACAGAGACTTCCCTTATTATGGAACAAGGTCCCGATCTACATAAAACAGAGACCCTCACTATCATTCTTCAAGAGGAACCTTGAAGAGTGGATGGGTAACAGAAAGTTCACACCGGGGATCACACCAACAGCACTACTAGATAGGGGCCAAGGGTACTAGCTGCTAGTACAAGGGTCTAGGGAACTACTAAAGGGGAGGTGAATACCGCACAACGTGGCTGGGCTAATATATGCCTTCGGGCAGATAGCACAGTACCAACCTATGAACAAAAAAACAAAAAAAATCTTGCTTTTTTCCCACTTTTCTGAGATTTAAAAAAGTTCAGTTACAGGCTTGCTGTTCTTGAACTGTTTGTAAGTTTCTGTGAGGCCATTTTTGCTTGGGCTAAAGGGAAGTCTCTCTGTTGATCAGTGGCAGTGAAAAACATTGAGCAGCCTGCCTGCCCCTGTGGGAGTGGTTACTGACTTGAAACTGTAGTTTTATTGGCCATTTTGGGTCAATTCCAAAACTCCTTCATCTTCCTCTCTTAAAACCTGGTTGCCTCGTGGTTTTGGCATCTTTTCAGGCTTGTTGGCTGTTGGTGAAGCACCCACCAAGAGGAGAAAACGCTGAGAGAAGAAAGGAGCCACTTTTGAGATTTTAAGTATTTTTCCTCTGTTTATTTGCTAAGTTTTTCTGCATAGCCGCCTATTTTGAGCATTTTCTGGTTTGTTAAACTTGATTTCTGCATTAGTAACTGTATTTAGAGCACAACCTAGAGTTGTTTACTGAATTTCCTGTTTGCACTTATTTTTAAAATCGTTTTTTTCTCAAAACTTGCATTTTATCTGTCTTTGACATAGCACTCTTGTGTGGGGCCATTTACTGTACTGTTATAACTTGTTGATACTTGTGAACCTCTGCTATCTCTGAAAAAAACAAAAAAAAAATTTTGCTTTTTTCCCACTTTTCTGAAATTTAAAAAAGTTCAGTTACAGGCTTGCTGTTCTTGAACTGTTTGTAAGTTTCTGTGAGGCCATTTTTTGCTTGGGCTAAAGGGAAGTCTCTCTGTTGATCAGTGGCAGTGAAAAACATTGAGCAGCCTGCCTGCCCCTGTGGGAGTGGTTACTGACTTGAAACTGTAGTTTTATTGGCCATTTTGGGTCAATTCCAAAACTCCTTCATCTTCCTCTCTTAAAATCCTCTTTTGCACGGTTTTGCGTGTTTTTGAGCATAGCGCAACAGCGGGCAGCGCGGCCTAATTGGGTTTAAACTATTCCTGGCTCCACAAAGTCTGCTCTTCAAAGTCTGCTCTTCACGTTTTCCCTTAGAACTGCTCTATCTCTCAATTTAAACACCATATTCTCATTCTAAGGCCCTTCACTGGTCCAATTAAATAATCCTACAAGTTAGCACTATTAAACCATAAGCACTACTTACTCTTATACTCTCTACGATTACCCTGTCCTCTATTGGTCCATCTTAAATTCAGTTTCCCTATATTACTCTAGCATGTCCAAAGGTCAGTCAATGGTTTCCTCGCCAGTCCAGCTGGTGAATCTGGGAATTTTGAGGTAATGTTACAACTGTCTCATGTACATGGACAACCCTCTCCTCCTCTAAACAGGTTCAAATATATGTGAGAGATGCAACTATTTAGCCAAACTGGAGGCTGAGCTCTCTCATCTCAAAACTGGTGTAACCAGTCAGGAGGAGAAGGTAACTTCACAAAACACAATTCCAGTATCACATAGTCCCACCACATCAGCGAACCAAATACATAAATACACAAAAACATTCTCGGAGGCTCTAAATAAAAATCTACCTAAGCAACAGAGACCTCCAAAGCAGACATCCAAGCAAACGCTACCTCAAAACAAAACACGCACAACACATAACCCACAAAGTCAGTGTGCCAAGCAGCCACAGCCCTTAAGGCTGAATAACACACCTGATACACTTGTAATAGGTGACTCTATTGTCAAACACACTGACGTCCTGCTCACTGGGTTGAATAAAGAGAAGGTCACGGTCAGCTGCCTGTCGGGTGCTAGGATCCGCCACATAACGCAAGCACTCAGGTCACTCCAAAGCAAATACAAATATGACTCAGTCATTGTACATGCTGGTGTGAATGACCTGAGACATGTCTCCCTGGACTATATGAAAAGAGACATAGAGGAGCTCTCTGATCAATTAGCCCAGGCTGGTATGACCCTGACCTTGAGCAGCATCTTACCCTCACCTAGAATGATGCCACAGTACAAAGACAAAATGATCGATTTTAACAATTGGCTAAAATTTTGGTGTCATTCAAAGGGGATCCAGTGTCTGTCAGCCTGGGATGACATGCTCGACAAGCCACGTTGCTTCGCTAGGGACTGCTTGCACCTGTCACCACTGGGCTTTCGGATATTGGCAAAGGCTCTTGCCACCACCATAGTGCCTTTTTTAGGCAAGGCTCAAAAGTCAAACCCACCTCCATAGACAGCACAAGGAACAAGAAACTAAGGGTAATGCTGCTAAATGCCAGAAGTCTTAACCTCAAGATGCATGCACTCGAAGCTCTCCTCAGTATGGAGAACATCGATATCTGTGCAGTGACAGAAACCTGGTTCAAGGCTCCAGAGAGCACCCCAGCACTACCAGGCTATACCTCATATCATGCTTTTTGGCCCCAAAACCCGGACCGAACCACAAAAGGAGGGGGAGTTTCCATATTTATCAAGGATATCCACACCTCCAGGTTAGTGACATTGCACGAAGTATCGGAGACCATCCATGTGCAACTAACAGTGGGCAAGACTGCTTTTCAGTTTATAGCATCCTACAGACAACCCTCTCAAAGTCAGGAATCCCACTCGGCTTTCCTGAAAACATTGGAGAACATGAAGATCTCTCCGAACACCATTATATTGGGTGACTTCAACTACCCAAACATTGACTGGGAGCACTACTCAAGCCCCAGCACCTTAGCCCAAAGGTTTCAGGAAATTATAAACTCAAATGCTATGGAACAACTAGTCACCACTCCCACAAGAGGGGACAACATACTAGACCTGATCATTACTAACATGGGGACTCTATGCTCCACACCAGAAGTATATCCCTCATTGGTAAGATCAGACCATAAACTAATTTCACTGGATGTCCACATCCCGACCCCACCCCCAGCCCAGAAAACCACAGTGAAAAACTTCTCAAAAGCGAACTTCTCACTTCTCAAAACCGAAGTGGAATCCTTCAAGGCCCCAGGGCCAGTGGAAACTACGGCCCAAACTGCAGAATCCTATATAAACGCATTCTACAGACATCTTCAGGAATGCATGGATCATGCTATCCCAAACAAAACCAAGACCCAATCATCCAAAGGCAGGCGTCCAGTCTGGTGGACCCCTGCCATAAATAAACTGTACAACAGAAGGAGGAAGCTACTACATGATAGAGCAAAATCCCTAATAGGGAAGGCATCTCTGATCAGTACTAGCAAAAAATTACGATCCCTCATAAAATCCTCCAAGGCCAGCTTCAAGAGAAAAATTGCACAGGACACCAAAGACAATCATAAGGCTTTTTTCAATTATGTTAGAAACCTGGGATGCAACTCCCAGACTTGTTCTGAGTTGATTCTAAACGACAAAAAATACACTGAACCCACAGACATCACCAATATCCTGGCAGACAGGTTCAGTGCAAACTTCTCCACCCCCTCCCCCCCCAAACGAGCAAGTATCTATCCCGGCAGAGGGCTGCCTCCCAAACATCTCTGATGCTCAGGTGAAGGCTGCCCTCTCCAAAGCAAAAAAACACTGCTTCCATGGGACCAGATGGCGTCCCAGGTCCTGTCCTACATGAACTCCAAGAGGAACTAATCCCTCAAATAAAACAGCTATACAATCTCAGCCTCACTACAGGATATGTGCCCACAGAATGGAGTGCAGCAACACTGGTCCCACTCCACAAAGGTGGAGCCTCTACGGACCCTGGAAACTATCGCCCCATGAGCCTGACTAGCTTAGTCTGCAAGGCTATGGAGAGGATCATCATGGAGCTCATAAACAAAGACATTGGGGACCTACAGACACTAGATCCTACCCAGTTCGGCTTTGTCAAGGGCAGATCCTGCCTTTTGAACCTGGTTGACTTCTTCAAAACAGTCACCAAAGCCATAGATGAAGGGAAGGTAGTCCACACAGCCTATCTGGACCTTGCAAAGGCATTTGACACAATATCCCACTCGGGCATCATAGATAAGCTATCCAGCTTAAATATAAACCCCTATGTCACAAGATGGGTCACAAACTGGCTCAAAGACAGAACCCACAGAGTGAGAGTTGCTGGAGCCATGTCAGACTCGAAACCGGTCACAAGTGGCATCCCACAGGGTTCTGTCCTGGGACCACTCTTGTTCGGTATATACTTTTCCGAGGTACAGGCAAACGTGGGAGGACTATGGCTCACCAAGTTCGCAGACAACTGCAAACTGGGTGCCATAATCAACTCTCCAGCTGACACAAACATCATTCAAAAAGGTCTCACAGAGACAGATAACTGGTGCCAGCACCATGGTTTAAAGCTAAATGCCAAAAAATGTATAGTCATACCCTTTGGCAAAACAATGTGCCCACAAATTACCACATAGGCGGAAACCCATTAAGTACAGAGAAAGTTATTAGGGACCTGGGGACCCAAGTTGATAGCAATCTCTCCTTTGAAAACCACATTGCCAAAGTGGTTAGAAAGACCTTCTACATAGCCCACCTCATCACGAAGGGTTTCACATCTAGATCAAGAGAGGTAATCGTGCCTTTATTCATCCCTCATCAGGCCCATCATAGAATACAATGCCCCTTTTGGGATGTACCTTACCCGACACCTGCAGCAATTAGAAAGACCCCAAAAGTATCTCACCAAGAGGATCAAGGGTCTCAAACAGATGCCATATGCTGCTCGGTTAAAAAAACTCCAGCTCTACTCAGTTGCATACCGCCTACCTCGAGGTGATCTATGCCTGACATACAAAGCTATGTCAAATCCAGAATTAATGGACATGCTCCACCTCAGTAAATCTAAATCCCTTAGAGCTACACACTCGAGGGACTTGAACCTCAGCACAGAAATAAATAGAACTTGCTGGAGGGACAGGTTCATAACCCAGAGGCTCCCTTCGCTCTGGAATAGAATTCCAGTTCATGTGAGGCAGAGCACCTCACTGAATCTCTTCAAGAATAATCTCGATAGGTGGATGGGGGATCATAGGTTTGTCCCAGGGATTACTCCTGTGTCTCTATTAGACAGAGGCACAGTAAACTAAACCTTAAAAAGGGCACAGTATACTCAAATCAAGGGGTGGCGTAAGCCATACAGAATCGGGCTAGGCTTATAATTGCCCCAGGGCAGATAGCCTAGTATGAACCTATGAACCTATACATATATATATATATATATATATATATATATATATATATATATATAAACAGTTCCAAACCCAGAGCAAAGATCACAATGTATATGTCCCAACAAACCAAGGCAAAGGAAATAACGTAACGTCTGAGGAAGAGAACTTGTTTCTTGAAAGCGCTAACGGTTATTAAAAAGCTTTTAGTTTTACCTGTACTATGGTCTATTGATTCGCAAAGGACTAACCCTTGAATTTGTTGTACCGGGTCTACACTGAGTTTGGCTGTATTGGCTTATTTCCTTTGCCTTGGTTTGTTGGGACATATATATATATATATATATATATATGAGTGCCCATGAAAGTATCGAACACTCATAATATATGTATATGTGAGTGCCCATGAAAGTATCGAACACTCATAATATATGTATATGTGAGTGCCCATGAAAGTATCAAACACTCATAATATATGTATACGTGAGTGCCCATAAAATATCGAACACTCACAACAGCTATCGTACAAAAAGTTATCATTTTAGAGGGAATCTAAAATGACTGAAAATAAAGTAAAATTAGTTTTTTTTTTTTTTTTTTTTTTGCATGGTGGCAAACCCCTATACCCCTGCTAATTATATATCTATCTAGCTATATATATAGATATATGTATTAGATATATACTAACACCAGATCACATGACAGCAGGGTAGTGGCAATCCCATACAAAAGCCTGTCTATAACAATAAAAAGCATTCACTCATATAAGTGCTCACTCTTTCATATTGTAATATCCATAAAGTAGTAGGGGTGCAGGGGTGTATGCAGACCTCTACATTGTGAGGTGCAGAAAAAGAAAATTATTATGTAACAGTGAGGTTCACCTGAGAAAGGAACACACTTCATTTTCTGAGTTTCAGGGCTCTCGGTGTCAAGCCTCAACTTCCATTTGAGCACTGACCAAGCACAGTGCACAGTAAAAACTAGTAGGACACAAGGAGCCAAGACAGCAGAGGTAAAGTGGCGACCTAGCTGCAATATATTAAGTATGTTAGTCACAAACAAGATTTACTAGCCAAAGATACTGGCCAGGCTCAATGCAGAATACAAAAGTGGCCAAAGTAATATAGGGCAATAGACAGTGATCAGGCCTTACCTTGTTAACTCACGGTTCTTGCATAATAAAAAATAGGAAAAATAATATATGGTAATTAGCACTAATAGATAAAGTATTACCTTAAAAAAGAAACAATCATAACTTGCACAGGAAGTTTGTACTCGGTGTCACAGGTCACAAAAGAGACAAGGAAGTAATTACCCTGGTCTGGAAAAGTGATTTGTGACAGCCAAGAGAAAGAGCACAGAAGAGGGCTTTTAGATCATAGACTAGGGTTTGGTGGCTACTTGCTATACTGGCTTATGGTATGCTGCACAACAGATTTAAAAACAAGGTATCATCATCATCATAATCAACCCACTTTTTCCCATTTTCTACATGAGGTCAGTGTGTCACATCAACTGTCAGCATCTCTCTTGATTCAGTGCCACTCATCTTCAGTAGTCATGCCTGAGTGTCACAGGTGTTTTCTCATACAATCCATCTGTCTTCTTGTTAGGTGCCCTAGATTCCTCTTGCCATCTTCCTGTCTGTCACAAATCTTCTTCACTAGATCGTCTTCTGCTTTCCTGCACACATGCCCAAACCACAGTAACCTGTTCTCTTTGGCCTTCTGTGCAATTGGAGCTACTTGAGTTTTTGCTCTGTCATCTTCATTTCTACATCTGTCCCACAGTGTGCATGCTATCCTCTGTCAAGGCATTTCCTCTCCTCAGCTGCTCTGCCTTCACTTTTCAACTTCTTTGGCATTCTAATGTCACACACTACACCTGACACTGTGCCAGTTGGCTGCAGGTTTGACATCCACATGCAGACTTCCCTTCTCCTCAACCACCCATCCCAGATCCTTAAAGCTGTTAACCTGTTCCAGTATTTTCCCTTCTGTCTCAGTTCTCTTCTTCTGATGTCTCCCATTTGCTGCAGTTACAACTGTCTAATCTATATTCAGGTTCATCCTATGTGGCTTCAGCTTTACATTCCATTCTCCTATCATTTGTTGAAGTTCTTTTAAAACAAGGTAGCACCTGTGGAAATGACAGACAGCCAATCATTAGAGGACTGTAAATGACTCTGTCTCTTTCCTTCTGGTGTCCAGACTGATCATTCTTGTCCCCTCTCTCATGAATAGCAAGTGACCACACAGATCAAGGCAGATAATTCAAACCAAAAGTCCCACAACAAAGTGAAGTCTCATGCGTTAGAACTTAGTACACCAGTTACTTGTGTGTGTGTGTGTGTGTGTGTGTGTGTGTGTGTGTGTGTGTGTGTGTGTGTGTGTGTGTGTGTGTGTGTGTGTGTGTGTTACTTTTTGTCCTTGTTAAGAATCTCTAAGCTTTTGAAACTATATTAATCAGCTTGCTTTTTAGGGTGCAGAATGCAGCATTATATTTTATAACTAACCTGAATAGTAGTACACAGACACACATATTATATATAGCTCTAAAAAGTTCAGAGATAGCAATGCAAAATGCAAAGAGTTTGAAAAACATGAGTGCTTTCCAGTCTGAGAGAGTGCAGGAACTGTATCTGTTCTCTCCAGGGACTTGCGCTTTACATTAAAGCTATATTTCACTTGATTCTATTTAAATATTGTGTAAAGAAAGCTAGAGTTGTGCTAACACAATATCCGGTAACCTACAAATAACACACAAACAATGAGCACATATTTTACTCAAAAAATACTAAAGCATTGAAATAAAATACTGCTCACAATAAAGTTAAGCACTTCAATACTAGTTTTCAGAAAAAACATTTGTAAGTACAAAGCCAACAGAAAATTCTGGCTTAGGATAGTGACAGTTAAGCTTCTCAAAGAAGCATGACACCATAACCTATTAATGTATATGAGCTTTTTGGGCCTGCATTCATTAGCTGGCATGATTAAAATACTCCACTGAATGTTTGCTGTGAAAGTAACCAGAACTGTTTGCATAGGGTAAGCAGAGCTCTCAGTTCTGAATCTGTACTGCAAAGTCCATATGCATAGGCCAGATTGCATTGTTCAGTACAGAACCCATAACCATAATGATAAAGATACATTCTGTATATGGGAGTAAAAGCCACATTTAAATTATTTACACTAAAAGTTTAGCCCCTTGCCACAGGTCACATGGCAACTACAACATTTAACCAGGTCTGCAACAAATGCTTCAACCTTTTTTTTTAACTGACAAATAAACTACTTTAAGTTTGACTTCTGGCATTATGTGCTGCATGGCTAGTATGAATTATAGACATCACAGTTTCTTCCTTGTTAACCCCAGTTTCTTTGTTGCAGAAATGAATTTAATTCCCCTGTCTAAAACTTGCCTGCTATATATTTTAAATATCTTTCCTTCTTGTGTAGCCATCTTGAGTATAATAGAGATGGGTTAAAAAAGCAAATGAAAATAAATAAATAAGCCTTCTAATCATTCGTGCAGACCTGGAAAGACACACATTACAAATCAATAAGCTGAGGTAACTAAATATACACAGTGTTATTTCAAAGTAAAAATGAGACTGTGTGTTTGAGTTCCTTCAAGATGTGTCATGTTGTTTCTGGAAAGGGTTGACTGATGGTGTAGAAACTGCATTACATAGTTTGTGGAATGTTCACATTAGCTGGCAGATACTGAAGAAATGTCTGTATACCACTGTTCCCTTTGTCTAACTTGATGACATGATATATATTTCTAGCTAAATATGTTTTCCCAAGACTTTATTGCTGTTGGCTAGCATGCCATCCTAGGGGATTTATAATCACCTGAAGTAAAGTCCCAGTTCTTCTGATGAAAAAGAGTCAAGGACCACATATCAAATAACCCTCACATTCAAATACTCAAACACATTGTTGCAGGTTCAGTCCATCCCACCAGCACTTTTAAAATGGTCAATGTTTTTCTAACAGTTTCACAAAGGTTTTGTCATGAACTCTTCTTAGCTTTTAAAACTTGATCCTGTGTATTTGAAGAGTTAAATTGTAATTCTGTAACAGTGCAAATTTCCATTTGTTTTCATGATTAACAATATCCTGTGTATATTGCAGTTAAAAGTAGAAGCCCCAAGTCTGCCAGGAATATAGTTTATAAACTTATTCATTCATATCAGTCTGAAAAACAATAGTGCCTTCTCCATTCTATACTCTGACATCTATTTATACATTGCCTTTACCGGTAATCAAAGAGCCCTGTCTTTTTTGTGCAACTACCTTATAGGGTCATAGGACAATACTAGCCTATTGGCCAGGAGGCCCTTATAAGCCTAGCCAAAAGTTTCACCCATGTTCCCACAAAGTCAGCACCTGTTTTCCCTGTCCAGCAGAGACACAGGTGGGATCCCAGGGGTATATTTTCTGTTTCCCATCCAGTTGTCCAGGTTCCTGTTAAAGAGGGCTAGTGATGTTCTCTGCTTGACATGGACAGGAGGTCTATTTCACAGATGCGAGAGTTGTTGGGACACAAATCTATCCCGCCAACAAGTTCTATTAATGTCACAGACCAGGTTGAGACCTTGCGTGCGGGTTGCACAAGTGGAGTTTGACTTACAGATATGCAGCAACTCCATCAAGGCTGAGTTTGAGACGGCCTTGAGTGCAAGACACAGGTCATCTCTAAGCAGTCTGTATGAGACTGAGTAGAGGGACAGTGCTTTTAGCCTATCTATACAGGATATGTGTTTGAGACCCTGGATTTTCCTGGTCAGGAACCTCTGTGGTCTTTTCAACTGCTGCATGTGCTTGGCAAGGTACATGCCAAAGGGGGCATTGTACACGATGATGGGTTGGATAAGGGAGGAGTACAGGGATGTTATGAGCTCCTTGTTCCCAGATGAAATACCCTTATTTATGAGGTGGGCCATTTAGAAAGCCTTCTGTACAACAGAGGCAACATGGTGGTTGAAAGTCAGGTTGCTATCAACCGAGGCGCCCAAGTCCCTCATGACTGATTGTGTGCTTAGTATGTTGTTATTAATGTGATAATTAGTGGGGACACCATTTTCCCCAAAGGGGATAATGATGCATTTCTTGGCATTCAGTTTGAGGCCATGCTTCTGGCACCAGTCATTAGATTGGGTAAGGCCCTCTAGGAGAATGTTCACATCAGTAGGGGAATTTATGATAGTGCCCAGCTTGTAGTCATCTGCAAACTTGGTCAGCCACAGGCTACTGGTTTTGGCTTGCACCTCAGAAAATTATATCCCAAACAGTAGAGGTCCCAAGACCGATCCTTGGGGTATGCCACTTGTTACGGGTCTACTACTAGAGGTGGCTTTCCCTACTTTGACTAAGTGGGTTCTATCAGTGAGCCAGTTAGCTACCCATCTGGTAACATATGGGTTGATGCCTTTGCCTTAAAAATATGTTTCCCGTCTTACTGTATCACAGAGGCATTCTTAAAAAAAGGTTGTAATCATCATGACAACCACATCTATCAGAAACATTCAGAATATGCAGCTAATGCTCACGTTTTGCATTTCATCACTGCTTCACACATACTAGAACACCACTGCACCCAGACTCTTTGAAAATAGCACTCTTCTCCAAGGAACCCTTTTTTATGTATTAATTAATGAGTGTGCAATGGAATTCTCGTAAATTGACTCTTTTTCAAAAGATTTTCATCTAAAAGATTAAAATAAAAATACAGGATAATCCAATTGCTGCTTACTATTGCCCACTTTGAGTTTGCTCATGAGTACCTTCATCCAGTAGACTTCATCAAATTGGTTTTTAGTGAATGAGATTACATTTAGTGACATGTTTAAATGTTTTTCAAAAGGTGGAGGACAACTGTTGTCACTGGTAGTTAGTTTGACTGACTTTGTAGAATGATTAGCTCTCAGCCTGATTGGAGTGAAATCTACTCTTCAGTTTGCATTGGTAGTCTGACTGGTCCACACTAGCGCACAGCCTGATTGGGTGAAAAGGCTAGTCTACAATTTGTTTAGGTGGTCTGATTGAATCAGCTATTATTCTCCAGAACACCCTGTGATGCCCGAGCACTGGCCTAGTAATCAAGGATTCTCAAAACTCACCACTAGCACCAGTGAGAGGGCATCTACATTGGGAGGATAATAAGTACACACACAGTAAAGTACAATTTACCTTAAGAGCACACAGAGATCACAGTCAGTCTGGGGCTTGTTTCTCGCTTTCTGTACAGATTCCCAATAAGACTCCCCACTGGCACAGCTATAGGGTTCAGATCTCAGCCAAGTAGTCAAGTCAAAACCTCCAGTACCCTCTCTGTCCAACCATTGTTTTGTGTCCCTGCCCAAGTAGCTGACACACAGACAAACACTTTGAGATTTGCTTTATATACAAACACACAGTCACTCCTGAGGAAGGCTGGCACAGGTTCACTAGCTATGCCCCCTTCTACTACAAAATGCTCAATCTTTTTCTCTGAGAAAGTCTTAAATTGATAATACACGTTACTGCTGAGTCATTTCAGATTACATCATTCTTGACACTTCTACCTAAGTTTCCCAGACTCACAGAACTTAACATTTTAACATTTCTTTTTGTAATCTGCACCTGCCAGGAAGCCACAGCAATAAAAGACAATTTACATGTAAAACCTAGTAATTATCTCTGTCTTAGAACAATAGAAAGAATTTCCTGGCCCAGACATCCTGTCTCCTAGCTTGAGATCAAACGGTCATAAAATGCTTTACTCATCAGCTTTCTTCCAGCAGGGTGCACTGTGGTTACATTTTTGAAGCTCAGAATATAACAGTTTTCTTACATTTGTTACACAAACCTGTGAATCATATTCATATTTACAATGACATAGAATCATTTATAAAATTCTATCTGGCTGGGATGGCAGCCCCTCAGTTTTTTACATTCCCCCCCCTCCCCCGAGAACTCAAGCTAGTTTTTCAAGTGTCCCTTAAGAAATGTTGTTTGAGAGGGTTGAGTCTATCTGGGTATACCTTACCCAATTCCCTGTCTTGAGAGCCCATCTGAATTGACATTGCTAATCCCACTGCGGTGCTCCACTGATATATCATATGCTTGCAACCCTAGGCACCACCTTAGTAACTTGGCATTTTGCCGGCTGGTTGTAACCATGTTAGGGGATTGTGAGCTGTAATGACAAGCCATACAGATAAGGCTGAAATTTCTGCAGTGCCCACACTATGGCTAGATATTCCTTTTCTACAGCTGCATAGCATTCCTCCCTGGGTTGGAGCCTACAACTGAGATAAACCACTGGGTGCTCTTCTACCTCTATGAAGAAATATGGCTAAGTACACCCTTCACCCCATGGTTCAAAGCATCCATTTGCACAACAAATTCTTTGCTGTATTTTGGAGTGGCTAACACTGGGGGTCCTCCCAAAGCTTCTTTAAGCTTCTGGAATGCCTGCTTACATGCTGTGGTCCACACTACCTTATCTGGCCTGTTTTTCCTTATCAGGTCTGTGAGGGAAGTAGCTATGGTACTATAACTGGAGATGAGCTTTCTGTAGTACCCCGCTGTCCCTAAGAATGCCCTCACCTGATTTTTGGTAACAGGTACAGGCCATACCTGAACAGCTTCCACTTTGGCAGGTTCTGGCCTGATCTTACCACTCCCCACTCTATGTCCCAGGTAGGAGATATCTGCCATACCCACCTGACATTTGCTCAGCTTAATGGTCATGCCCAGCACCTCCCTGACGTGTTAAAGGTGCTCTTGCCAGGAATGGCTGTAGATGGCAATATCATCTAGGTAAGCTAGGGAAACCCTCCTGTTCCTGCTAGGATATGATCTACGAGCCTCTGGAAAGTTTCTGGGGCATATTTCATCACAAAGGGCATCTTTGTGAACTCATACAAGCCAAAATGAGTCACAAAGTCTGACCTCTCTCTAGCCCTGGGAATCAAAGGCACCTACCAGGTAACCCTTGGTAAGATCAATGGTGGTAATATACTTAGTTCCACCCAGTTGCTCTAGGGCTTCATCAGCCCTAGGTATGGGGTAAGCATCTGACTCTCCCTGACTATTTAATTTCTGGTATCCTCTGATAGTGGTGCATCACTGTCAGCCTGGGTACTACTACTCACCTCTGCCCTTGCAGTCATTCTGTCCAAGGGAACATCAGTACCCACAAGCAGCTATGGCTCACCTTCAGTCTCACTGCTACAGGGTAGCTCCGTCCCTGAAGTAACCACCTAACCAGTCCTGGCTGCAAGTATGTGGTCTGTCTGGTTCTCCCCCAGGCTACCAGACTCACATGCTTGTCTCCAAACCTGACTGTGTGTAACTGCATGAGCACATGATACTGCATTATCAAAATCCTTCCCTATCAGGACATCTGCAGGATGGTAGCTTGGCACCCCTATTGTCTCTTGTCAACCTACTACTGGAATTTTGCCATTCCCCACTTACTGGCTCCCTCACCTTTTGTTCCCCATTTTGCCTCTGTGGACATATATATGCCACATGACTCCACTGGTTGCATTCAAAACATTTAAGCCTAGGTCCTAGATGTGTATCTGGCCTAGTGGCTTCCCCTCCTACTGGAAGATTCTGTTGGGGCAGTCTGGGCTGCCCACCACAGGTTCCCTTAGATCAATTAGCAGCACTGGGTGACCCTTTCCTGTGCAGGGATGCCCTGCTAGCAAGGTATATGTCTCCCTTCTTCCCCCAACTCATCTACTGTAGAGCATAGTTTATCAGCTAACCAGATCCTCATGTCCTCAGGCAAAGTGCTAAGGGCTTATTCCCTTACCAAAAGGTCTGCCAGCCCTTCAAAAGTGGTGACCTGACATCCACTCACCCACCACCTATGACAATAAGTGCTTAGTTCAGTAACATATTCACACACACTTTCATCTGCCTTGCATCTATGCTCACGAAAGTTTGGACAAAATAGTCACAGCTTTACCATGGAGGAAGGGGGTCAGGAACCGTACCCAGAGCATGTGGTCAACATCATACTGTTTACATACCCTCTCAAACATATGAATGAAGCTATCAAAATTATCCCCCTCTGTAAATTGTGGAAGAAATTTACTGACCTTTTGTGCTTCTGGGGTCCAGTTACTCCCTTCCCCATTAACTCCATGACTCTGGTGAAGAGTCAGCATCTCCTTTTCATATTGCCTCTGCTTCTCCCCCTCCTCAACTTCCAGACATAGCAATTTTTCATTTTCCTCACTCTCTAGATGCCTCCTTCTCCCTGCTGCTTCTATTTCCAATCACTTGGCCTCCAACTCTAGCCTCTTTAGCTCCAGATGGATTTTTAAGTCCTCCCTAGAATGTTTGTGCTGTCCATTCTCTGAGTGTTGTACATCTCCATGGCCAGTCTGATCGTCTTCCTGGTTGCTATTCTTGGATGCAGCTGTGACCAAAGCTGCAGTCATGTCTGCCTTAGTCAGATTTCCATGCACCAGCCCTTTAGCCTGGCACATCTCAGCCAACTGGCTCCTTGTCAACTTGCCATACTCCTCTGTTGAAATGCTTGCCTGCTCTCCCTGACTAACTAAGCTAACAAAAGAAATAAAATAATTGTGATCTGAACTCTTAATGTTCACTGTGTGGCTGATTTAGAGTACAAAAGCACCTTCGGTGATCACTGTTCACAAGCTACAGGAATTCACTATCCACAACACTACAAGCCAATTAGTATGTGATGTGGCTAACTCACCACTATCAAACAATTAATATTTGATGTGGATATCCCACCACTGCCAAACAATGAATATGTGACATCCGTGCAATGGCCCATTAATCAAGGAACCTAAATCCTCACCACTAACACCAGTGAGGGGCATCCACATTGAGAGGATAACAAGTGCACACACATTAAAGTACAATTTCCCTTAAGAGCACACAGAGATCATAGTCAGGGGCTGGTTTCTCCCTTTTCTCCAGATCTCCAAAAAGACTCCCCACTGGCACAGCTATAGGGTTCAGATCTCAGCCAAGTAGTCAAGCCAAAACCTCCAGTACCCTCTCTGTCCAACCAGTGCTTTGGGTACCTGCCCAAGTAGCTGACACACACACAATTTGAGATTTGGTTTATATACAAACACACAGACACTCCTGGGGAAGGCTGGCACAGGTTCACTAGCTATGCCCCCTTCTGCCCAGGCTATAAGGTAGTAATCACTGCCATCAACTACTCTTATCAGCTACTCTAAAGGCCCTTACCAAATGGTGCCCAATTCTACTGTGCAGTGTTACTGTTATCCAACTGATAAGTATAACTGAGACTTGAAGGCTATTTAGGAGTGGCCTTTACAGTATCACCAAATACATGCAAGTACCCTAAGAGCTTAAATTATCTCTACACAAAACAGACACAGTTGAAGGGTTTAAAATATTTAATAATAAATAAAAACACAAGACAATACTCGATTCAGCACAGTGACAACAGAGAGTTTAGAAATCAAAGGAAATATTTAAAAACAACATTGTAGGATAGTCTCAAATAAATATAGAAAACAGCTAGACTAATCTTACTATCTCCATATATCTCTATGAGAAATCACTGTTCTAAATATCTTACTTACAGAGCAAAGCAAGTGCTGGTGAATTGTTGTCAGATTCAGAACAAAATACAAAATGCTCAATCTTTCTCTCTGAGAAAGTCTTAAATTGATAATACACATTACTGCTGAGATATTTCAGATTATATCATTCTTGACACTTCTACCTAAGTTTCCCAGGCTCACAGAACTTAAAATTTTAACATTTCTTTTTGTAATCTGCACCTGCCAGGAAACCACAGCAATAAAAGACACTTTACATGTAAAACCTAGTAACTATCTCTGTCGTAGAACAATATAAAGAATTTCCTAGCCCAGTCATCCTGTCTCCTAGCTTGAGATCAGACAGTCATAAAATGCTTTATTCATCAGCTTTCTTCCAGCAAGGTGCACCGTGATTACATTTTTGAAGCTCAGAACATAACACAGTTTTCTTACATTTGTTACACAAGCCTGTGGATCATATTAATATTTACAATAACGTATAATTTTTTATAACATTATATCTGGCTAGGTTGGTAGCCCCTCAGTTTTTCACACTCGCCTTGACAATGGAGCATCAAAATTGTACTCTAATTCTTATTTTATCCTTATTTTGTTTTGTTTTATTTTTCTATTGGTTGCACAGAAGAAATGAAAGCAAAAACGTTTTTACTATTTTCCTCCTATGGAGTGTTATATATTGTTATTAGCTGAACTCCACTCAGAGCACTGGGTCCCACATATGCTTAACATATGAGAAAACTACATCAATTAAAACCTTTGTACAGGAAGAGTGGACACACATCCCAGCAGAACTGTATGTCCTAGAAAAGGAGACACACAGCCCAAAGGTTCCCATATTCTGATGTTTAACCCTCTTCAGTGGTAGTCATTTATTGATTTCTCTTCTACCACCTCTGACAAAAATGGAAAAACAAACAGGCTGAGAGCTAGCCTGAACAATTTATAAGAACTTCACTGCACACTAGTTAAGAATTTGACAGGATCTACAGGCATATTTGGCTTTTCCTTCCTTAGTTTCACTTGTTGGTCCCAGAGGAGCAGAATTACCTCAACGTGGTTTGGAAAGCCCACACACCAGCACTAGGAGTTGTTCTGGATTATCATTTTAGGGGAATACATAGGCTGAGATAAATGAAGCATGATTACCACAAAGGAGGAAAATGGTGCAGATACTAAAACTTGGATTCATAAAAAAATGCTGTGTATCTTTGCATAGTTAATGTTCTTGGAGTTGAATTTTCTAGGAGTCACTGCTAGAAGGGCAGAGGGATAGAAATCCATATGATGATGCAGTGGACTGAAAAAGAGCTACAAAAATATTCATGTCTTCTGTGAAGCGCAAAACACATATATGGGGTAATGAGAAAAAAAACACAACATGGCCACTCAACAGGCTATAGCTTAATAAAGTTAGCATGATGTAGTCCAAGAGGGATTAGTCATGTATGAGGGCCAGCATAGAGCAGTCATGCTAGGAGCAGTGCTGCATGATGAATCTTCACAGTCAGATAACATCCGTAACCATCCAATCATCCAGCCATCCACAACCGCATTTCCTATTTTTACACATGGGATGGGGGAGTCACTTTAAAAGTGACAATCATCTAGAACCAAGGTTCACACCTCCATGTTTTTCTTCCATACCACACACTGCTAAGCACACCCACCACCTATGGCCAATTTAGAGTGTCCAGTCCAACTACTGCATGTCTTTGGAATGTGGGAGGAAACCGCAGAACCCGCAAGAAACCCATGCGAACAGAGGGAAGACATGCAGACTCCCACAAAAGGCACCACAGCTGAGAATCAAACAAGAGAACCACTTGCTGTGATGCTATGTGCATTCACATGAGCTTAAAATGGCAATTTGGTTCAACCGCAGGAAAATGCCAATTGTTTTTGTTATATAAATGCTAAAGCAATGGGGAGATAAACCAGAAATGCTAAAGATGAAAGAGAGGAACATATGAAAGGACAATGGGAAGAGAAGAATGGTATGGGGTAAGAATGATGTACTTTTTAGGGGGATAGTTCCCAGTTTTTTGGTTTTTATTTTTATTTATTTATTTATTTAAATTGTTTTGAAGAATGGTAGAGGGGTAATATAGCATGGAGAAGGTGTGGGTAGGAAGAAGTGTATAGAGGAGGAAACAAGGGCATTAAAACAAACACTACGCAGACAAAGGTTGATAGTGGAAGTTAGGACACATAAGGTGGGACAAATGTGAAGAGACAGACTAACAGAGGGTGGCAACTGGTGAAGGGCAGGACAAGGGATGGGAAGTGACACAAATGACAATGAACACAATGATGGGGGAAAGGAAGAGTTAAGGAAGGCCTTCCAAGTTGGTGCAGAGAAGAACCCACTCAGAAGTGGCTGACAACATGGGTGGGCTCTGCCTCTGGGAATTCCTATGATTGGGTCCAATCAGCTGCATGGCCCCAGAGGTTTCATAAGGATGTGTTCTAGGGTGCCACTGCAGGCATTGAGACACTGGTCCACTTCAGTAGTCAGTAGCCACCACCCCTTGCACTGATTAACCCAGACATGGGCCACTCTGCAGCATTACCAGTTGAATAGCCTTACCTCCTCCAGTCAGTTATTGTCTGAGTGGTACCTCTTCAGGTCACTATATGTATGCCAGCCTGCTCACCAGAGAAACTCATACCAGTGGTATCACTCACTGCCCTGGCAAACTGATACCAGGCATCCACTTTATACAGGGGCTCTCATAATCCCCCTGCCTGCACTCCCAGTGATCCCTGTGCAGTAGGTGTAAAACAATTTTGCATCCCTGCTATATCATGTGGAAGCCCTGTCAGAGTTTGCACCTACAGAGGCCATGTGCACTTCTTAAATCAGCTTCAGTAGGAACAATGGTAGCTGAGGTACATGACTGCTTGCCAGGGACACCATACATTACACATCACTAGACAGCAGAGGAATACAGTACCCATTAACAATAGCATGCTGCACATGGTCACTACCACACTGTAAAGGTATAGCTGCATAGTGAGGCTTCACAGGCATGCACACCCCCAAGATCTTTCATATACCATGCATGGGTACAGCAGCAGCAGCTAATATGATACATATGAACAGGAGAGAGATGTACTTTTGTAGCATGATGCAAAGTGATGTTAGTGCAACCAGGTTTCACAAGCATGCACAACCTGTGAGACCTCTCAGCCCATGATCAAGCAGGAACAGGTCCAGTAGTGTGGACTAGGGGTAGTACTCATCCCATTGTTGGTGCAATTGAAAAATAACTGCACTAAGTCACCACATTAACATGATGAAAAATGAGGTTGTCATGTTTCAGGATACCTCATTGTGATGAGCAATGTGAGGGATCAGGTTCATAGGTTAGTACTAAGCTAACTGCCCTTGCAAACTATTTTAAGCCTAGCCAAATATACCTTGTGAGACTCAAACCCTGCACCTTGTGTTTGTAAGACAAACACCTTAACTATTAGGCCACCCTCCCATCCCTGAATACAGTGGATCTCAGAGTGTACTCCTATATAAGCAAACTGACAGGAAAAATGACAACATGTAATGGGCCTCAGACACAGTGATCATACAATGAAGGAAGGAAGCAACAGACTGACTCACAGCTGGAGGTAACACTGCATAAGGCGTAGAGAGGGGACTGGCAGGATGAATAGCTCAACCTGACAGAGCACAGGACAGGCTGAAGTACAGATGGGGATTCCTCATCTTGACAGGCAATGGGGTTAGGCAGGACAGGTTGCAGTCATGCTTGCAACTTCAACTTGACAGGGAACAGGGGACAGGCAAGACAAGTTACAGTCCTGTTGGGGAGCTCAACCTAATGGTGTTCAGGGAACAGAGTCAGTCTCAGTCACTGTCCTGTTCTGCAGGTGATGTGACACTGTGCCATATATGCACAGACAATATGACAAACTAAACAGGATAGTGGGTCTGCAGTACAGCAGGCACTGACTGTACCTTCTACACATGTATGATGCACAGTAAGCATAGATAGTATGCCCACAGATACCATCCTATGGCACAGTGTCAGAAAAGTAGCAGCTCACAAGCCTGTAGCTACCTTTAGGGTGCTGAGGACAGGATGGAGGCAACTACTGGCTCGCATGGACTATCATGCATACACAGACACACTGATCCACATATGAAACCACAGCTGTAACTGCCATAATATAGGACCAAAGGAAAAGCAATGACTAAAAATGTTATCCACGGGAAAAGGAGATGCCACCAGGGGTCGTATGTACACATGGCATGCATCTCCTTAAGAAGTCAGCAGAGCCTACAGGGACCAGGTGTGTCAGGGGCTGGTGCAGGACATCTGCAGTAATACAACAGGTTCTTTGCAGGCCACCAATACGTTACTGCATTCCAGAACCAAGTTACAGGAAATCACCAGAGAGAGAGAGAGGCTGACCACTGAGGAATTGAGCAATTGCCATTATCCATGTCCACGTAAAGTAAGAGAACCCCATAAACTTGTTGGTGGCTTGGATGTGGAATCTGGCTTTTTGACAGTTGCCTAGTTTTCTTTTGGAAATGCCCCAGGTGAGTAGTGGCACATGGCATTCCTGCAGGACACTGACTTGCATTTGTGAATAATTTACACATACAGGCACATATGCAATTATGTCATCCAGGGACATTAGGACTGCAGAAGTGACAACCTGCTCCACAAGGTGTGTGTGCCCATAGACTATGCATGATGCACATGCAGTAGTTTATGTGCCACAGGGTGGTGTGAGACACAGCAATGGGGAGATAAACCAGAAATGCTAAAGATGAAAGAGAGGAACATATGAAAGCACAATGGGAAGAGAAGAATGGTATGGGGTAAGAATGATGTACTTTTTAGGGGGATAGTTCCCAGTTTTTTGGTTTTTATTTTTATTTATTTATTTATTTAAATTTTTTTGAAGAACGGTAGAGGGGTAATATAGCATGGAGAAGGTGTGGGTAGGAAGAAGTGTATAGAGGAGGAAACAAGGGCATTAAAATAAACACTACGCAGACAAAGGTTGATAGTGGAAGTTAGGACACATAAGGTGGGACAAATGTGAAGAGACAGACTAACAGAGGGTGGCAACTGGTGAAGGACAGGACAAGGGATGGGAAGTGACACAAATGACAATGAACACAATGATGGGGGAAAGGAAGAGTTAAGGAAGGCCTTCCAAGTTGGTGCAGAGAAGAACCCACTCAGAAGTGGCTGACAACATGGGTGGGCTCTGCCTCTGGGAATTCCTATGATTGGGTCCAATCAGCTGCATGGCCCCAGAGGTTTCATAAGGATGTGTTCTAGGGTGCCACTGCAGGCATTGAGACACTGGTCCACTTCAGTAGTCAGTAGCCACCACCCCTTGCACTGATTAACCCAGACATGGGCCACTCTGCAGCATTACCAGTTGAATAGCCTTACCTCCTCCAGTCAGTTATTGTCTGAGTGGTACCTCTTCAGGTCACTATATGTATGCCAGCCTGCTCACCAGAGAAACTCATACCAGTGGTATCACTCACTGCCCTGGCAAACTGATACCAGGCATCCACTTTATACAGGGGCTCTCATAATCCCCCTGCCTGCACTCCCAGTGATCCCTGTGCAGTAGGTGTAAAACTATTTTGCATCCCTGCTATATCATGTGGAAGCCCTGACAGAGTTTGCACCTACAGAGGCCATGTGCACTTCTTAAATCAGCTTCAGTAGGAACAATGGTAGCTGAGGTACATGACTGCTTGCCAGGGACACCATACATTACACATCACTAGACAGCAGAGGAATACAGTACCCATTAACAATAGCATGCTGCACATGGTCACTACCACACTGTAAAGGTATAGCTGCATAGTGAGGCTTCACAGGCATGCACACCCCCAAGATCTTTCATATACCATGCATGGGTACAGCAGCAGCAGCTAATATGATACATATGAACAGGAGAGAGATGTACTTTTGTAGCATGATGCAAAGTGATGTTAGTGCAACCAGGTTTCACAAGCATGCACAACCTGTGAGACCTCTCAGCCCATGATCAAGCAGGAACAGGTCCAGTAGTGTGGACTAGGGGTAGTACTCATCCCATTGTTGGTGCAATTGAAAAATAACTGCACTAAGTCACCACATTAACATGATGAAAAATGAGGTTGTCATGCTTCAGGATACCTCATTGTGATGAGCAATGTGAGGGATCAGGTTCATAGGTTAGTACTAAGCTAACTGCCCTTGCAAACCATTTTAAGCCTAGCCAAATATACCTTGTGAGATTCAAACCCTGCACCTTGTGTTTGTAAGACAAACACCTTAACTATTAGGCCACCCTCCCATCCCTGAATACAGTGGATCTCAGAGTGTACTCCTATATAAGCAAACTGACAGGAAAAATGACAACATGTAATGGGCCTCAGACACAGTGATCATACAATGAAGGAAGGAAGCAACAGACTGACTCACAGCTGGAGGTAACACTGCATAAGGCGTAGATAGGGGACTGGCAGGATGAATAGCTCAACCTGACAGAGCACAGGACAGGCTGAAGTACAGATGGGGATTCCTCATCTTGACAGGCAATGGGGTTAGGCAGGACAGGTTGCAGTCATGCTTGCAACTTCAACTTGACAGGGAACAGGGGACAGGCAAGACAAGTTACAGTCCTGTTGGGGAGCTCAACCTAATGGTGTTCAGGGAACAGAGTCAGTCTCAGTCACTGTCCTGTTCTGCAGGTGATGTGACACTGTGCCATATATGCACAGACAATATGACAAACTAAACAGGATAGTGGGTCTGCAGTACAGCAGGCACTGACTGTACCTTCTACACATGTATGATGCACAGTAAGCATAGATAGTATGCCCACAGATACCATCCTATGGCACAGTGTCAGAAAAGTAGCAGCTCACAAGCCTGTAGCTACCTTTAGGGTGCTGAGGACAGGATGGAGGCAACTACTGGCTCACATAGACTATCATGCATACACAGACACACTGATCCACATATGAAACCACAGCTGTAACTGCCATAATATAGGACCAAAGGAAAAGCAATGACTAAAAATGTTATCCACGGGAAAAGGAGATGCCACCAGGGGTCGTAGGTACACATGGCATGCATCTCCTTAAGAAGTCAGCAGAGCCTACAGGGACCAGGTGTGTCAGGGGCTGGTGCAGGA
This sequence comes from Protopterus annectens, assembly GCF_019279795.1. Taxonomy (NCBI): domain Eukaryota; kingdom Metazoa; phylum Chordata; order Ceratodontiformes; family Protopteridae; genus Protopterus; species Protopterus annectens. Next base: position 399,704,855 of record NC_056747.1, read on the forward strand.
CATCTGCAGTAATACAACAGGTTCTTTGCAGGCCACCAATACGTTACTGCATTCCAGAACCAAGTTACAGGAAATCACCAGAGAGAGAGAGAGAGGCTGACCACTGAGGAATCGAGCAATTACCATTATCCATGTCCACGTAAAGTAAGAGAACCCCATAAACTTGTTGGTGGCTTGGATGTGGAATCTGGCTTTTTGACAGTTGCCTAGTTTTCTTTTGGAAATGCTCCAGGTGAGTAGTGGCACATGGCATTCCTGCAGGACACTGACTTGCATTTGTGAATAATTTACACATACAGGCACATATGCAATTATGTCATCCAGGGACATTAGGACTGCAGAAGTGACAACCTGCACCATAAGGTGTATGTGCCCATAGACTATGCATGATTCACATGCAGTAGTTTATGTGCCACAGGGTGGTGTGAGACACAGATATGCTTCAGCACTACCACAAATATTGGTATGCATTCATATATTCCATGGATAAAGAATCCAGCACTACAGCTCAGAACATTTCTGATATCAGTGGCTCATTGGCCACTGACAATGACAGCAAAATGTACATTTCACAGTCTGATGAAATGGTAGCATTGTCAGCATAGCTAACAGTGGAAGGGATATTCACAATTTCCACAGCTGAGGTGAATGTGGAGGGGCAGGATGAACCTTTGGCATCACCTGTGCTCAGCAATTTGATCCTGCCAATATCAGTCCCACCCCAGATACACCAATGTCACCACCACAGATGAGATCAGAAGGTCACACTGCCTCCAAGGTGCATGCACCCAGCATAAGGAAAGAGGTGTATAGGTAGTTGCTGCTGGAAGAGGTGTATAGGTAGTTGTTTCCATCATGACTTTTCCAGACTTGGCTTTATCCTTGGCATCCATCAGCAGATGTTTGGATCAGTGGGCTGGGCAGAGACAACCACGACTCACACCATGTCAGAGGTGTTGAGTGTGTTGCATGGCTTACATGAAGATTTACAACTGCTGCAGGGATGCAGGACATTCCGCAAGGTATGCAGAATGGCACAGCTTATATGAGGACAGTGGTGGCCCAGATGGCATTCATTGATACAGTCATGTGGATGTGGGTAATTAACCACCATGGCCATACTAAGGGGCAGATGCGCATTGCATGATTGTATTCCAGACATATACAGATGTTGCACACCATTTTGAAGATAGCTTCACTGACTACACTGTCCATAGCTACTTTTGACCCTTAGCATGTACACTCTCATGAATGTGGCCAACACTTCAAATTCCACTGTGGGCACACTCCACCAGTTAAGCCAATCAGAGTCCAACAGTTAAAAACCATCACACTCCCCTGTAGCCCTATCATAAGTGACACCTACCTATGCCCATTCATGTTATCATGAATGCAAATATTCTGGAGGAAAGCCACACTGAGGGCCACAGCAGGATTCTCATACGTGCACCTAACTAATCTGGTATATGTTCATAGGTGTGTACTAGGCTAATGGCCCTGGAGCCTTTACAAGCCTAGCCTATAAGATTACCCTGGCATCGTGCCACACGACCTTAGATCCCAGTGCCTCTGTCGAGTAGAGCCACTGGAGTGATCCCTGGGGTGAATTTTCTATTTCCCATCCACTCAAGATTTCTCTTGAAGAGGGCCAGTAAGGTGCTCTGCTTGACATGTAAGGGAAATCTGTTCCATACCATGGGTAGTGTCTGGATTATGAACCTGTCCCTCCAGCATATTCTGCTGATTGTGGTAATGAGGTTGAGGTATCTGGAGCATGTGGTGCGGAGGAATTGGGATTTCTTTAGATGTAGCATTTCTAACAGAGGTGGATCAGACATGGATTTGTAAGTCAACCAGAGATTGCCTCTAAGTAGGCGATATGAGACAGTGCATAATTGGAGTATTTTGAGTCTGTCCATATAGGACAAGTATTTAAGGCCTTGGATCCTATTTGTGAGGTACTTTTGCAGCCTCTCCAGTTGTTGCAGTTGTCTAGTGTGGCACATACCAATTGGGGCATTGTACTTGATGATTGGCCTAATGAGGGAAGAGTAGAGACAGGCAACGACCTCTTTCTTCCTGAATGCAAAGCCCTTGGTAATGAGATGTGCCACATAGAAGGACTTTCTGACCACAGTGGCAATGTGGTGGTCAAAAGAGAGGTCGCTGCCAACCTGTGTTCCCACCAGGTTTTTCCCAAAGGGGATGATGACACTTTTTTGGCATTGAGCTTAAGGCCATGGTTCTGACACCAGTCATTGGTCTCAGTGAGGCCTTTCTGTAGGATGTCAGCATCATTTCGGGAATTAATAATAGCTCCCAACTTGCAATCGTCTGCGAACGTTGTCAGCCAGATTCCATTCATGTTGGCCTGGACTTCAGAAAAGTAGATACCAAACAGGAGAGGACCCAGGACCGAACCTTGTGGGACTCTACTCATGGCAGGTCGGCAGTCTGACTTGGAGTCAGCTGCTTTCACACTGTGGGTTCTATCTGTGAGCCAGTTTGCAACACACCTAGTGATATAGGGGTTGATGCCTAGCTTAGTGAGTTTTCTATGATTCCTGAGTGGGGAATGGTATCAAAGGCCTTGGCCAGATCAAAGTAGGCTGTATGAACCACCTTGCCTTCATCTACAGCTCTGGTGACTGATTCAAAGAAGTCAACCAGGTTGAGCAGGCATGATCTACCCTTCACAAAACCAAACTGTGTGGGATCCAGAGTTTGGAGATTCCCTATATCCTTGTTTATTAGGTCCATTATGATGCATTCCATAGCTTTGTATATCAGACTCATCAGGCTAATGGGGTGATAGTTCCCAGGGTCTGTAGTCACTCCTCCTTTGTGGAGAGGGATGACTGTGGCAGTGTGCGATTTGGTAGGGACAAAGCCTGAGGTGAGGCTGTGATTGAACAGGGCACACAGGTGAGGTGCCAGTTCACTCTGTAGTTCATGTAGAACACAGCTAGGGATATTGTCAGGTCCCATAGAAGCTGTATTCTTGGCCTTGGAAAGTGCTGTTTTAACCTGTGCAGCAGTAATACTGGATGCCTGGCAATCTACTGGTATTGTGATTGGCCCTTTGGTGGGGGAGAGAGGAGTAAAGGTAGCACTGAATCTGTCAGCCAGTATATTGACAATATCTGTTGGCTCTATATAGTAGGTATCAATGTGCAGTAGCTCAGAGCAAATCTGGGTATTGCTGTGGAGATTCTTTACATAATTATAGAAGGCCTTGTGGTTGTCTTTACTATCTGCTGCAATTCTGTTTTCATAGCTAGCTTTAGAGGATTTGATGAGGGATCTCAACTTTTTGTTGAGGCTGATAAGGGAGTTTTTCTAGTCTTGGGACTTCATTTTATTCTGCATCAGTTTCCTCTCCTGTTGTAGAGTCTGTTTATGGCAGGGGACCACCAGATTGGCTTCTTTTTTGGAGGAGAGCATTTTGGTTGTATTGGGTATGGCAAGATCCATGCATTTGTGTACATGCTTGTACAGTGCATTCGTGTATGATTCGGCGGTCATGCAACTATTCTCCATTTGCATGAGTGCCATGAAGTTAGCCACCTCTGTTTTTTAGGAGCCCAAAGTTAGCTTTGGAGAAATTTTTCATGGTGGTAACCTTTGTGGGGGGTGTGGGAGGGAGAGATGTGGATTTACAAAGTAATTAGTTTGTGGTCAGATCTAACCAGGGAGGAGTTGACTACTGGTGTAGAGCAATGGTCGCCCATGTTAGTAATGACCAGGTGAAGGATGTTTCTGCCTCTAGTGGGGGTAAGAATGAGCTGGTCGAGGGCATTTGAATTAATTAAGTCCAGGAAATGTTGGGTAATTGTATTGGTACATGAGTAGTTTTCCCTGTTAATGGAGGGGTAGTTGAAGTCACCCAGTATGAGAGTGTTAGGTTGGACCCTAATACTCTCCAGGGTGCTTAGGAATGTGGAGTGGAGTCTTGGGACATGGTTGGGGACCTATAGCAGGTGACAATCTGAATTGCTGTCTTACCCAATGTTAGCTGCACTTGAAGTATCTCTGATGCATTATGTTGGGCTACCAGTCTGGAGGTGTGTTCATCCTTTATGAATATTGAAACACCACTGCCTTTGGAGCTTTGGTCCATGTTCTGGGGCTGAACGGTGTGGAATGAGGTATGCAGTCCCTTTGATAGTATGTCTCCATTTCTGACACTGTGTGGCCATATAGTATAACCAGCTTGCATTCTGTCTATGGATGCTCCACCCCTTCATTAGAGGATGGGATTCCTGACTCCCCCAACAACCTAGCCATGAATGTGTAGTAACACCAATGACCCCAGAGCCAGATTATGGTCAAAAGAGGCCCTTGGCAGGGCAATCCTCCCCCCACAGCCATTCCAATGTCCTATAACTTGTCCCTCTCCCCCTCAGTTACAATAAACCCTGTTCAAAACTATCATCATGTATACTATTTTCTTGTTTACTTTTTAGACGGAGAAAGAGATGTGGCGTTAATTTAAAACTTTTAATTTATTTATCCTTTGTTGACCACATTAGTCCTACTAGGCTAATGATCTCTTTCAGAGGACACCCTTGGTTGTCTTTATACTACTATGGGAAATTTGTCTAGGGCATTTGGGAACCTGTCCTACTCTTTGGAGCTACTAGGTGGCACAGGAGCGCTCCTACAGCAACAAGGAAGGGGCCTAAGGGAAGAAGAAACATGGGGGAGAGAAAAGCTATGCAGAGTTTGGAGGTAGAAAATGAGACTTTGGAGAAAAATTAGTTTGATATGTAGCATTAAAACATAAACACAGATTCCTGTGTGGTAGATGATACAAATGAGCAATGTTTAGCTGTCTCAATGGAGAAGGAAGTAAGCGAGTCTATTGGAGCGGTACAGATAACAGAACTGGTGTCAGGGGGCTTGCAGATGGTATTCTGTTAAAAATAATCAAGCAGCAGTATCCAGGAGACAACTCTGCTGTTTCTTGGGGTGAGATGGCAGATTACCATCCTCAGCACTTCAGAAAAGGCAGTGTGGACAAGATACCAGGTGATGTGGCAGCAGGGAATGCAGCAGTTAAAACCTATGCAGCAGTGACAGAAAGTAAAAGAGGACAGCAGCACCAACATGAGATGGTGTCAGGTTTTGTAGCAGCAGGTAATGCAGTAATTAAAACATACGCAGCAGTGACCGCAGGCAAAAAAGGACAACAGCAACAAACTGTAAACAAAACTGTTTTTAAAAAGAGAAAACTAACTGAGAATAAGAACAACAAATGACACTGTAACAGACAGATATTATGTATCAGGTGATCTAGTGATTGTTCTGGGTTTTAAAGCTCAAGAAATTAGTTCTTTGATATATATTGGGACAGAGACTTTTTGTGACTTAACATTTAAAACTGAGGGACTGATGATGAAATTTCTGAAACTGTGTTACAAAAAGGACATTTATCTGTGGAATAATTGTTTGTTTTCTGGTAGTAACTTAAATGTTAAAAGAAAGTTTAGAAATGATGAATTGGATGAAGATTATGTTTAAAAATGCATGCAAGTTTTGTGTGAAACTGTTGATAACATTGTAAAAGTTAAAAATAAGAGAAACCTATGGAATGGAAAGTGGAGGCTGCCAGCTGTTTTGAAATGTGAAAAAAAGAAAAATATGGTGAAATACTTGCCAAATTTTATCTTTGTGGCTGGTCACACAAGGACATTAAGATATGCTGGCCAGCCTAAATCATGTTTCTTTTGTGGGAACTTTTCTCATTTAATTAATAACTGTGACATGGTACAATGTAACTACTGTGGAGAGAAAGGACATACAGCAAGAAGGTATGTGCCTGAATGTAACCAGTGTGGGGAGAAAGGACATACAGCAAGAAGGTGTGTGCCTGAATGTAACCAGTGTGGGGAGAAAGGACATACAGCAAGAAGGTGTGTGCCTGAATGTAACCAGTGTGGAGACAAAGGACATACAGCAAGAAGGTGTGTGCCTGAATGTAACCAGTGTGGGGACAAAGGACATACAGCAAGAAGGTATGTGCCTGAATGTAACCAGTGTGGGGAGAAAGGACATACAGCAAGAAGGTGTGTGCCTGAATGTAACCAGTGTGGGGAGAAAGGACATACAGCAAGAAGGTGTGTGCCTGAATGTAACCAGTGTGGGGAGAAATGACATACAGCAAGAAGATGTGTGCCTGAATGTAACCAGTGTGGGGAGAAAGGACATACAGCAAGAAGGTGTGTGCCTGAATGTAACTAGTGTGGGGACAAAGGACATACAGCAAGAAGGTGTGTGCCTGAATGTAACCAGTGTGGGGAGAAATGACATACAGCAATAAGGTGTGTGCCTGAATGTAACCAGTGTGGGGAGAAAGGACATACAGCAAGAAGATGTGTGCCTGAATGTAACCAGTGTGGGGAGAAACGAAATACACCAATAAGGTATGAGCCTGAATGTAACCAGTGTGGGGAGAAAGGACATACAGCAAGAAGATGTGTGCCTGAATGTAACCAGTGTGGGGAGAAATGACATACAGCAAGAAGGTATGTGCCTGAATGTAACCAGTGTGGGGAGAAAGGACATACAGCAATAAGATGTGTGCCTGAATGTAACCAGTGTGGGGGGAAACGACATACAGCAAGAAGATGTGTGCCTGAATGTAACCAGTGTGGGCGAAACAACATACAGCAAGAAGATATGAGCCTGAATGTATCCAGTGTGGGGAGAAACGACATACAGCAAGAAGGTGTGTGCCTGAATGTAACCAGTGTGGGGAGAAAGGACATACAGCAAGAAGGTGTGTGCCTGAATGTAACCAGTGTGGGGAGAAAGGACATACAGCAAGAAGATGTGTGCCTGAATGTAACCAGTGTGGGAGAAACGACATACAGCAAGAAGATGTGTGCCCGAATGTAACCAGTGTGGGGAGTAAAGGGCATAATGCAAGAAGGTGTGTCTAAATGTAGGTTGTGTATAAAAAGGACACTTTTGGATGATTTGTCTAGAGCAGACTGTAAATAATAAAAAAGAAGGGTAAAGGGAAAAAACATACACAAGGAACTACAAGGAGGCTGGGAGGGAGGTTGAACTAGATGAAGGAAAACTGTAGAAGAAGAAAAAAATATGGAGGGCGAAATGAGGACTGAGCATGCATGCAGGAAGAGACGTCAGAAGAAGGGATTGCCAATAATAATTTTTTTGTAGTTTTACTCAGTGAAAAATCAGATTCTGAGGATTAGGGATTATTTGTACATAAACCCAGGAAAAATATACAAATGGGGAAAGAGTAAGAATAAGAAAATGAAAATGTAAAAATATTTCATCCTAAATTTAATAAGAAGGAAAAGCAACAATTTTAGAGTACTTTCAGTAAATGTGAACAATATTATTAACACTGTAAGCATAGGGATAGTTGAATGGTGTGCTAAATGTGATATGAATGTTATTCTGTTAGAGGGTGTAAAATTCCTAACAAGTGAAGAAAGACTGCAAACATCAAAAATATGGGGTGGAAATATAATATAGTACTTAGGAGGTGAAAGCTGATTTGGAGTAACTGTGTTTTGCAAAAAAAAAAAAAAGTGAAAATGTTGGTAAGAATGGGAATGTTAACTGTTGTAGATATGAGATGGAGAGAACATGTTTATAGAATTATAGTATTATATGCATATGTAACTAGCAATGAAAGAAATAATTTGTTTCATCAAATAATGGACTTTGGTGGTTAACATGAAAATTGTCACTGCAAGGGGCTTTATATGTGATTTAAGGGGAACATGTAAAAAGAAGGGGGAAACGTAAAAAAATACAGTAAGTGATAAAATGTGGGAAATTAGCTGTGTGGAGCCCAAGTCGATGGACTCATAGACAAGGAGACACATGGATCTGAAATTGATTATTATGTATTACTGGAAACTTGGGAGGTAGCTGATGGTGATACAGTCGTAGACAGGTTTTTCAGGCCATTTAGCAATATGGATGGAGGTGATTAAAGGAAGGGAGTATATTAAAACAGGAAAGGGAATAAAAAGAATGAGAAGTTATGGGAAGAAATTGGAAAGTGGGAAGTATTGCAGTTATGGAAGGATCATATAACCATGAAAGAACTTCTATAAAAACTGATCTAAATGATGGAGTAAATTTAAACAGAAGTATGAAAAGTGTTTTTCCCCAATGGCAACATGATGTAAGGAAAGCAGAGATAGTGAAGCATGAGAAAATGTATAGAAATGTATTACAGAATTTAGATAAAAATACAAAAAGAGTATTATGATATGGAAAAAAGTAATATATAAAAGAAATTGAGAAAAAAAAAAGGCGTTGCCATTTAGGCAGAGATATTATTTACAAGGGAGAAGGAAGGAAGTATCTACATATCTGGGCAAAATAGTAAAGGAAGGTATTAGTATAATAAGGCAAATACAAAATGTAAAAGGAAAGGTAAAAAGAACATAAGAGTAAAGTATAAGCATTGTAGTACAGCATGAAAAATATGTATAAGAGTAAGAAGATGGAAAATAAGAGAGAATGGAATGTAAAAAAATCCAGACTGAATTAAGGAAGTATTTGAAAAAGAAATTATTATTAGTGAATTGGATGAAGAGCTTAGAAAAGTAAATTTTGATTAAATATCAGGCCCAGATGATAAAGGACATGGAATGCACAAGGAATTAATGGACTGGCAAAGAGTATTTTGTAAATGTACTGAATGAATGGCTGGAGGAAGGGTTTGTTTATGAAGAGTCGTAGTGGGATATTAAAATTTATATGGAAGAAAGATGAGAAGAAGGAAATAAAAAATTGGATACCCATCACAATAAATAACACACATTATATTTTTTTACGAGAATAATACAGAGGGGAATGGAAGGAAGGATGGGTATTATTAAAGAAAGTAAATATGGAAGCTAAGAGTACAGCATCCATGGGACCAGATGACATCCTGGGCTGTGTACTACATGAACTACAAAATAAAATGGCACCTCACCTAAGTGTCATGTTTAATCACAGCCTCACCTCGGGCTTCGTGCCCACTGAGTGGTGCACAACTACAGTTATCCCACTCCACAAGGGGGGATCCACCTTGGATCCCAGGAACTACTGCTCCATCAGTCTGACGAGCCTGATCTGCAAGGCCATGGAACGTATTACCATGGAACTTATAAACAAAAACATTGGCAACCTTCAAACTCTGAACCCCACCCAGTTTGGGTTCGTGAAGGGCCAATCTTGTCTCCTGAACCTGATTGACTTCTTTGAATCAGTGTCCAGAGCAGTGGACGAGGGTAAGGCGATCCACACAGCCTATCTGAACCTTGCCAATGCCTTTCACACCATCCCCCACTCTGGAATCATAGATAGACTTACTAAGCTGGGCATTAATCCCTAAGTCACTCGATGGGTTACCAACTGGCTTACTGACAGAACCCACACAGTAAAAGTAGCTGACTCCAAATCCAGCTCCAGACAAGTGACAAGTGGAGTACCTCAGGGTTCAGTCCTGGGACCTCTCTTGTTTGGCATCTACTTTTCTGAAGTACAGGCCAACACTAAGGGACTCTGGCTAACAAAGTTCGCAGATGACTGCAAACTGGGAGCCATTATTGAATCCCCAAATATTGTGGATACTCTACAAAAGGGCCTTACAGAAACAGATGCTTGGTGTCAGAGCCATGGGCTCAAACTAAATGCCAAGAAATGTATAGTTATCCCCTTTAGGAAAAAAACATGTACCCATGAATTACCACATAGGTGGCAGTACACTAAACACCAAAAATATGATAGGAGACTTAGGGACACAGGTGGACAGTGGTCTCACCTTCGATAACCACATCACCACAACAGTCAGAAAATCCTTCTATGTGGCACACCTCATCACTAAGGGTTTTTCATCCAGAAAAAAGAAGGTCATTGTCCCACTGTACTTATCCCTCATTAGACCCATTATAGAATACAACACCCCATTTGGTATGTACCTCTCAAGACATCTGCAACAACTGGAAAGGGCACAGAAATACCTCACTAAAAGAATCACAGGCCTAAAGCAAATGCCCTATGCTGACCACCTTAAAAAACTCCAACTATACTCTGTCACATATCGTCTACTCAGAGGCAATCTCTGCTTAACCTACAAGGCCATGTCAAACCCAGAGCTGTTGGACATGCTACACTTAAAGAAATCCCAATCCCTCAGAGCCACACACTCCAGGGGTCTAAACCTAGTCATCACAATAAATAAAACATGCTGTAGGGATAGGTTCCTGACCCAGAGACTCCCCAGACTCTGGAATAGACTGCCCATACATGTCAAACAGAGCACCTCTTTGGCCCTCATCAAAAGGAACCTTGACGATTGGATGGGAGAAAGGAAATTCACCCCAGGGATCACATCAGTTGCCCTGCTAGACAGGGGTCCAGGGAAGTAAATAGTGTTGGATGAAATAACCAGGGAATTGTTATGGCTAGGCTTGTATAGGCCCTAGGGCCGATAGCCTAGTACCAACCTATGAACCTATGGTATAAAAGGGAAGGGATGTCAAAAAATGTTATCGGCATGAGAGAAGTTGTGGATAATATAAGTAAAAGGTAGGATGTGAAACTTATGGCAGGTGATATTAGCAAGGCATTTGAAAAAGTAGGACATGATGATTTGTGGGATGTTGTGGAGAAATATGGAATAGGTAATAGAATTAGGAGAGTGTGTATGTCAGCATATCAAATTAATACTTAAACCCTGCTCCAATGCACCTAACAGCATTCCCTCTTCCTTTCTCAAATCTGCTGCCGATGGTATAGCTCTCCCAATTAGTATTTATTTATTTATTTATTTTATTTTACATGTATTTTACATTTGTTGACCGGGCTAGTCTAACTGGATATATGTCCATTTTCAGTAGAGGCCCGGGGAGAAAAGCTCCAATGGAATATTACATGGTTATACAGCAATAAGCAATACATGATTAGAATTAATAAACAAGGTTAGTTATTATGTACAACTATGATAGGAGCAAACAGAGAGAAATACAAAAGTCTAAAAGTCTAAAACAAAGAAATAATAATAAAAATATTTTTTTCCCAATTAATGGATCCATAGAGGAATCCTATGTCTCTAAACTCTGGCATTCCACCTTTATTCTTCCTCTCCACAAGGCAAAAACACTAACATTTCAAACTTCCGCCCTATAGCTCTTCTCTCTCCAATCTCCAAAATCCTAGAAAAATGCATCCACCTCCAACTTATGCCTTTTCTGACTAAAAACCAACTTCTTACCCCTACCCAACATGGCTTCCAACCAGGACATAGCACCATAACAGCTCTAGTCTCATTCTTAGAAACTGTCAATCAAGCCCAAGATTCTGGTAACTTAGTATCCACGATGCTCCTAGATCTCTCTAATGCATTCAATGCTGTTTCCCATAAGCACCTTCTAAGTCACCTCTGAAACCTAAATCTCTCCCAAAACACTCTTTCCTAGTTCTCAAGCTGTCTGTCAGATAGATCTCAGGCTGTGAAATGGAAAAAAGGCACCTCACCTTTCTTATCCACCTCTACCAGAGTACCACAGGGGTCCATCCTCGGACCTTTGAAACTCAGATTCATTGAAAAGGCATTGAAGCTTACATTCATTGAAAATACATTGAAGCTCACATTCATTGAAAATCCACCTGGCCAGTGGTGGATTAAGTGTACCTTGGCCCCTAGGCTGTTTTCAAACCATGTGCCCCCTGAAAAAATGTTACGGACCATGCATAAATGCATGTTTTATTTGATTCACCTCCTTATTTAATGTATTTCTTGTTTAATTTCACCTCCTGATTTAATATATTTCTTGTTTAAAACAGCAACATTTATTAGAGTGCATTTAAAATTTATAGTTTGAAACATGTTTTTCCATTAAGCATTGAAACAAAATGTATGAACCAATAAATGACAAATGCACCCATTTAAGAACATTTCAAACAAATGGTGGTTGGTGTCTAGAATTAAGGTACTTGTCACCTGTAGCTAAGGTACAGAGTTTGAGACTGAACAAGTTCTTTAACTAAACATCCCCCTTTAACAAGGGCATTATGTACACACACACATACTTGCAAATCTCCTGTTTGTACCTGCAATGTTTCATCGTCCATCTACTACAGTGTTCCACTTTTGGAAATCAAATCTTGTATGCATGTGTCTTACTACTCTGAAAGCAGATGCACACAGATGCAACAAGTTGGGAAATTGGGGAAAAACTAATGTAGTAGAATAACTAACTTTTTTCTAATTTTAATTAAGTTAATGTTGTGTCTGCCCCCCCCCCTCACCCCCCCCCCCCAGCCAGCAGGCCCTAGCAGCTGCCTAGGTCACCTAGCACTGGATCAGTCTCTGATGATCCCTGCATCTATGCTAGCCCCTGTCAGTGTACCCCACTCCAACTGTGAAAAAGATGATGACAGTGCCCTGTCCCCTATCTGGTCTGTGTGGGCTATATAATATCTGATGCACAACAATGCCATTCAATCCACTCTGATGCATAGTTTGGGTATGGTATTGTATAAATCAGTTTTATTGTGAGTTAGTCTAATCATAACCTATATTTGCAGACCAGGCACCGCCTTTTTTCCAGTGCCATGGTGTATTAGTCACTCTTGTGTCTCACAGGGGGTTATGACACAACTAGTTTTTCTGATTACTCCTCCATTGGCTCCTCCTCCCCTGCTGCCACAATTATTTCAGGCAGTACTACAGTCTCCCCTTGTTATAACTGGTTACACAGCACCATGTTATGAAGCATGGCACAGACCACAAATATCTTACTGCAGGTACTACACTGCACCATTAGATGTATCCAAGAAGCAGATGTGGACCCTCTATTACTATGTTCAGTAATGTTATATCTTTGTGACAGAGTGACGTTATATACCATCTCTACCATGGTTTGATAGCTATGGCTTGGGGTCATTGGCCACAGTTATAAGGCATATCCTGCATTGTATGCAGCACATAAAAATAGACAATATTATGAGTTCTCTTCAACCCATGTTCATGGTAGCAGCTATTAGGGACACAGTGGTGTCTATGTGTGCACCTACCAGCTTGAGAACCCAGTGGAGAGTCACCCTGCATGTATCAATGACATGGATCGCACATGTGCCAGATGTGGGACTAACAGGAGCTGCCTGGATGGAGTACAGTTATATTGTGTGTAATACCCTGTACACTGTATACCACTTGGCAGTTGATGGAGTGGATGCCCTACCAGATGATGTACAGGATACCATATCGAACAAGCTGGGCCTTGATAGCTCTGTGGGTACAGTCAGTGGTCCCCAAGACCTTGGGAAAACAAGCTGTCTTGTAGAAATACCACATAATGATGGTTCTCTCCCCCCTGTTGTTTGTGGAAAATGAGTATATATTCCTCCACATTCAGCATCATGTCAAGGAACTCATGTATGATTTATGAGTTTGACACATGCAAAACTCTCACCATTTGCAGTGTCAGACATTGAAGGCCCCTTTCTACATAAACCTTCTTGTCCACTTGGTAGGCAGTGCATGCATCCTCCTTGATTCCACCTGAACTCAGAACATTTCTACAAGCAACCATACCATGCTTCTATTCAGGTCATGTTCAGAATGTACCATACCATGCTTCTATTCAGGTCATGTTCAGAATGTACCATACCATGCTTCTATTCAGGTCATGTTCAGAATGTACCATACCGTGCTTCTATTCAGGTCATGTTCAGAATGTACCATACCATGCTTCTATTCAGGTCATGTTCAGAATGTACCATACCATGCTTCTATTCAGGTCATGTTCAGAATGTACCATACCGTGCTTCTATTCAGGTCATGTTCAGAATGTACCATACCATGCTTCTATTCAGGTCATGTTCAGAATGTACCATACCATGCTTCTATTCAGGTCATGTTCAGAATGTACCATACCGTGCTTCTATTCAGGTCATGTTCAGAATGTACCATACCATGCTTCTATTCAGGTCATGTTCAGAATGTACCATACCATGCTTCTATTCAGGTCATGTTCAGAATGTACCATACCGTGCTTCTATTCAGGTCATGTTCAGAATGTACCATACCGTGCTTCTATTCAGGTCATGTTCAGAATGTACCATACCATGCTTCTGTTCAGGTCATGTTCAGAATGTACCATACCGTGCTTCTATTCAGGTCATGTTCAGAATGTACCATACCGTGCTTCTATTCAGGTCATGTTCAGAATGTACCATACCGTGCTTCTATTCAGGTCATGTTCAGAATGTACCATACCATGCTTCTATTCAGGTCATGTTCAGAATGTACCATACCGTGCTTCTATTCAGGTCATGTTCAGAATGTACCATACCATGCTTCTATTCAGGTCATGTTCAGAATGTACCATACCGTGCTTCTATTCAGGTCATGTTCAGAATGTACCATACCATGCTTCTATTCAGGTCATTTTCAGAATGTCAGTGTTTCATAACATCAAACTGCATATGGTAAAGACCATATGATCAATGTTCCAAAATATTGGAACTGTTTGTACTGAGATTGTGGTACAACGAGGATTGGGGAATTTGTCTTTTTCCCCACTGTAGTGCAATCTCAGAGTTGGTACATATAATTATCAGGAGTGTGGGGGTACAGGGGGGCTGCAGAAATATAGGTTTTTGGGGCTTTTCTGTAGTTTTCAATGTTCCAGAATGTCGATCATATGTAGTTAGACATTACAGAAGGTCGATATAACAAAGCAGATCCTTCTAGTCACATAGTAACAATCAACAATATCCTAGTCACAGAGGTATATCAACTGTTGGCAGACTCTTCTACAGTGTGGAAGGTAACAGCCTGCAACATTGCAGACACTGGCTCTCAAGCCAGCCGCTAACACATACTGACCAGCTTCATAAGATGATACTCCTAGCATTCTAGTGCAAAAACATCAAAAGATGATGGGGCTCAGACAGATGACACAGTTTTTCACTATAATTTTATATATTTATAAATCACACCACAGTGTTTCATTTCATTTACATATGTGGTGGCTCTCATTAACATGTTAACACTCTTCCATGTAATTATGTGATCATTTGCATGTGATGCATACTGTGCTATTCTCCCACTATGTTACGTGTCTCTAAATTGTCCCCTTCCTGCACACTGCTACTTACTGTGCTATTTTTGCCTAACCCTCTGCGCTATTTGTTTCTGAATATCCTCCTCCCGAAAGAAAAGACTCAGAAGGCTACAATAAACATGAGCTTTTACAGCAGTTTAGCTTACCTTCAGATTGCCCTGTTTCAGTAGATTTCATAAGGATTCTGTTGAATACAAAATGTATTACAGTAGCAAATATTGTATTGTATTGTTTTGTTGTGTTTATATATCTGTATATAGATATATAGTTAACTGTTCATTCCCACCACATATCCGTTGTCATTAGTGTAGTTATATGGCATGCAGTTCAGTTTTGGTTTGTGGATAATACAAATTAATGTCAGGCAAATATAGTTTTCCGGTGTCTATTTGGCACATCAGAACAGTTGTAGGCATGTATGCATGCAGGTATAGCTGTAGACCATAAACTCTACTAACACGCAAATTAACAAACTAGAAAAATACAGGGAAAAAAGAAACTTTAGACTGAAAGCCCTTTCTTGAGAGTTTTTTTAAGAAATGAGTGAATCTTGGATTCAGACATAAATGTCATTTTAAACCCTCCACACGCATCCCCCTCATTAAGCATTATGCAGTCTGTGTAAAGTGTTCACTTTTCGTCCATGCAACTCATCTGCCAGTTTACTGAGTCATGGTGAAAAAAGGCAGTTTTGTTTGTCCTGTTCCCATCTGTTGTCATACCCTGGTATTAAAATTCATGCATTATTTGCTTTAAGTAATCAATCTTCTTTACAGCTTTCATCAATACATCTATGCCTATTGGCAAAGATCCTCATAACTTTCTAAACAAATTTATGATGCTGACTCTTAGACAAGGCTGGACAAATCCCTGCTGTCAGTGTGTTTGAATTCCTGGTTGATTAATAAATCACATTACTATAAATGGTGTTGATACATTCGCTGTGGCCACATGTTATAACATGATGACAGAATTAAGCAAAATAGTCTGGCACATAATGCATTAACTAGACTGACGTCAGACCTAGGCAAGTCAGACAGCTATATGGCGAGTGACCACTAGCACCACTACTAAAACCAGTTTAACTGTGGGGCTTTCAAATTGAATGGTCATTTACTCAGAAAAGCATGTTTTTTTGCCAAGAATGATGAAAATGTTACTATAATAAACATTTTGCCAGATCATAGAGCTGCTTCTTAACTGTGTGAAGAAGTTGATAATACATACCATTTTGTGTGGCATTTTCAGTCATGTTTGGGGCTCCAGCTAACAAACAATGGAGGGCCACGTCATTCTACAGGGCAGTGTTCTACTTAGTATAGGTCAATGAGAAGTTATTCTTTGGGATGGTATTTCACAGGGAAAGTGCTATTGTGGGTTCTCATAGATGACATTTGACTGAGGACTGTCAAATATAAAAAACAAGATTTGCAAAATTAAGTTGATCCTCAGAAGTGTGCATGATATGTAGCTATCAGTCAAGGTTTGCCACCTTTGAAACCAAGGTGTTGGAAATACTACATTGTTGTTAGTGTATTAATCTTTTCTAAAGCATTACTTTGGTGTTTGATGTGCAAAAACTATTTGTTTTCTGGACAGAACTGCATTTTATTTTCTTTTATCTGTTCATTTTTAATATTAAGAAATGAGATAATTCCACAGTAAAAGACCACCGACCAATGAAGTATACTAAAAACTGTCTTTAATAGATGTGACAAAGATGAAAAAACGAACAGCAATCCAAATAAAATCGAGCGCTTTCGCCTGGTTAATACCAGGCTTTATCAAGATGCATGTTAAGAAAACCCAATGCTTTATATAGTCATTTGCTGATCACCTGACCATTGTCTTATTCTGTGCCTTTGTTTTAAGGTAGTTTCAATAGCATTTAGCTTTGTTTCTTGACCTGAAGCGATCTTCTTCAGTCATGAAATGTCCTGCAAGGTCGATGCAGCTAGTGCAGTCCCAGTGTGTTTTTCTTCATGGATATGTCACAGGTTTTTTGCCTCTATTGTGGGTTATGTCATGTTGAAAGTGTTCACTCTCCATAAGGAGCAAGAACATTACTCTTCAGTCAACTGTTTATACAGAACAGTCATTTTCTTCCCTTCATCAATGACGTCCAGAAAGCCAAATGTTAGAACCGGCAATAAACGCTCCCACGTTGTCAGCCATAAAAATAATACACCAACCGCTAGGCTTCCAAGGCATAATGATAGTCAAATATTCACCAGGTGAATATTGCTGGTGAATATTTGACTATCATTACGCCTTGGAAGCCTAGCGGTTGGTGTATTATTTTTAGGGCTGACAACGTGGGAGCGTTTATTGCCGGTTCTAACATTTGGCTTTCTGGACGTCATTAATGAAGGGAAGAAAATGACTGTTCTGTATAAACAGTTGACTGAAGAGTAATGTTCTTGCTACTTATGGAGAGTGAACACTTTCAACATGACATAACCCACAATAGAGGCAAAAAACCTGTGACATATCCATGAAGAAAAACACACTGAGACTGCACTAGCTGCATCGACCTTGCAGGACATTTCATGACTGAAAAAGATCGCTTCAGGTCAAGAAACAAAGCTAAATGCTATTGATACTACCTTAAAACAAAGGCACAGAATAAGACAATGGTCAGGTGATCAGCAAATGACTATATAAAGCATTGGGTTTTCTTAACATGCATCTTGATAAAGCCTGGTATTAACCAGGTGAAAGCGCTCGATTTTATTTGGATTGCTGTTCAATTTTTCATCTTTGTCACGTCTATTAAAGACAGTTTTTAGTATACTTCGTTGGTCGGTGGTCTTTTACTGTGGAATTATCTAATTTCTTGGTTTTGTGACTAACTGCGACTTTGCATTTTTAATATTAGTATCTTGGGCATCAAGGGTCAATTTTCTGCTAAGACTTGGTTACAGATATAAAGTAAAAAGAACAATACCAGGATAAAATGTCACTCTCAGCAAAATTAAGTAGCTTTTGTAAATTTGTATGCTTCATTTATGTAAGCATTAGACTCCATTATTAATGGTTTAGGGTAAAACAGACAGATATTACTCATCCTTTGCATTTTAAAGCAGGTATCCAGGATAAACTGTTTACAGCAGTTAAACTGGTATCTGAAACATTTGAGGTGTGCAGTATGCCTATTGAAGGAATGTTTGCCTATAGGTTTGTGATATTTTGACTATATATATATTTGGGTAATGCAGTGGTGCAGTGGTTAGTATTGTCACCTCACAGCAAGAGGTTTTCCAGTTCAAATCTTGGCTGGGGTGGAGTCTGCATATCTTAACTGCATTTGTATGGTTCCCTCATATTACAAATCATGCATCTGGAGCATTTCTCCCCAGGTTTCTGCTGAATATAGGCTCTGTTCCAGTCTGACTTTCCCATTAAACAAATGTTAAATTAATAAATATTGTATCTTTTGTTGCCTAGTATTGAATGCCTGTCAACAGTTTTAGGCACTTGAGTTTCTCTCTGCAAGAATAAATGAACCTATATATGGGTGATTTAGGGGTTTACCTATAGACTAATTGACTTAATAAGTTTGATTTTAGTGTTTTTTTTACATTATGGTAAATCAGACTACATAATAAGGGCAGGTGTGTGTTTCAGAGTTTTGAGGCTGCAATAGAGAAAGCATTAAAACAAAACAGCAAATTCATTACATTATTTTAATATAGACTGGAACACCTGCTCCTCAGACTTCCCTACTACCCACATAACTCTATATGGTTTCTCCCAAGT
Source organism: Protopterus annectens (assembly GCF_019279795.1). NCBI lineage: Eukaryota > Metazoa > Chordata > Ceratodontiformes > Protopteridae > Protopterus > Protopterus annectens. The sequence continues at coordinate 399,723,727 of NC_056747.1, forward strand.
CATAACCTCCACCACCAGAACTAGTATGCCCAATAACAAAGAAAGCATACTAGATTGGATTCTCATTAATAACCCTCCCCAAATGTGTAAGGCAGGCACCCAACCTGAGGAAATAAGTGACCACCTCCTAACATATATACTCAGACAAAAAATGATATCCCCCAAATACCTAGCTTCAGAACTATCAGGAACAATAAGAGCTTCAATCAAACCAAATTCCAATTAGAACTTCAAACATGTAACTGGAATAGACTAAAACTACTCCCACTAGACGAGGCAGTATCACACTAACTCCACATTTCTTACAATCCTTAACAATCATGCACCCACCCAGACCATCAGAACAAAGAAAGAAGTAGCACCATGGCTGTCCAAAGAAACTAGACAAAAAATCATGAATTGAAATAAAGCCTGGTCATCTTGGAAAACCAATAAAACCCCTAAGGATCAACTAGTACATAAACAGCTAAGGAATGATGCTAAGAAGTCTATAATACTAGACAAAAAGTCCACTGGGGATGCACAAGCCAGGGCATTTCTTTGTGCCGGTCCCAAGCCCGGATAAATGGGGAGGGTTGCATCAGGAAGGGCATCCAGCATAAAATTTTGCCAAATCATACATGCAGACAACAGTACAGATATACATACTGGATCGGTCGAGGCCCGGGTTAACAACGACCGCCACCAGTACTGTTGGCCAACAGGGTGCTGGTGGAAATTGGGTTACTGTTGGCCGAAGGAGGAGAAGAGGGGGAAGGCATGCCCGACAGCAGCTAAAGGCTAGGACTGTGATAGTGAGAGTTGGAACTTTGAATGTTGGCAGTATGACTGGTATAGGGAGAGAGCTACCTGATATAATGGACCAAAGGAAGGTTGGTATATTGTGTGTGCAAGAGACCAGATGGAAAGGGAGCAAGGCTAGGTGTATCGGAGGCAGTTTCAAATTGTTTTATCATGGTGTGGATGGGAGGAGAAATGGTGTAGGCATTATCCTGAAGGAACAGTACGCTAAGAGTGTTTTGGAGGTGAAAAGAGTGTTGGATAGAGTGATGTTTATGAAACTGGAAATTGATGGTGTAATGATGAATGTTGTTAGTGCATATGCTCCACAAGTTGGCTGTGCGATAGATGAGAAAGAAAAATTTTGGAGTGAGTTGGATGAAGTGGTGATGACTGTACCCAAGGGTGAGAGACTGGTGATTGGAGCAGATTTTAATGGGCATGTTGGTGAAGGGAACAGAGGGGATGAGGAAGTGATGGGTAGGTATGGTGTTAAGCAAAGGAATGCAGAAGGTCAGGTGGTAGTGGATTTTGTGAAAAGGATGGACATGGCTGTGATGAATACGTATTTTAAAAAGAGGGGGGAGCATAGGGTGGCATACAAGAGTGGAGGAAGATGCATGCAGGTGGAGTATATCTTATGTATAAGGGCCAGTCTGAAGGAGATTGGAGACTGTAATGTGGTGGCAGGGGAAAGTGTTGTTAGGCAGCATAGGATGGTGGTTTGCAGGATGACATTGATGATCAAGAAGAGGAGGATGAGTGTGAGGGCAGCACCAAGGATCAAATGGTGAAAATTGAAAAAAGGTAATTGTGAGGTCATGTTCAGGGAAGAGTTAAGACTGGCACTGGGTGACAGTGAAGAGTTACCAAATAGCTGGGTAACTACAGCAGAGCTAGTAAGAGAAATGGCTAGAAAGGTGCTTGATGTGACATCTGGAAAGAGGAAGGAAGACAAAGAGACCTGGTGGTGGAATGAAGAAGTACAGGAGAGTATTCAGAGAAGGAGGTTGGCGAAGAAGAAGTGGGATTGTCAAAGAGATGAAGAAAGTAGACAAGAGTAGAAGGAGATGAGGTGCATGGCAAAGAGAGGTGGCGAAGGCTAAGGATAAGGCGTATGAAGAGTTGTATGAAAGGTTGGACACTAAGGAGGGAGAAAAGGACCTGTACCGATTGGCTAGACAGAGGGACCGAGCTAGTAAAGATGTGCAGCAGGTAAGGGTGATAAAGGATAATGAGGGAAACGTACTCACAAGCGAGGAGAGTGTGTTGAGCAGATGGAAAGAGTACTTTGAGGGGCTGATGAATGAAGAGAATGAGAGGGAGAGAAGGTTGGATGATGTGCGGATAGTGAATCATGAAGTGCAGTGGATTAGCAAGGAGGAAGTAAGGATAGCTATGAAGAGGATGAAGAATGGAAAGGCTGTTGGTCCAGATGACATACCTGTGGAAGCATGGAGGTGTTTAGGTGAAATGGCAGTGGAGGTTTTAACTAGATTGTTTAAAGAAATCTTGGAAAGTGAGAGGATGCCTGAGGAATTGAGAAAAAGTGTTTTGGTACCGATTTTTAAGAATAAGGGTGATGTGCAGAGCTGTAGTAACTACAGAGGGATTAAACTGATCAGTCACAGCATGAAGTTATGGGAAAGAGTAGTGGAAGCTAGGTTAAGAAGGGAGCTGATGATTAGTGATCAGCAGTATGGTTTCATGCCAGGAAAGAGCACTACAGATGCAATGTTTGTTCTGAGAGTGTTGATGGAGAAGTACAGAGAAGGTCAGAAGGAGTTGCATTGTGTCTTTGTTGCTTTAGAGAAAGCATATGACAGAGTGCCTAGAGAGGAGTTGTGGTATTGTATGAGGAAGTCGGGAGTGTCAGAGAAGTATGTAAGAGTGGTACAGGATATGTACAAGGGTAGTGTGACAGCGGTGAGGTCTGCAGTGGGAGTGATGGATGCGTTTAGGTGGAGGTGGGATTACATCAAGGATCAGCTCTGAGCCCTTTCTTATTTGCATTGGTGATGGACAGGTTGACAGACAAGATCAGTCAGGAGTCCTCGTGGACTATGATGTTTGCAGATGACATTGTGATCTGTAGTGAGAATAGGGAATAGGTGGAGGAGACCTTGCAGAGGTGGAGATATGCTCTAGAGAGAAAAGGAATGAAGGTCAGCAGGACTAAGACCGAATATATGTGTGAAATGAGAGGGAGGACAGAGGAATAGTGAGGATGCAGGGAGTAGAGGTGGTGAAAGTGGATGAGTTTAAGTACTTGGGATCAACAGTTCAGAGTAATGGTGAATGTGGAAGAAAGGTGAAGAAGAGAGTACAGGTAGGATGGAGTGGGTGGAGAAGAGTGTCAGGAGTGATTTGTGACAGACGAGTACCAGTAAGAGTGAAAGGGAAGGTCTACAAGAGGGTAGTGAGACCAGCTATGTTATACGGTTTGGAGACAGTGGCATTGACAAAAAGGCAGGAGTCAGAGTTGGATGTGGCAGAGTTAAAGATGTTAAGATTTGCACTGGGTGTGACTAAGATGGACAGGATTAGGAATCAGTATATTAGGGGGTCAGCCCAGGTTGGACAGTTTGGAGACAAAGCCAGAGAGGCAAGATTACGTTGGTTTGGACATGTGCTGAGGAGGGATGCAGAGTATATTGGGAAAAAGATGCTAAGGATGAAGCTGCCAGGTAACAGGAAAAGAGGAAGGCCTAAGATAAGGTTTATGGATGTGGTGAGAGAGGACATGCAGGTGGTTGGTGTGACAGAGCAAGATGCAGGGGACAGGAAGAAATGGAAACAGTTGATCTGCTGTGGCGACCCCCTAATGGGAGCAGCCAAAAGAAGAAAAAGACTGTAGCCTGCAACATAAACATCAAAACTGACCAAGAAAATTTTGGTCCAGCTTAAACAATCTTTTCCATCCAGGAAATATTACTACCCCTACCCCTGCATCTGTCCTCCAAAAACCTCCAGAAAATATTGCCAACACCTTCAACACATTCTTTACAGAAACTATACAATCCCTTGCCAACCAACTAGGCCCCAATAACCTACACCCAATTAACCACATATCCAATACCCACCCCTCCTTTAACTTTTAACCTGTACCAACAGCACTTATCTGATCCTTAATCAAACTGAAACCCACCACCCTTTCAGCAGACCTCCTCCCTGCTGAATATCTTCAAAAGGCTGCAGATGCAATCGCATACCCCATCTCAATATTAATTAACAGAACCATCTCTGAAGAATATATACCCTCCATCTGGAAAATGTCCCATGTAATTCCTCTCCATAAAGGGGGTAAATCCACTGATCTATCAAATTACTGGCCCATTGCCATTCTGTCCCCTCTGGCTAAAATTATGGAAAAATGTATCCATAAGCAACTCCTGCATTACCTCATTCTGCACAATCTCCTAGCTCCCTCCCAGCATGGATTTAGACCCCACCATAGTACCACCTCAGCCCTTCTATCCTTCTCTCAGACAATAAATCAAATTCAAAATAATAATACGCTCTCCTCTGCTGTCTTTCTTGACCTATCCAAGGAATTTGATATGGTAAACCACCAACTACTCCTTGGTACACTAAAAACTCTTGCCATAGACAGCCTGGCAATACACCGGTTTCAGTCCTATCTAAGTGGCAGACAACAAGCTGTGCTATGGAAGGATAGCCTTTCCTCCCTACTGCCAGTCACCCTTGGGGTTCCACAATGGTCTATACTAGGACCTCTCCTATTTTCCATCTTCATTAATGATCTTCATCCAGTCATCCCCAAAGCAACCTAAATCCAATATGCAGATGACTCTACCCTAATCTGTTCCACCACCTCCCCATTAGACTTGCAGACCTTATCCCAAAATACTTTCAACATAGTAGAAAACTGGCTCACTGACAGATGTCTTCTATTGAATCCAAATGAAACAAAACTGCTACTCTTCACCCCCACCCAGAAAGTTATATTCCCATCATTTACCATAACATCTAATAATGGCACAATAATTTCCCTAGAAATGAATACAAAACTATTAGGTGTAATTGTTGACAATAACCTTAAGTTTGATGCTCACATCGACAAAACCATTAAAACAGTCAACAAGAAGCTAGGATCTCTATTAAGGCATTTCTAACCCCAACTGCTAGGACAGTTATTGCTCGAACACATTTACTTTCAACCCTTCTTTATGCCTCCCCAGTCTATACAAACCTGAGTAAATCTGACCTCAATAAACTTAATAGCAGCTATAATAACATAGCCAGATTTGTCACAGGTTCGGCATATAGAACCCCCCACTGTCTTAACCTACGATCCCTAGGCTGGCTAGAGTTTCCCTCTCAAATCCAGTATAACCAATTAATAATAGCCCACAAAGTCCTATATCAGCCCGAAAGCACGCCCATACTAAAAAATATGATTACCGCATACAGTAACCTAAAAACACTCTGCTCTTCTGACAAAATGCTGGTACAAACTATTAAATCTAAAAACTTAGCAGGTGAGTCCTTATTTTGCAACTCTGTTGGTAAAATCTGGAACCGGCTCCCTGCTGAACTTACTGCAATTCATTCTATAAACCAATTTAAAACATCTCTCAAAATATACCTAAAATGTCACTGGCTGTGCCCCTGTATCAACCCTGACTAACCATCTCACCATTCACTTTACTACTTGGCTATCTGTAGAAAAGTCTTAAAAAGTCTGAAACATTGACTATCACTCTCAAATGTATTATACTACTGAATGATATGCTACCTTACTCAGCCTTGTGATACTAAAAATGTTTATGTTCTAACAAGAACATTAATATTGTAAAGTTTTTAAGTGTGTACGTATTCCAAGTTTTTAAGTATGTATGTATTCCTATAATTCTGTAACTGGTATCTATATGTAACTGTATAAAACTGCTACTGTTAACTCTTCTGTATCTATCCACATGTGGAGCTTTTCTCCCTGGGCCTCGGCTGAAAATGGACCTGTGTCCATTTGGCTATCCCAGTTAACAAATGTAAAATAAAACAATAAAAATAAAATGAAATTATTAGTAAAAACAAATTCTTAAAACAAAAAAAGGAAAGTATTCAATGTGTTTTAGGGAATGTAGCTGTACATTTAGGGTAGGTTGAGTAGAAAGCTGATGGTTTAAGTTGCTAGTTGTTTTGGTTTTAATTAATTAAAAAGACTACAGTGGTGGCTTTGGTAGACTAACCGATAGACGAAAGCTGCTGCTGTAATGCTAGTCTGAGGTTTTATATCGAGGCTATGTGTTTTTGAAGGGTTAGGCAGTGTTGTTCATGTCATATAAAACAGCAAGCTTTATTCATCCAAGTTTGTACTGTTTTAATATTTACTGGGGATTATTTATATTTAACTGGTAAGGAGTGCCCAAGGTGAGGATTAGTTTGCCTTTAAGCAGCTGTCATTTAGGTTAGTTGGCTATGCAGCGAGCGCCATGTGTTTAGAAGTGTTTGGAATTTACATATTGCATATTTTGTGTGTATTCTGAATGTTAGTGTCTGATAAATTCAATATCCCAAATGTGTGCGGAGGAATATTTGTTCGATTGCGCTCCCAAAGGACATGAGATAAGGATGCTGAGTTTTGAGGCTGCTAGCTTTTTTTGAGTCCTGGTAGCACAAATGTAGTTTTGTGAAATTAAGATTTATTTCAAGTTATTTTAGTGATGTGCATAAGATGTTAATGCTGTGTTTTAGTGGCAGTAACCACGACCTTTCGTAGTAGATACCCAGACTCTCAAGCATCAATGTCAGCTCACACAAGAACATAAAAAAAAATGATAAGGACAAATCCTATAGCTGGCAATACATACATTAGGGCACAGAATAGGTAGTGTACAATACATGATAATGCACTATGAACAATCATAAAAATAGCTGTAGAAAACAAGAAGTATAATGGCATCAATCATTCTTCGGTACATCTTGTTGGTAAACCTCTTATCTTGTTCATGGTCACAGTAGTAGCAAGTCACTCATGGTAAACAAAGCTTCCTTATCCTCAGCAACAGTCTCCAGGTCTTCCTGAATGATCTCCAGGCATTCCTAAGCAAATTGAGAGATATAATCTCTCCAGTCTACCATGAGTACACCACAGGTTCTCCTCCCAATGGGCCTTGTCTGGTCAACCTCCTGCAGGAAGCACCGAGATGATAGCCTCACTAAGTTTCCCATGAGCTCAACTGATTCCTCTCCAACAAAGAGGACCAGCACTTCCACTCTGAGATCCTTCTGCATTGATGAGCTCCTCACACTATCATGCAGAGGGAGCCTCACAGTCTGACAAAGAAACTTTGCTCCATCACTTATATCCACCATCTCTTCCTTTCAGTCACTACCCAATGCTTATGACCTTATGTGATAATGATGACAAAAACTGATCTATAAATTGTGACCTTTCACCCATGATTCAGCTGCCTCACATCATTCTGCTAGTCAGTCTCCCACATCTCCATCTTTCTTTACTAATAATCAAAGGTCCACATTATTAAAATGATAGCTCAACCTTCTCGTGTCGGCAATGTCATCCCAGAGTTATTTTTCTCATATTAATCAGTTTCATCACTGACATTAACCCCCTTTTTCCCATTTGGTATATGGAGTCTGGGTGTCACATGAAAGTGACCATCACTTACAGCCAATGTTCATACTGCTGAGGGGCTAGAAACTCTATCTTAGACTTTTAATTTCTTCTTTTACATAGCATGGATACTTTATCATTAGTTCCCATTTCATTCTTGCTTTGTTTCAGAGTGGAACTATTCTCAATTTTCATGACATTAGATAAAAGCTTTCTTCCTGTAGTTTTGTCAGTATTAGTCATTGTCCATAATTTTGTATCCAAAACTGTTTCTTGTGATTAGTAAAGTAATATAAAGCAGGAGTAGCAGGGAATTTTTTTTCCCAAAAAGTTAGTTATTGGATATTTTTTATGAAAATTAGTGATGCTCCATAAATAAATTGGCAAGTTAACTGTTTTTTTTTTCTACTGGAATGGTGCCATTATCTACGCAAATGTGGAAATATTAAGGACAGTCTGGAATACTAGACCTGCTTTACCAGCTCTAATTAACTGTCATCTGTCAGTCATAGGTATGTGACTAAATCTGGTACTCCCAACAACTAGTTAAATCAGTATGAGGAATGGCATATAAACTTACTATAGCTATAAGCCAAAGCCAGGGTAGTATTATAAATTCATTTCTCCAAACTCAAGAATTTATTTTCAAATTTTCCAAGGACTTTTTCAGCATTGTAGCCAGATGTAAATCCATGTTGGTGTGCATGTCTGTCAGTACAGTGCACCAGAGAAGGAAATCTTACAGTTGTCTTTGTACTACCTACTCTGGGACTTTGGCCAGTATATCGATTTGACACTTGATATATAGTTTCCCATAATATATTACTACTTTTATGCAGAAGTACTATGATTCTAGTCTTCCAAGTATCAGCACCTTTCCTTCTACAGAGATGTGATTTATATGCAAATATATAAACTTTGTATTAAAGCTAATTGCCAAATATGTCAATTTAGGAAGCATCCCAAAGGCTGAAGAGGAAGAAGATCCTTGCTTTGTACCTTTATTGAAATAATGCATATGCCTTTCTTTCATTAATTCATTAATTCTCTTTAGTAATGAACATTACAGCTAGAGGATTCTGGAAAGCTGACTTGAGTTTATTTCTTGTGGTTATCTCGCTGAGTATTATGGTTTTCCTTCTGTCTCCAAAAACATGCTAGTTGAGTGGTTACACTAAATTATCCATATATCTATATATTTTATTTATCCTTGCCCTTGTCACCTGTGTCATGGCTGAAAAGGGTCTATGGACTAGTTCACTTACCTAGCTAATAAATGTTAAAATAAAAAAAAAGAAGTGATTGCTCATTGTAACAAGCTTGAAATCACCACTAGACTTCATTCTGCCTGTTTGTCATGTCAGAAATGCTTTTTGTATTTCATCTGCATAAAAAAGTTATCCCTTGAATAAGCTCCTATTAGAATTTTAATTTGGTGAACTATGAATCACAGTTTTGTATTTCATCTGCATAAAAAAGTTATCCCTTGAATAAGCCCCTATTAGAATTACAATTTGGTCAAGTATGAATCACAATATTATGAAAATGAAAGCGCAAATCTTGTAAACATGCAAATGTAAAAAGAAGACACTGAATGCACAGAACAGAATACTTGTTTCTCATCAGTAAAGTCATCCTTACATGTGAAAGAATATGTCATTCTATTGGCATATATTTTAGCAATGCAGCAACCACCTACCTCCACTTTGCTAGCCCTATACCCACTCTAACTAAATATAATAAGTCTGAAGTTATACTGTTTTGGATTAAAGATTATACTTCAAACCAGGTAGATATTCCCTTTACTCTGAAGTAGTGCAATCTTAGAGATCATGTATTTACAGTATATATGAGGGTGTGGCTATCCCTTGCAAAAAAAGTTTAGTTTCTTATTTTATTACTTGCATTTTTAACAGTGTATTCGCAGTATAGCATAATGATTATAGCTATTCAGTTGCTCACAACTACATAATGGCATGTATCTTTTTCTGCCCCCCCCCCCCCCAAAAAAAAAGAATCATTTTATGGCATGACACTATTCTGAACTGGTAACCTGTTCTTATAAAGTTTAAAACAGTGCCATTCGATTTACATATAATAATTAGTTTCTTGAATACTTCCATTTCAATTAAATAATGTCAGAATGTCCTTTAAATTTGCAATTTTTCAAGTTTCCAAACTGTGTTGAAACTCAGTCTTTTATTTTGCATTAGTATCTTGCTATAATGGTCGATTTATGCATTTGATATTTAATGTTCAATTCATAATGTACTTAACATTAATAAAACTCACTTTAGTGTATTTGACAATTAAATGTTTATACAGTTGTTATATTTCTAATATTTTCCTTAATTCCTGCCAAGTATTTGCAAAAATCAGAAATAAAATGTTATTATGAAGTTCAGAGAATCAGCTTCTTTTTCTACACCATCACTTAGTTTTTTGTAATTTTCGTGTAATTGGACAAGACTAAAAGGAGACCCATAGTCCAGACTACCTAAATGTAAAATAAATAAATATAAATCCATGAAAGCCTTATTTAAGTAGACTATCGCAAACACAGTGAGACGGATGCAGTCACTAAATAGACTCCAAACCTTGGCTTCCAAAACATTTGGCACACCTACAGGTGATAGTTTCAGAAAAATAGCATGGGTGAGTGTTCAAGCCTGCTGCAAATGCAGATGCATGTTCACTGAAAGAGTCAGATAGTACCCATTAGCCTTTGTATTTTGTATAGGTACTCATTAGCATCCAGTCAATAATGCTTCATGTCTCATTTTAAGGACAATAACTTTTGTAAAGCCATGCTGGCTACAATAATCTTTTGAATGAGTCAGTTCAAGACATCTTAAATTAAGAAGGCAGAGGACAGTAACTTCCCTCTTCACATTTTTGTGGAACCAGACCAGGCACTGTTGCACTAAATCTCTACCTGTTTCTTGATGATTCACACAGGCCACATTCATCAGATTGTCTTCTTCTTGAAGAGACAGAGTGATAATTTCCCTTCCTATCAAGCTTGGGTAGGGCGAGAGATGTTCAACATTCCTTTGAGTCTAAAATTTGGAGTTAACCAGACAGCTACTCATCCAGCTCTTTTTAAATGGCTAGCTTTTTACTGAAGTACTGTTTTAGTTTAAATCTGTTTTGTTTGGAGTTTAAATATTCTGGCTACAGCCCACAAATAGACCTTATTGTTCATTCTGTAAAGCCAAAGGGATTAACTGCTTACAATCTGCGGAAGGAGAGGAAAAATGACATTTTTATTTAAAGGACAACCACACCCATAGATTCAAAAAAAATGTTTATTTTATCATGGTTTGGTGTTTCCTACATTTTAACACCACTCTGGTACTATTTAGAGCTTTTTAGATATTGTTATACACAATTTCTGACTCTGACCACATGGAGTCTGGCATCTTGAAATAATTCTGACTGTTTAGTCTGCCTCTGAGTATCCCAGAATGCATTGTTTGTCTCAAATAAATTGCATCAGATCTGCCACATTTTCCCTAGAGCTCCTGTCAGTGCACTGATTTTACAGGCATTCAGTGCTGTATTATAGTCACCTACTTTTGATTAAAATGTTATCCTTTTTCAATGACTACTTCAAACACAAGCAGTGCAAATGCTACAGAACAGAACTGAAAAGTCCATTTTATTGCTCTTTCTTCTTAGAAATGCTAACTTGATTTCTTTTGTAAAGGCTGAAATGTAGTTCTTCAAGGTATCTCCCCTCCCCCTTCACACCTACCTTCCCTAACTGTCAAAGAGCTAAGGGTAATTTGACCCATTATCTGCATGTGATTGACAGCTCACAGCAGGTGACCAGACTTTCCTTCCTTACAGTGGGAGACTTTTTTGTTGCATTCCTCCTGTCAAATTTAGAGCCAAGCTCCATAGCACTGGGAATAATCACTGTTTTGCAAAGCATCAAACTCCCACTTGTTTTTCCTTCCTGTTTTGTTAAATAGCTAACAAATTATTTACTATATACACAAAATATTTCACAGATTTGCATGACAGCACCCACATTCTTTTTTTAAGTGGTAATTTAAGAAAATTACGGTATTGCATACTTCTTGTAATCTGATGTAGTATTGTCGATTAATTGTGATAGACATCTGCTTCTTATGTAAAAACATGCACTTAATGTCTATGCATGGTCATTGCAAATTTATGCTCTTAGTTTTTGCAGCTGTTACTGTGCTTCTGCCTGTACTTTGTCACATATCGGTAGGGCTCTTCAGAAAAGTGAAATTACAGTTTGACATTTTTGCTAGGTTAAGAGTGGGCTGGGCACTGCAGCTCTGACATCACAATGTGGGAGGTCCACTGGCTCTTCAATACAGCATGCAAATCAGGCGGGGATTACATCACTTTGGGGGAGGAAATGTCCCAGTAGCTAGAGCAAGAGCTCTGGCAGATGTGACATCATCATTTCAGAGCCAGCTAGAGGTTTTTCAACTTGGTTTTCAAAATGAAAGTAAAACAGTATGGAAAGATAGGAAGCCTAACAGGGAAAACAGTTGAGTGGATTAGTTTTTAAAGCTGCATAGGTGATTTTTCGAGGCTGTATCAATGAACAGGGACTAAAAGCGAAAGCAGGTTGAGCAATCTGCTTTAATATCCCGTTGTTGTCCTTTAAGGCAAGGAAAACATGTCAAAATGTTGTTGTGATAGCCAATAGAAAAGACTATCCTGTGAGTATTTCTGGATTGATTGGTTGGTTGGTTGGTTGGTTGGTTGGTTGGTTGGTTGGTTGGATGGTTGCTTGGTTGGTTGGTTGATTGGTTCGTTCATAGTTATATATTTACATTGGTTTCTTCCATTTTCTCTTACTTTATTGCAATGTCATTTTACTTTAAATATTTTCTATTTTTCTTGGAGATGTAAAAGTTTTAGCTTAGTGCCTGAAGGCAAACATTGTGGTTCTTTTTTGTGAAACCAAGGAGATTCATTGACAAACTGTTTCTGGACTGTTGTAACAGCTGAAAAATATAATGATAAAGAAAAGGGGCAATTTTTTTGAGAGATGCCAGAAAAGACTGGTGTGCATTTTTCTGATTTGTTTTCTATCTCAGTCACCCTGTCCTTGTGGCCCTGAATTCCTAAATACTTCTTACTTTACTTCTTTTCTCATTTGCTGTTAATATTGTGAACTTTAAGATTATATTGCGACTTCCCTCTTCTTAAAATGATTACACTTCAGTTATCCGCCCTTTCATATCTTCCCACCTACTAAGTTCACATTGTAGTACCTACAGCTTTAACTACCTTTTCCAGCTTACTTTTAATATGTCCACTTACTACAAGTATCTGCTACTGTCATACAGGATGGCTGTCGACAGATAAACACAAACGTGTTTGTTTAAAAACAATTGTCAACAAACCTTACCACTGTACTGGACCTTTACAAGCAACAAAATTAGAGTTTTATGAGCAGTACACATTCATTTGTAGTATATTCTTCATACAAGACAGACCCTACTTTAGATGAGGTATGGAGATAAATTGTGAACTAACTTTCAAAGGTTTCACAGATAATTGTTTCCTCAGGCAGTGTAAGAACCTCCTTAAGCAACAAAATATAAACTGCTATATTATATGATCTTACTTATTTCTGAGAGGTGTAAATACAGCTAGAATACTGAGCTGAATTCTCAACGGCTATCCTATCATGAGAGAATACACGCACACGCGCGCACGCGCACACACACACACACACACACACACACATATGCACATGCACACGCACACACACACACACACACACACACACACACACACACACACACACACACACACTAGTGCACAGACACACACACACACACACACACACACACATGCACACACACCTACCATTGCATATGCAGAGGCTCTGACGACTGCACCCACAAAATCCCCAGCTGCTTCTCAAGAAACTATAAGCCCAATAAAACCAAAATATCATCCATGTAAAATATTACACGAAGCCCCCAGAATATATGGCTAAACATCAAGTCAGAATTCATGGAATTTATTCTTATCAAGAAAAAACAGAAATAAAGCAGATGACATCACACATCACTGACTCTAACAATAAATACAAAAACAGTGTTTTTAGAGGAGCAAGTCTGCTTGTACACCCCATTAATTTTCACTGAAACACAGAAGTCAGTGAAAGCTAGACAATGATTTCCATGTCATTGGAACAAGGCTTGACAAACAGCAAGGAACCCACTTCCCACTGACCACAGCAAATCAGATAACAAAGTTACTGGTTTCAATATAAGTAATCAAAACCTATTTCTTACTCATTTCGACAAAAGCTGACTCAGCAAACCCACCTATTTTGTTGTCCCTGAAGAAAATCCCCATCCTGATTGTTGTTGGGGCTTTACCCCCACACCTACCTCTGAGATCACACCATACTGGGAAAGAGGAGAAAACAGGAGGAGTTGTTAAGTAAGATTTTATAGAAAAAGACATTCTAACAAATATGTTTCAATAATTCATGGTACTCCTCAGAGTTGCCATTCTACGGCAGTGGGTAGAAACCATAGCAACAACATACCTCGGGTTCATACTGAAACAAGCTAGAATTAAAAGTCCATAGCACAGATCTTGTGACCTGGCCACCCCAGAAACATAGCAGTAGTAATTATTGACTGCACTACTTGACAAACATACACATAGCTTGCTGGACTTTTTAAGGAAATGACCACAGTGACCTGCCTGCTTGAATCCAAAAGTAGGGACATCTCAACTGTGGGAAAAAGAATTAAATTACATATGACATGGTCATTGTTTGTGTTGGTGTGAGCAGTGTAAGACAGCCTTCCCTCTTGGATATGCTACAAAATATGATAGGATTATAAAGCATCCTGTTAAGCATGGGGAAAACACATCTGCATAACAGAATCCTTCAATCATTTTGTGCAACAGCTAAACATCATGGCAAAAGGTTGTCAGTCAGTTAGAGCCAACATGGTGTCACAGCAAGGGGATTCAGTCAATATTGGCCTGGAGTGAGACGTGCAACGAGCTTTGCAGATGATGGGCTTTACCTCATTTACCAGGGAGAACAAGTACAAAACATGACACTTTCCATCCCTGTAGTGTTTTTTTATTCCTTTTCAAACTCCAAATTAGAAAAAAATGACACACAAACTACAAAAAAAGGCAAAGGTGGCTATAATAAATGCCAGAAGTGTCAGCAATGGATGATGCTGGTGTCTATACTATTACAGAAACATGATTTTAAAAATCCAAAATGCATATCACAGATTGCAAGGTATATCTCCTTTAATTGCTGTAGGTTTGATGGGATAGGTGGGAGTAACTCTATCTTTATAAAATAGTGTCTAAATGCCAGAAGCCAAGAAGATAGCGGAGCACTTGAAATTGCTCATGCAATAATTAACAACAGGAGTATTATAGAAATGGGTGTAGCTGTTGAGTTATCAGAATGCATAAGCATTAAAATTTAACTGACTGATGCCAGCATTTCAAAGATCAATTTACCAGAAAACAACAGTTTCTTTTTGCACCCAATTAACCAAAAACCTTACAACTAAATTCAGACATTCTTTGAATTGTGATGCTCTTATAGAACATGTTTTTCTAAGATAATGGTGAATGTTGAAAGATGGTCACGTATACACTAGTCCTTTGCCTGAAACCAAACTTACTGCACCAGCCCATCACAAATAACTTCTTACCATCATTATATACCCTTATTCTTGCTATAAAAATGATATTATTGTCCTGTCTAGCTACATTACTAATAACTCTCTACCTACTCACAACACTACCACCTCAAATCCCCACAAGTAGCCACAAAACAGGGACCTCAACAATCCATCTCCCTATTAATCAACACAACTACTCCAACATCTCTCCCCAGCTGTTTCACTACACCATCCCATAAATATTCAGCCCCAAACTAGCCTCCACTATCCCTTCAAAACTCCATCTTACACTTCACTCACCTAAACCAAAAACATATCATAACCCACTCTACACATACCTAATCTCCATTTTACTTCAAAGTTGAGTCATACACTCAAACACAGGACCAGCTATAACGCTAATCCCAAACTTAACCCTAAAAACCTAAACATAATAACAATAACCTTAAGGAGTATATGCAATAAAATAACCTCACTCCACGCCTGGATAGAACAAAACAAATCAGATGTACTAGCTTTGACCGAAACATGGTTAAACCTCAACATAAAAGATTCTGAAATAATACCTCCCAATTTTGCTGTAACTATACAAGACAGACCCATAAAGAAAGGAAGAGGGATACATCTACTATACCCCTCTGTACTCAACATTGCACCCTACTCAGGTAACATATGAGTCTCCATCCATTGCTGACACTTCTGGCATTTATTATAGCCACCTTTGCCTTTTTTTTGTAGTTTGTGTGTCATTTTTTTCTAATTTGTAGTTTGAAAAGGAATAAAAAAACACTACAGGGATGGAACTCATAGAGGCCTTCAAAATTCTTAAACAACCTGAGAATACCCCAGCACTAAAAAACTTAATGACTCCCTACTCCAATCTAAGCTGCCTTCGCTCAGCAAACAGACTCCTTGTCCAAACAACTAAATCTCTCAACCTAGGTGGTGACGCGCTATTTGCCAACACCACTGGTAAAATATGGAACTCTCTCCCAAATAACATCATGCTTGCAACTTCTCTAAGTCAATTCAAAAATAGTCTAAAACTCCACTTCAAGTCACACTGGCTATGTCCTTGCTCAAACCCAGACTAGCTCTGTGCCATTAACTAAAACATAAACAACTAGCTAAGATGATAAGTACTTTGTATACTGTGATAAAGAAATATGTATCCTGTCTAACTCTATGTCATTATACTGCCTACCGTCCTTGCTAATATGTTATTAATGTTACATTTGTAGTAATCTCAGAAATAGTAATGGCAGTCTTGTACTTGTATGTAAATAGCCTATGTTTTTGTTAAGTTCTTTCAGCTCATTTACTGTACCTAATTATCAATGTAACTCTGTTGGAGCTTTTCTCCCCGGGCCTCTGCTGAAAAAGGACATGTATCCAGTCGGACCATCCCGGTTAACAAATGTAAAATAAAATAAAATAAATAAAAAATATCCACCTTTTCCACTGTGGATATACTAATATCTTTCCTGAATCTAGATAAAAGCAAAATAATCTGTATGATAGTTGTCTATATTCCTCCAGGAAATAATATACCAATCCTGGAAGATATACTGTCCTGGACATCCCATAATATCAAGCATGAAACAATAATCCTAGGAAATGTAAACATCAGCTGGGATACCATTGCTGCCAGTACTCCAGTAATCCTATTAACCAATATGGCTTTTCACAACTAATAAACAGTCCAACTAGGTACAACAAAGACTTTTTACTCACCAGTCTGCACTTGACTGAATCCTAGTATCCCACCCAACCAACATCTCCTCCTCAGGCACACTCCCTGTCTCCCTTAGTGACCATCTTCCAACTTCCAACATTCACCATTAGAGCCAGCACCCACCAACCAACAACACACACCATGAAAACCATCAGAAAACACTGCAGATCTCAGCCAACAAAAACTTAATGCTTTACTCCTAAAAAAAAAAACAAAAACTGGACATCCTTAAAGCTGCTACCGCTCAATGACACAGTCCTCTGCTTTAACAACACCTTTCTAAAAATACTGGATAGCCTAGCCACATTACGGACAAAAAGGACAAAAAAAAAAGACAAACCCATGGATCATCCAAGACTGTATAAACTTGATGAAACAAAAAGACAAAGCCTGGAAAACATGGAAACAAAATAAAACAGAAAAAAATCTCATCCTATTCAAAACACTCTGCAGCAACATGACAACTCTAGTAAATAAAACCAAAAAATCCTACTACTCACACATTCAACTGCAACATAAATGCATTCAAAAAATTCTGACAATATCAACCTTTTTAAATGCTGGGATAAATAAAGAGCATTCCCCATCACCTAACACCCCTGCTTCCCTTCTAGCTAAAGAACTGAGTAAGCACTTCATAAAATCAATAGCTGAGAGACTACCAAACAACTCCAACACAGGTACCTCACCCTCACTCCCATTCACTAACACCACTAACCTTCCATCAAAGAACCCAGACCCTGCCCAGAACATCATGCAGAACTAACACAAAGACAACCAGACTTCCTTTTCATTTCAGCCCATAGCCACATCAACCATAAAAAAACTACTACTCAGACTAAAACCTTTCCCATATCAGCAGACAAACTCCCTGCTAAATACCTTAAGCTCACTGCTAACTCTGTCGCCTATCCCATCAGTATCCTAATAAACAGATCATTATCTGAATCCCTAGATCCCACGATGTAGAAATTATCTCATGTCACCCCAATCAACAAAGGTGGGAACTCCACCAAAACATCAAACTTTCATACCATATCCATCTTGTCACCTATATCTAAAATCCTTGAAAGGTGTGTTCACCAACAATTAATGAACTACCTACTCCAGGACAATCTACTTACTCACACTCAGTACAGTTTCCAACCTGGACATAATACAGTCACAGCATTATCCTTTACAGATACTGTAAACAGAGCCAGAGAGGAAGGAAACTTTGTTTCCTCAGTTTTTCTTGACCTGTCTAAAGCCTTCAATACGGTCTCCCACTCCCTACTCCTAGACACATTGTTCAAACTAGGCTGCTGCTACAACACAGCTCAGTGGTTTCAGAGCTTCCTACAACACTGGAAACAAGCAGTTAAATGGCCAGACCAACTTTCCGTCTTTCTATATAACCCTACAGGTGTCTCACAAGGCTCCATTCTAGGTCCCCTACTATTTAACATATTTACAAACAACTTACACACCTCCTTCTCTCCCAGAATCCTCATTCAATATGCAGATGATTCCATCATCATTCTCCACCTCTTCCACCCTACCCTGAACTTTTCTCTAAAACTCAACAATCTTTTACCACCATTGAATTCTGGCTTACTAAAGCTCAACGTTTTCTTAATCCCTAAAAATCTAAAATCATAGTCTTTAATCCCAAAAATACCCTCTTGGACCAGGCCAATTCGACATCTACTCCACTAATAATACGATCATTGAAAGAGTACAGGAAACAAAACTACTATGCATCATTATCAATGACAAACTTACTTTTGATTCCTAGATCCAACAAAACATAAAGAAAACTCACCAGAAACTAGAGCTACTTTACAGAAATAAACAGTTCCTAAACACTACAATTAAAACAATCCTTGCTAAAACTTTCCTGCTCCCCTCCCTGTTCTACGGTCCTTCTATACTCACCAGCTTCAAAGCTCCTCTAAAATTGGAACATTGCTACAATAAAATCAATAAGTTTGTCACAAATGCCACTTTCCACACACACACCACTGCAAACCACTATGAGAACTCAATGGCTGGAGCTCCCAAACGAGCTGGCACACATCCAGTTACCCATGATACACAGCCTGATTTACAAACCCTCAGATCGTCCCACTCTAAAAAAGCTAGTCAGTCACTATATACATAACAGATCACTATAATCAGAAGACAAAAACCTGCTAGCAATCTCCAAACCATCCAAAAGAACTGGCCACTATCTACACTCCTACTCCATCTCAAAACTATGGAACTCCCTCCCCAAGCAATCAGAGCAATCCCAGGCCTGGTACTCTTCAAAGCCACCCAAAAAGTCAAAGTCAAAGTAAACTTTGTTGTCATTTAAATCAACAAATTCAATGTATCACTGGATGAAATGTCATTGCTTCAAGCTCATTTGCTTTGAAAAACAGTTTTCACAAGAGGGTGAAGGAAGCATATAACGGAAGAAATTCTAGACAGTATAGATATAAATACACACATAGATAACTTACTCACCACCATTTGTAAGATAGGATAGCAGCATAGCATAATTCACAGTCCCATACTTGTGCAAGAAATAATTTAGTTCAGATTGCATAACTTAGATAAACAGAATAATTTAATTCTACAACAGTAAAGACAATCATATTGCACTTATGGTGCTCTCAGAAATTGAGGAAGTATTGCCATTGTTAAGGTTAGCTGTTCAAGTCTGATCGCTTGTGGAAAAAAAACTATTCCTGAATCTTAATGTTCTATACCTGATGCTTCTGTATCATTTTCCTGAAGACAGGAGGTGAAACAGTCCATGTGCGGGATGATTCTTGTCCCTTATCAGTTTCACAACCCTGCCATAGCATCTGCAAGAGTAAAGGTCCTGTAAGGACTGGGGTTTGATCCTGTGATTTTCCTGGCCTGTTTTACAACCTTCTCTAATGCCTTGTGATCTGCGTATGAGCAGTTTCCATACCAGACTGTGATGTTGTTAGTCAGTATACTTTCGATCATGGCCCTATAGGAGGTCATGAGGATGTGGGAGAGGAGGTTTGCTCTGCATAGTCTCCAGAGGAAGTGGAGACATTGTTGGCCTCTCTTTACAAGGCTGGAGGTGTTTGTTTCCCAGCTTAGGTCATCTGAGATGTACATCCCTAGGAATTTGGTGCTTTTTACCCTTTCCACTGCCATACCACTGATGATGATGGGTGCGTGGGACCCTTGCTTCCTGCTGAAGTCAACAATGATTTCTTTTGTTTTGTCAACATTTAATGCTAGGTTATTGTTGGTGCACCATCTGGTGAATTAGCTCACTTCCTCTCTGTATGCCCCCTTGTCATCTTTTCTGATGAGGCCGATCACGGTGGTATCATCGACAAACTTGATGTGATTTTGCAGAGCAGTCATGAGTCAGTATTGTGAAGAGAAGTGGACTTACTATGCAACCTTGTGTGACCCCTGTGTTCAAGGTGATGCATCGTGGGTGGTTCTTGCCAACTCGAATGGTTTGGGGCCTGTCAATCAGAAAATCAAGGATCCAGATGCAGAGTGTATTCTCTATGCCTAGCTGACTTAGGTTAGACAACAGCTACTGTGGTATTACAGTGTTGAAGGCTGAACAAAGAACTCCTAAACAACATATGGCTCTGCACATACACAACTCCAGGCTACCCTTCCTCCCTATCTAACTACAACACCTGCCCCCCTCTTTTTTTGCTTTCCCTACTCAGAAACTACCACTTCACCTTCAAAATAATATCTCTTAGTCATCCCAACACATCCTAAACTCTTTTCCCAATCTATCATAACTCCCATTACATCTACTGTCACTCTCACATCCAAATATTTCAGAACGCATCCCAGTATAACATACAGTAGGCCACATTACACTCAAAACACACAATATATTTATCCACTCCATGCTGTAAACAGAAACATACTTTCCTTATTTCATACTCCCACATATTCCTACATACTAAAGCTATGCATACACACTCCTATCTACATGTTTCAGGAAAAAACAAATAACATTCTTCACAAAAACTATTGTATTGTAAACAAATATGTTAACCACAAGTTGAATTTTATGGTTCTTGTTCTTATTAATATATGCCAATTAGATGTACTATTTGTTGTGAAAGCTAATATGTTAACCACATGTCAATTATTCTAAGTACTAAATAGCAGTATATTCTAAATATGTTTCTAACCATGTTGTAAAATCTAAATGAACTGTTTAATTTCTTTTAAGTACAAATTAGCAGTACTTTGTAAAGATGTCTTTCTGATCATACTTTTAATGTTGTACATGTAAATCTACTTTTTAAAATCTGCTTACTCGACTTTCTAATATTCTTTGTACATGGAAATTTTCTCCCTGGGCCTATGCTGAAAATGGGTTCTGTGACCCACTCGGAATTTCCCAGTAAACAAATGTCAAATAAAATAAAATAAATAAATAAATATGGTTTGGTGCAGGGTTAAGGTTTGCACACATTAGTAAGGTGATATAGGGGCCCCTACCTGTCCTCGCTAATGCATGCTAACCCTAACCCCTCTACTGCTACTAACCCCAGCCCTGCACCTTACCTTAGAGGAACAATTTGCATAACAGTACCACTACACAAAACACCCAGACAAACCACATCACATACAGCAGCTTGTTCACACAGAGACACACACACACACACACACACACACACACACACACACACACACACACACACACACACACACACACATATAAATACATATGGGTACACACACACACACACACACACACACACACACACACACACACACACAAACACATATGGGTACACACACACACACACACACACACACACACACAAACACATATGGGCACACACACACACACACACACACACACACACACACACACACACACACAAACACATATGCGCGCGCACGCACACACACACACACACACACACACAAAACCCTAAATCAATCCCTCTCCCTAGTACTTACTCTACCTCTATTCGGTAAACACTTGCACTAACATTCCTAACTCCTCATGCTGAAACATTCAACATATTTGAAAGTTTTGGCATTAAACTCCAGTACTCACACATCACATGCACTCGATCTTCCTTCTTTTGTCATCTTCAGCACTTATCATGAGTGCTGTAACAAGTATGCCAAGCACTTCACTCTATCAATAAACTGACAGTTTGAGAAAGTGAAGGGAACCCTACAGAATTCTTCCTTATACTATTTCTGTTTCCTGGAGGACATGAAGATTTATTGACTAAAATCGATAATATAAACATTAATGTAAATGCAGTCCTTGTGATATTTTGACTCTCCAAATACTGACTGTGTAAACTATACAGTATCAATTAAATAAGCCCAACTATTATTAACTATGTGAATCAAAACAATCTAATGCAAATCCAGCTAGGGATGACAATATTTTAGATATCATACTGACAAATCTATGACCTTTATACTCCCCAACCTTGGTTATACTCTGTCTAATTAACACAGATCGTGATACTATCTTCTTTAGCCTAAGTGTAAAATCAAAATTAATCATAAATAAATAAACATCCCTAAACTTTACTTTTATAAACTATGATACACTACATGACATACTTATAAATATGGTAGCACTAGAGTTTATCATGTGGCTTGATATCATCTTAGGAAACATATTGGAAGAAAGATCATATGTTCTTGTTTTTCACGTTAGGGCACTGGAACTTGTTTTGTTTCATATCCTGCTTTGTTTTTTGGTTACAGGAGTAGAGAAGAGGGAAATGGTGAGTTTTATGTTTTATGTCCTTTTCCAAGTCTATGCAACCTTGATTAGGGTGTTGGGGCTAAAGAGGGAATGCAGAGACTGCCTCGACTACTCAAATAATTGTTCTAAAATATTTGGTGACTTTTTAGTAGCAATTCTTTGGAAGTGTCATTAGCTGTAGGCTTAGATGTTTAAGTTTCAATTTTTCTCATCTTATTTAAGCAAGATGCAATTAAACATACTAAATGCAATGAAACAAGACAGGGATGCCACCCTCAATGACATGAATTAATCTACTCAGATACTATCAATGACTTCTATGATTTTATTAACTTTTGTATTAATCAACTTTTACCATTAAGGCACAAATGTAAAGGTAATTTTAATGAAAAAAATGTTGGCAGTATCACAATTTAATAAGCTTTACAACAACAATATCAAATATGAAAATGTAAAGAAACTACAACCAATAAAAATCTTTCTTGGAGAGAAAAAGAATTTATAGTCGTTTCAAATGATCACATCTTCCATAACTAATTGTGAACGCAACTAGTTCTCAAAGACTGAAAGCAGCAAAAAGGTATACTTTAACTACAACAGAAAACTGTTGTGGCAGAAAAAAAATGTGGACAGTTCAAAATAAGCAAAGAGATATGTCCGAGTACTACAGAAACAAAGGGAGATATTCTCTATATAACTACAGGCATGATAACTGTTGCCATGCATAGAATTAAAAGTTCAAGTTCTATGGAACCAGACTGCATATCTGGTGGTTTTCTACATAAAATCAAGGGAAAAAATAAGTAATCCCATATCAGTCATCTTAAATAAAATGTTAGCATGTGGACACTCACTTGACCTATGGTGGCAAGCTTTACTGATACTATTTCACAAAATGGGGGAATCATATCTAACCCAGACAATTTCAGGTGCATCAGTATGACATGTGTTCTCTGTAAAATCATGGAGAGACTAACAGTGGAGTGTTGAAAGTGGGGTCCTGATGGAGAAATGAAAAGTCAGCAAGCAAAGGAGAGTAGTAGTGCTAAAACTGAATTCATCCTCAAGTCTTGGTGAGCACCTTCGCGAGGTGGACCCTGTTTTACACAAAATCACACCAAGGCAACACTGATATATAGACTGTATTTATGTAGCATATATCATGAACAGAAGTAAATCAAAAATAAAAAAAGATAGCTGGGTGTACAAGACCCAGGATAAAAAGTGTCCAATCCTGGTAGGCACACTGGTACCAGGACTGGAAAATGGAAAAAAATGACAGTGTAGAATCCTCAAAATATGGAAACATTCCTACAATGGGGCCAGGCCAGGCTCAGGGGAAGGATGGGCCCCTGTTGTAAAAGGAAGTAGCAGTCCACAAAAACGACAAAAATTGATTGACCAAAGAAGAGCCATAAAGACGATAGGGTGGACTATTGTGGATAAGAAAGAAATTATAGGTTCATAGGTTAGTACTAAGCTAACTGCCCTTGCGAGCCATTTTAAGCCTAGCCAATTATCCCTTGTGAGACTCAAGCCCTGCACCTTGTGTTTGTAAGGCAAACACCTTGACCATTAGGCCACCCTCTCAACCCCTTTGTTATCATTATGTAAAAAGCCCAGAATTTCCAGACACAAGATATACAAAATGATTAAGAGAGAAATTAGAGGAAAGAAAAATACTTCCGCAGGAAAAACTGTCAGAAGCTTCAAATAAAAATTTGCTTTCATTAATGCAACATATTTTTGAAAAACAGTATATAGATCAAGAAATTTTGATCTGTTTGGAAAAATAAGCATCTGAGGAAGTGAGAAAATATAAACAAAAAAACCTAGAGATATTTGAAAAATATAAAAAAGAAATATGGGAAAGAAAGAAAGATTTGATATGGTGCAATATTTATGCAAAGGAGAAAGCCAAGTTAACTAATATAGAGAAGGCAGTCACAAAGATATTGAAGAGAAATACAGGCAAAGACATCCAGATATGGAAAATTTCACAATAAAAAGATTACTAGCACAAAGATGTA
Source organism: Protopterus annectens (assembly GCF_019279795.1). Lineage (NCBI taxonomy): Eukaryota > Metazoa > Chordata > Ceratodontiformes > Protopteridae > Protopterus > Protopterus annectens. Next base: position 399,748,283 of record NC_056747.1, read on the forward strand.
ATGTAGAAAAGACGATTAATAAAACAAAAGTTAAAGAAATAGAAGTTGAAGTTATGGAGTGCTTGGGAAATGAAGGATTTAATGTAGAAGGTCTAAAACAGACTACATCACAGCAAGATGGAGTGAGTCCCCAGAATGAGGAAAAGCAAGAAAATAGGAGACATGTAAAAGGAAAAAAGATTTAATATGGTGTAATATTTATCCAAAGGAGAAGGCAAAACTAACTAATACAAAAAGAGCAGCACCAAAGATATTTGAAGAAAAATATATGGAAAGGAATCCGGATATGGAAAACTTCACAATACAAAAAATAAGAAGACTAAGAGGAAAAAGAGATTAGTAATGGAGGAGTCAAAGAAATAGAAATTGTGGTTATAGGAACAGCTGCAAAGAGAAGGATTCAGTGTAGTAAACTGAATACAGAAAGTACCACAACAGAATAGAGCAATGGATATCCAAATTAAGGGGAAACCAGTGGAACAGGAAGCAACAGGTCAGGTGCCATATGAAGATATTTTGGAGCTTTCCACAGGAAACCAGTATAAACATTCATTTGAAGCTAGACAGCAAGGGAAGGAACAGGAAACTGTGGAAACTCTGATGCAGTCAATGTTGAGGAGTGATAGGCCAGCGAGTTCCCATATGACAGAGCAACAGATGACACAGGATGAAATTGAAGAGAATGTGCCACAGAAAGATTCTATAGAACTTTCTATAGCATGCCCGCAGGAAACGGAAAACAAGGGATGTACCCTCAGTATGGAAGAAAATGAGTTAAGAGAAGAGTTCCTTAATTTAATAGACAAAGACATATATATCAAGATCAATGACAGAAATAGACTGCAGAAGGTTAATAAAACCCCAAAAGTCATCAGAAGCTTGACAAAACAAATGAACACAGTAATTAGGACTGTCCATAGAGATCCATGCAATATAACAGAAGTAAACAGAATATTTCACCATGCTGCTAAATTAATAACTGATAAAGTTCTACCACAAGAACACAGGATAGCAAGGGAAAAGAAGAGGCGAAAGCGAAAACCATCATGGAAATATCGAATAGAGAAAACTATAAAGCAGCTAAGACAAGAAGTGTCATTGTTAGAAGATTATAGAAGAGGAAATAGATCAACAAAAATACTAAGAAAGATAGATGTGATAAAATCAATGCGCAGTATTAGAACAGACCAGGATTTATTATGCACTATTAGAGACAACAAACTAAAAATTTCAAAACAGGCAGAAAGACTTAAAAGATACGAAGATAAATATAAGGGAAAACCACAAAATAAACAATTTATTGATGACCCAAAAAAGTTTCACAGAGAATTGGGAAATAAAGTAAAAAGAATTGAAAGACCGCCAAAAAAAAGATGAAGTAGATACATTTTGGAGAAGTATCTATGAAGGTCCTGTGGAACATCACAAAGATGCTAAATGGATAGAAGAAGTAAAAGAAAGAATAAGAAGTTTAAAGGTACAGGATATGAAATGGGATGAAATAACAGCCAGAGAGATTGAAACAAAGTTGAGAAAGGCCTCTAACTGGAAAACCCCAGGCCCAGATGCAGTACCTAACTTTTGGTTTAAAGTATTAACTTCTTTGCACGAGGATTTAGCCATGAGTAAGAACTATTTATATGCGCACCCCAAACACACACCACACTGGTTAACAACAGGAAAAACAATGCTCTTTCTTAAGAGTGAACCTGCAAGCTACCCTAAAAACTGTAGACCAATAACTTGTCTTCCGATGTATAAACTATACATGGGAACTGACACTGACAGAATTTATAGTCATTTAGAGGAAAACTCAATTATGGCAGTAGAACAAAAGGGCAATAAAAGAAAATCATATGGAACAAAGGATCATTTGTTGTTAAACAAAGCTATAGTGGAGAACTGTAAGAAGGGGAAGAATCTAAGTATGGCATGGATTGACTACAAAAAAGCATTTGATAGTATCCCACATACATGGATAAAAGAGTGCTTAAAAATGTATAAGATGCACCTTACACTGATTGACTACATTACAGTAACCATGAAACAGTGGCAGACCACTTTGCAATTGAGCCATGATAAAGGACAGATTATTATCCCATGGATAAATATTCAAAGGGGGATATTCCAGGGTGTCTCTTTGTCACCGTTGCTATTTTGCCTTGTCATTAATCTATTAAGCTGTTTACTTAACAGCTTAGGCCATGGCTACAATTTGGCTTCTAGAAAACACCAGACTAATGACTTCTTATCTTCTCTTTGTCGATGATTTAAAACTGTATAGCTCATCAGACAAGGAACTGAAAGCACAGCTGCGGGTTGTCAAAACTTTTTCAGATGATATTGGAATGTTATTTGGTCTTGATAAATGTGCAAAAGCAACCTTTAAAAAAGGAAAACTGTGGCACCAGGAAAACATCAGTTTGGAACAAGAATGTGATATAAAAGAACTTGAGCAAGAGGGAGTGTATAAATACTTGGGAATTGATGAAGGATCAGCAATAAAACATGAAGAAATGCAAATAAAGTTCAGTAAGGAGTACTTTAGAAGACTTAAATTAATTCTGAAGACAGCAATGACATCTAGGAACAAGATCCAAGCCATAAATTAATTTGCTCTTCCTGTCTTAACTTATAGTTTTGGAGTGATTGACTGGCCCTAAAACATGTTGGATAGATTGGATAGTAAAACAAGAAGGATGCTTCGTGCTCACCAAATGATTTATAAAAATCAGTGTATACCAAGATTATAAAATCCCTGTTCCAAAGGAGGGATGGGCCTCCTTGAAATTGATTACATGTATAGATCTGCAATCATGGGACTCCACACATATCTGCTGACCTCACAAGATCCAAATGTAGTGAAAGTTTTGAAACATGAGGAGAATAAATCTAAGATGACATCTCTGCTTAATCTAGCAGAAGCATATCAATGTCAAGCAGGAATGGAAATCAAACCAGAAGTAGATAAAAACCAGGCAGCAACTGAATGTGCTAAAAAATAAAAGAAAGAATATAAGGTGAAGGACCAGATGAGAAGGCAAGAAATGTGGAAAAAACATAAATATAGTTGCAAGTATAGAAAACTACTGGAAGAGCCTCATGTTGATCAGGAACCAATGCAGGAATGGTTAAGGAGCGGTGAATTCACATCAAGAAATGAAAGGTTAATATCGGCAGCCCAAAATAGTGGGCTACTTACATGCTGCTTTACAAAGTCCATTGAACATAACTGTATGGGTTTGTTAGTGGAGATCCCGTCTTATTTTTTAAGGTGTAACAGCAGCACTGGATGAAGGCCTGATAGTGCATGCTGTTATCTTGACCTTGGTAAGGTTTTTTGACACTATTCCACATAAAGGAACAACTGAAAAATGAAAAGCATTAAATGTCAATCCATCCTTAATTCAATGGATAAAGCACTATTTAATCAACAGAACACATCAAGTCAAGTTGTGGGGTTGCCTGTCCATCTCAATAGGGCTACAGGGCTCACTACCGGGGCAACTTCTTTTTGGATAATTCTTCTTAGATACAAAATTAGAAAATTCACTACATATAATCGAATATGGTGATGACAGCAAACTGTGTAACATAATTGCTTCAGTTAAAGAAGTTATCCAATATGATCTACAAAAAATACATATCTGGTAGTTAACATAAGACTGGAGTAACCAATACTAAAAATAAATAACAATAATAGAAATAAATGTGACAGTTATATTACATAATGCCTTCCAAGATTATGAAATATGCTTTCCCTTACAATCAGGAGAGGTCATGAACCCATGAATCTATGGAGTAATGCCTTACCTTTATTGTAGCAATATGCAACTTGACAAAAACAACATACATTATAATTACAAAACAAATAGTCAAATCATTAAAATGGTACATTATTAAAGATCTAGGAACAATAATAGAATGCAGTTTAAACTTTAACCAGTGTGTATCTATCAACAGCAGAAATGCATATTCTGCAGCCCGTCTAATTATAAAGGGCGTGACCAATCCAGGGACATCACCACTGTACGTCTGTCTGCTTCACTGATCCACACATTATTGAATACAGTGTTACACTGTGTATCCTTTGAACAAGCCATCTGAACGAACTTTAAAAGTTACAGTGATTCCTTACTAGAAAAAACTACAATGTTGGAAAACTTGAAAAATTCATAAACACTTCAGGAACTGTCATTATACATTTCATATAGGTTAGTAAGATGCGATCTGTGTCTCTACTATAAGGCACAGTCTGATCTTATAGTATTTTAAAGTCTAAGCATGGAATAACCTTTGCTTGTCAATCAAAATAATTTACTCATTATCTTTCTTCAAAAATAATATTTTTCTTTTGTTTGTTTGTTTGTTTAAAAAACACCTTTATTAAATTATCACTTGGGCATAGGCAAACCTACATTAATATAAAAGTAAACAAACCATATTAACAGTGGTGGTGCTGCGGGAGCGTTGTCGCCTCACAGTAAGATGTTGTCCCGTTCGATTCTCAGCTAGAGCGTCTTCTGTGTGGAGACATGTATGAATGGGCATACCTTCATTGAAGGTTGTGCGTCAGGGCCGGCAACTCGGCACGTAAAAATCTACTGCCAATCATTAGCGGACCGGAGTTCAGCTGTGGCGACCCCTAACTGGGAAAAGCCAAAAGACACAACAACATTTGCAAACATCATACATCACATATATTCTTCTATACAATATAATCAGTACAACATTACATAAATTGTTCCATTCCTGCCTTTTCCTAAACCTCATTCTTGCTACAAAACATTTTTCTGCATGTACTGCTCCCACATTTTCCATTTTTCTACTTGATGTGTTCCTACCCTTTTCTAAAGGTTCCAGTTCTTGTTCTTTTTCTCTGTTACAAAATTCACTACTTCATGTATGGTTGGTTTAGACTTTGATTTCCATTTTCTAGTAATTGTTTTATTGGCAGCCATTAGAATTAAACTTAAGAAGGCCGTACTATGTCTAGGCATTTCTGAGCCTGTATCCCAGCTCAAAGAAATTATTTCCTTAGTTACACTCATTTGATTGGCTAGTATTCTTGAAAGAGTATTCTGTAGGGAATTGTTAAAGTCTACCAACTCATTATTATCCAAATACATATGCTCCCCAGTACCCCTTTCTTCCCCATCACATCTCAACATTTGCCATCTACCTAAGGAAAACTTGTTAAGTCTGCTTATGGTGTAAAAGTTCCTCTGCAAACACTTCCAGGTTAAAATCCTAAATCTTCTAGATTTTGTTGCATATTTGGGAACCATGCAAATGCCCTCCCATTGTTACTTTGTCAATTGCTTATCTAATTTGTCTTTCCAATCTTTTCTGACCTTCTCTGCTTGATTCCTATAGTTATCATGCAATATTTTATATGCAATACTAATTATTCCTTTTTTAACAGCAGCTTCTGTTCTAGATGTATTTAAAACTCAAGCAGTGCAGGACTTTCAGTTAGGATTCCTCTATCCGTTTCTCATTGCCTATACTCTGGTATCAATCCCTGATAATGCTTTCTTGGGCTCTTCCCATTCTATTACCCTTCCCTCTCTAGTCATTTGCACTCAGTACCTCAGTTCCTTTGCTAGTTTTCTCCAGTAATTTCCGGCTCCCTCTTGCCTATTCTCTGCACCCCTTATTGCAGTCATCCCTATTGGCAGACTCTCCTTTCTCCATCCCCATGTTGGTTTAATTCTTTGTATACGTTCTACTACTTTATGAATATCATATTCTGTGTGACTCTTGTTATTCTCCTTAAGGATCTGCATCCAAAATCCCAGTATCTTCTTATTTCTTGAATCCCCCCCCACACACACTTCATCATCATCCCTTTCCACTTGATACATGCCTGGGAAGTAAAAAAATATTCGCATGGGATTATGGCTTTCAGCCTTCATAAAAGAAAGTAAGTCACAACTCGACCAATTTATGAACTTATCAGCCCTTTTATTGATTTGTCCTAAAATAAGATAAGATGATCAGCTTTAACAATTGGCTTAAACACTGGTGTGTAATTCAAGGGGGGAGTAGTATCTGTCTGCCTGGGATGACATGCTGGAAGCCCCACTATGCTCGGGGGGGCTGACGCTTGCACCTGCTGTTCGATTGGATTGAGGCTTGGGCCCACCACATAGCTATTTTTTTTTTTAGGGCTCAGCTCAAAAACCTACCCCCAAAGAGAAAAAAAAAAAAAAAAAAAAAGTATGCAATATGGCAATGCAGTCTAAATCTCAAAATGCCGACCCATCGCTGAGATGGCCCTTCTCACCATCATGTCTGTGCCAGAACAGAAAGGCTCTTCAAAAACAGTAGAGCGCTCAGGAGCAGGAAGCCTCCATATCATGCGATCCGGTCCCAAAACATCACAACAAAACCAGGGGGGTATCCATCCATCAAGTATCCATATTCACCATCAACACTGGTGGCAAAACACTCCCAATCAGGAGCAACGAGGCAATTAACCATGAACCATAGGAGCACAAATTCTGCAAATTGTGCTCGCAAATTGTAGCATCAGTTACAGGCCACCACAACAAAAAAACAATCCTAGCCAGCCTTCCCTGAACAAAACAGCACTAGGATACTAATTCAACTGGTGAGACTGGGAACACTAATCTTCCACACCCCAAAGTTAAGGGACACACAAGAGCAAACAAAAATCCTGAAAAACCTCAAATGCAATGGATTCACTCCCCACATACTTGAACATGTCATCATGTCACCTTGAGATAACATCAACAACAATGGACATCATCAGGATGGACACCAGATATACCAATGTTCAAGAAGACACCTCTAAAAAATCCTCAGATCAGTCAATTACCAAAAGAAATAACTTCTCCCAAAGCACCTGAAAAAGCCTAAATAAAAAACAGTAAAAGACTAAAGAAATCAAAAGCCGGCTTCACAAACTAAAGGACTATGTCTCAACAAATGCCCCCACCAGCCAAAAGAGTACTTGTACACAAGTCATTGAAAACAAATGCCTTCTACCAGCACCTGCAAAACTCATCTCAAATACAAGGCAATCCCAGCAAAAACAAAGACTCTTGTAAACAAAAAAGCTCAGCCAGTCAAGAGACTAAAGCCCTTAAAAAAACAAAGGCAAAAGAGAAATCTATAAAAAAAGAAGTAAAAAAAAAAAAAAAAATAAGACACCCTTAGATATAAAAAAAAAAAACTAAGAGAAAGACATAAAATCACTCAAAAAGAAAGTTAAAAATATAATAAGAAAAAGAAGAGAAGACTCAGAATAACAATCACACTAGACTGGAAGAAAGGTTCAGTCACAACTCAGGAAACATGCTGAGAACTCACAGAAAGTGATAAGAACTCCCCCACAACCACAGACATTTTAATCATTAAGAACTTTATGGCCCCATAGAGCATCCCCAACATTCCCAAGAGAACTGAGATCCCCAACACAAAACACAGCAGCAATCAAAAGCCAGCTTGTCTGAGAACTGCTCTCCCTGAGCAAACACAGCATCAATGGGGCTCAGTGAGGACAGCTGTTGTGTGGAAATCCTCAATCACAAACCTCTTGAACCCCCACAGGGGAACCAGCCTGAACTTACGGTACCCAAAGTATTAGCCCAAGCCTTCCCTGCAACCATAAGGAACCCTAGCCCAAGGGCTTTGACAAGCCAAAGCCAGAGTTCTGTGGACTAGCACTCATTTGTAAAGAGGGCTGAGTTTGCAGAATTTGGAAGGCTTGGATTTATCTACCTCAAAGATAATGAGCAGATGAAGCCTTGAGACTTTGATTGAATCAGTCAAAAAAGCCAAGGCAGAGGAAGATGCCTTGGCAACCCTTTAAACTTAAACTGATCAGCTAAAGGCCCCATTACAAGCCACCTTGCTAAAAAACTAGGCCAGTGACAGATACCACAGGGTCAGAATTGCTGGCGCCCAAACTGGCTGGTAGACAGACCCTACAGGGTCCAGAATTGCTGGCGCCATGTCAGACTCAAAAGAAGCACAAGTGGTGTCCCTGGAATACACAGTCAGAAGTTAAGTGCCATAGTGTCATACTTACTGTCAGTCCTGGAACAACACAGGGTAGTAGCCTTCCTCACCATCAGATGCCACACTGATGGCGAGCGCCAAGCAAAAAAAAAGTCTGACTTCAGATATCAACTAGAAGATGATGGCAAAAAACTGGCCAGTACCAGAAAGTTAACAGAAGAAAAATGCCAAATCAATAATTAGGAGAAACACAGGGTAAAAATGGAGTTACCACCCTAAATAGTCATAGAGCACATCCACTGAGCACAGGGACCTGGCTACCAAATATACCCTAGTCACCAAATAGGTTACCATCATCAGAGCACCCACTCAGAGAAGATGATAGTAGTGACCCATTGGACCATGAGTCTGTCATGGTAGATTCTCATTGGGATAGCTGGTCATAACACATCAAGCTCATCCACAATCATAAAGTACAATGGGATCTCCCTATCAGAAGATCACGACACAGACACACCAAAAGCTATGACCCATGGAGTTCCTCATGTCCGCGGACTTGCTGCACAAAAATCTGTCCCATCCTGTGACCAAAAGAGAACTCCAGCTCTATTCAAACCTCCTCTTAAGCCCGACTGAAAGAACTCCAGCTCTATTCAGTCCAAACCCACCCAGCTAGAGGTGACCTTTGCCTAACATAATCGAAATCCAGACTCATCTATCTTTAAGGAGACTTACACCTCGAAAACACTATTCATATCAGGGATGTGCTGGAGGAAAAATTCATCAGAGACAGAGCCTTTACTGATGGGAAAATCCCATTCTACCCAGGGCATTAACACTCACTGGCCCATACCCAGAAGAATGTGTAATGGATGGGAGATCTGAGATATCCCCTGGCAACAAAATCCAGTGGCACTGACTCACAGATGAAGCAAAGCTAATAAAGGTATAGTTCCCCATACTAAGGGGTTGAGCCCATAAAAATTATGAAGGTACTATTTGAAGTGCCCTATAAACAGTATACTTCCATCAAACTGAATCATAGTTTAGATGAAAGACTTTAGCTGTCCCTGTGAATATCAGTATATCTGATTTTTAAAAAGAGACCCAAGACTATAATTCAGGATTTTCTTCTGGATATAGCTGGTAATTATATAGGTGCATATTATTCCAATTGTAACGAACTAGACTTGGCTAGTGGGAGGGAAGCATAGCAAATCAGAATTTAGGTGCAGTTCTCCTAAAAGCAGCAACTGCATGGGATAGTTAAGTTGAAATAGGACTAGGACTTTGTTAGGTCTTCTTTGTCTCTGGGAAAAGTTACAAAATACCAACCTGCAGGAAGGGTACTTTTTATTTCCTTTTTACTAACAGGAGAATGATAAGCTCTTGATGCATACTGCTGTGATCATTTAGCAGTTTGTCTTTAAGGCAGCTAAACATCATAAAATGTCATGTACCATTGAGTGCTCTCAAAACTCACAGTTATTGGTATATTAATATAATGTCTATAACAAATGGTACAGTCAAAGGTAAAAGAGAGCAAACAATTGACTAAGTAGCTTTTCCCAGTAAAGTAGACATTGTTTCTCTGCACAGAGTACAGTGATTTATTTGTAATTAGTAAAACACTAGTAAGTGTGCAATGACGGGTGTTTGTAAGTGTGTAATGATGCAAGTGGTGAAAAGTGATCAGTCAGAGTAACAGAACCTGGAACCTGAAATAAGAAGTATCTGGATTGTAGCATGTACAAAAACAAACGGGGAGGGGAGCAGCTGTCAGTTGGACAATTGTTTTATGTGGATAGAGTTAAAAAGTAAAAATAACACAGAAGAATAGTGCTAATGTATTTACGGGTCTGTGCATGAGTAGTTGTCTTAGCATCCTACATTATAAAGTATGGTACTATCATTGCATAGTTTTAATATAAAGACAGATTTTGTGATGGGAGTACAGTATCATATTCCAGAAGGGACTTGTATAACAAAAGTAGCATGATTCATAGTAGCATTAAAACATACGTTTACAATGTTAATTTTCAAAAGGATTGCTAGAAAGTATTATCCTGATCATATAAACCTCCTAGAAATAAAAGCTGGAATACATTTTTAAGAACAGTCATCTCTGAATCTATTCATATGAGCTGTGGGACTGCATGATAGACTTCAGTACTGAAGAGCAGTGTTATTATGAGTACTTAAAATCATCTTTCTGGGCCAAATTATGCAATAACAGTACCAAAGTCTGAACTGCAGGCTCCCAAAGAAGGTGAACTGGAAATGTGGGGCATAAAATGTCAAGAAAGAGCAGCATTATGGCCTGATATTGAACTGCTTTTTGAGTAGCAGTGGCTAAGGAGGCATAGCAGAAAAGCACTGCTGTACATACCTCAGTTTGTAGTCCAGGCTAAAAGAAAAGCTTATGTATCTCCAAATAGAAATTACGATAAAAGTAGAATTGTGGCTTGGTAGTCACATTGTCAGATGAAGGTCAGTGAGATGTTTTAATAAAAAAATAAATAAATAATTGAATGTAAAACAAATGCTTTCTGCTGAACTTTTTCAGACTGGGAACCTGCCTGTTTCCTAAAGTATTGAAGCTCAGGAGGAAAAAGTATTTGTGGGAAATAGCTAGGAGGGGTGGGTGCAACATCTGTGAACTACCTTATAGCAAAATAAATGTATTTTTTTTATTTTATTTTATTTATGCTATTGATATCAACCAGGCTAGGCATCTGCCAAGGTAGTGAAATGTTTAAGAGGGTCTATATTACAACATCAAACTCACAGGAGTTCGAACATTGTTATATCGAACCATAATGTCCATAACCCAATAAAAGCGAAAACACAGAACAGCAATATTTTTCCCAGGGAAAAAAAAACACTGTTCCATTACAAAAGAAAAAAAACAACTTACACTTTAAACTTAAACTAAAGTGGGGAGTTTTGCTCCCCACACCCCCCAACATGGGGGATGTGCCCCCCACACACCCCTACTTAAATATACCATCTTCGAGATCGCACCACAGTGGAGGAAATAGCAAGGCCTCAAAAATGGCTCACCGATTTTTTTTCCCTGGGAAAAAAATCAGTGTGCCATGGCTTTGCTATTTTCATATTTCGGACTGTTGGGTTCGATATTACAATGTTTGAACTTCTACAAGTTTGACATTGTAATATAGACCCTTTTAAGAGAGCATGATTAGATTTAGTACCTTGAGGTGTATCAAAAAGTCATAGTCATGTGGACATTAGAGAGGGGATAGATTTGCACTGGGATGGTCAGATTCAGTGATGCATTTATTTGAAAATTTTGAAATACAGCTTTCAGCATCTCTAAATCTGACATCATGGCACTTTCTCAAAACAAAAGTGGACTGCTCAGTTTGAATGGTGATAAGGAAGGGGTGTAGAGAACAGATGTTTTTAGTGGGGGAGTTTAAGCACAGCATCATCTTGTGCATCAGTGGTGGTAAATGGTAATGTGAGTTCAAAAACCGGAATGAGGCAGGGGCCAAAGCCTTATGGGAAATGGACCATACTTATGTAGCAGGAACTAAGTTCTCAGAGCTTTGATTTTGTAGATGGGCTGTTTATGGCCTATTGACCACTGCCCATATTTGGTATGAATGTAATGACCCAACCAGCTAGTTGTGGAAACCTGCTTTCCATGATAGGTGGAGGACCTTGGTGACCTGGTTTGAAAGTAGCCAACTGAGTTGGTTCTAAAATCCTATAAGGATGCCCCTGATGTTATTCCAAGCAAGGCCTACTGATAAAAGGCCTTGTTGCAGAAAGAAAAAGTAATGAAAAGATTGTATTTCTTGTCTGGCCTGGAAATGCTTGAGAAGCCTCAGAAGGAACTGTAACCCATGACCTGGGAAATGAAACTTTAGTCCATCCTACTTGTTCACTGTGACCCCCACCAGGAAAACCAAAATGAAAGTGAAGTAATAAAAAGTAATTTTAAAAAGCTTTACAAAATTTATTAGACATGTTCTTTAGTTCTGATACAGATACTGGTAGAATAGGACCAACCAGTTTCTTGACTTTTTTTATGACAATAGAGGACTGGGTCACCACACTGCACTAGATTAGGGACAACGTAGCGTGCTTCATTCATGACTAGATAACATTCACTTTCTTGTTCTACTATGCTAGCCTCCCATAACACACAGTTATACAGATGCACTAAATTTTACTATTTATTTGGTACAGCCTAGGTCTCCCATGCTTTGTTAGTAGCTCAGTGATACCACTAAGGAATGAAAGGATGCTGCAACAGTTAGGTGGTTGCATAAAGGAGAAGCACAGAAACTGCGTCAATGATATTTATGTGTGGAGTAACTACTGCTGCAGAGTATGTCCGAAATCAGAGTGAGATTGTGGATAGCCGATCTACTACACTAGTCCTGACGTCTGTGGAGGCTGCGCTGTATATAGAACAATTGCAGTTAAAAATGTTCAGATGTGTGATTTAAAGTACTGTATGCTGTGGTACATAACTGCATTTTCCCATGATGCATTTGTGCATCCATGCTGTGCATCTCTGTACTAAAAGAGGAGGTGCACAGTATGGTATGATGGCTCACAGCATTGTCTGTATAGTCAAGCTACAGTAAATTATGTTGCTTTCCTCTGTATATTGTCAGCACAATTCCAGCACACTGATGTGTCTCTTACAAAGTGCATATTACTGATATGGATGACCATTTAGGTTTATAGGTAAGTAAGATGCAATCATTCTGCATTTAACCCATACTTAAAAGATCCCCTGTCTCAAGGAGGGTAACACATGAGAGAATAGGGAAGAATTTGAGGTTGTCTATCCAATTATCTAGGTTTACCTTGACGGTGACAAGAGTGCTACTCTGCTTCACATGGAAGTTTGTTCCAGAGGTGGGGAATACAATGGTAAATGGCTCTATCACACCAACATGTCTTATATGTCTGCTAACAGAGGGTTACTTCCTTTGAGAAGGTATTTAAGGAACCAACTGTTCTGCAATGAAATAGGAAGTCAAACAGGGTAGAGTCTTTCATGGCTCAAAAGGCTAGACACAGATCCCCACAGAACGATTTACAAAAGGCTGAGTACAGAGAAAGGCTGCCATTTTGAGCTGAAAACTAAGATTTTTCAGGGTGCTGTTTTATTTAGGAATCTCTGAGGTCTCTCAAGGTGAATGATATATTTAGATAAATGCATGCCAAAAGGAGCATTATATTCAATAATGGGTCTGAAGATATATGAGTAAAGGGGAATTAATATTACTTTGAATTTAGAGAAGAAGCCTTTAGAAATTAGATGAGCTGGATAGAAAGCTTTCCGAACTACTGTAGAGACACAGTGGTCCAAAGATAAGGAATCATCAACAAGATTGCCTAGATCCCTTACAATGCTGTCAGATTGGAGGGGTGTCACCTATATAATATTTGAATTGTTCTGTTTATCAGAAAGAACTGTGCTGCATTTTTAAACATTTAGTTTAGGATTATTGTCTTTGTAGAAACTGTTAATGTGGTTTAACCCACGTTGGAACAATTGTGAGTTAGTGAAAGATAATATAGCATTACCCAATTTGCAGACATCTGCAAAGTTAGATAAGCATAGACCAGAAATGTTGACCTGGAGTTCTGAGATCTAGATGCCAAATGGTGGAGGGACCAACACTGTGTCCTGTAGTGTACTACTTCCAACTTTTTGCTTTCAGAAGTGACATCTGCGACTCTAACCAAACCAGTTATCTATCCACCACACAACATAAGGATGTATATTTGGATTTACAAGTCTGTCATTAATGACTGCATCAGGAATAGTGTCAAAGGCATTGGCCAGGTTCAAATATGTTGTGTGCACTGCATAACCACTTTCCACTGCTTTGGTGACTTTTTCAAATAAATTAATGAGATCAAAAAGGCAAGACTTCCCTCTAACAAAGCCAAATTGATGAGAGGCCAGGATTAACAGATTTTCAATGTCCAGATTAATGAAGTCTGAGATAAGATGTCCCATACCTTTATATATGAGGCAAGTGTTAGTAATGAATCAGTAGTTACCAAGGTCCTTGGATGGGCCACCTTTGTACAATGGTATTACAATGGCTGTTTTCCAGGCTTTAGGAATATAACCAGTATAGAAGCTTAGATTAAAGATGTTTAGCTGCAGTTCAGATAGGACATATTTGGTACTGATAATAAGGCAACCTGGTATATTATCAGGGGCCATGGATGACATGACCTTAGTTTTTGTGGGGGCTGATAGGACTTGTGCCACAGTAATTAAAGGGTGTGGCTACGAATGTGGAATCTGTGAAATGTCTATAAATGTTGGTGGAATAAAACGTGCACTAATTTTGTCAGAAAGGATATCATCTATTTCCTTTGGGTCAGAGTAGGCAGAATTAAAGTGGATTAGGTCCAAACATTGCTGCATGTTGTTTCTTAACTTGCTGACATAGATGTGTTGTTATGTTTGGTTTTACTGGCTATTTCAAGTTCATATTCAGTTTTGAGATCAGGTGGCAATGGTGGTGCAGCAGTTAGCATTGCCACCTCACAGCAAGAGGTTCTCCGGATCGATTCTCGGCTGGGGTGCTTTCTGTGCGGAGTCTGCATGTCCTCCCTGTGGTCGTGTGGGTTTCCTCCGGGTGCTCCATTTTCCTCCCACATCCCAAAAGACATGCTGTAGGTGGATTGGACACTCTAAATTGGCCCTAGGCGTGAGTGTGTGTGTGCATGTGCCTTCCATGGAAGGTTGGGCGTCATGCTGGCAACTCAACACTAAAAAACTCCACTGCTAATCATGAGTGGACAGGTGATCCATTGTGGCGACCCCTAACTGGGAAAAGCCGAAAGAAGAAGAAGATTCAGTTTTAAGATCCCTAATGGTTCCCTTAAGCTTTTTATAAGTTAGCTTAACTCCACTGTTAAGGTAAGCAGAATGAGACCTCTGAATATACATTAAGTCATTTATTTCTCTTTTTATATAATTTATTTATATTGGTATTTCTCCAAAGGGAGTTGTTTTTAAACTTCTCATCATAACTGGTGCAGATAGGGGCTGCCTTATCTATACAACTATTTCAATGGAAGCAGAAGTTAGAGGCATAGGAAGTGACTTGTAAATGTTTCACATGCCCTGTGCCACTGGGATGACAGAAGACATGACTTGCATGACTGTGTTATGTGCATCTCTGACACTAGCCTATATCTTTTTTTTCATAACTGGCAGCTCTGATGGGTGGCACATCTCTGGTTTGTCAGTCACAACAGTGATGTACTACTCAGTGCGGTGTATGGCACACATAGCTGGGGGATATGACACAGCATTTTGGGGTAGAAGCCTTATTTCATGATGCACAGTGGAATGGAGAGTGCCGAGGGGGTGATAAAACCAGTTTTACTATCAGCTAAATCATATTCATCTCAGAAAATAGTGGCTACTCTATCACATAATGGTCAGCATATATCTACTGTATCCCCAGTGGCAGAATATAATGGGGCAATTTAGCTGGCCGCCCGAAGCCCTTAACTCCAGTATGGATGGGCCAATGGTTAGCTCCACAGTATTCTGTCCACTAACTGTCCCAGCCTGTTATTTTCTTCTGTTTTCTTTAAATGCATTTTTTTCTTGAGACATCATGGCACCAGAGAGATCATAGGTACATAACACAGATATACTGAAGGACTTTTCTTCTGTTTTCTTTAAGCACTTTAAATCAACACAAAACTTTCTTCTGTTAAGTGTTTTTACCTTTAAAGTGCTTTTATCTTTAAATGTATATGCATGTTATGTGCATAATGTATGAAGACTGAGGGACTTCCTCAGCTGCACTACAGAAAGGTCATGGATACATATGCAAGAAAGATCATGGATATGTATGCAAGAAAGGTCATGGATACATATGCAAGAAAGATCACGGATATGTATGGAAGAAGGGTCATGAATACATATGCAAGAAAGGTCATGGATACATATGCAATAAAGGTCATGGATACATATGCAAGAAAGATCACGGATATGTATGCAAGAAAGATAACGGATATGTATGCAAGAAAGGTCATGGATACATATGCAAGAAACTTCATGGATACATATGCAAGAAAAGTCATGGATACATATGCAAGAAAGATCATGGATACATATGCAAGAAAGATCATGGATATGTATGCAAGAAAGATCATGGATACATATGCAAGAAAGGTCATGGATACATATGCAATAAAGGTCATGGATACATATGCAATAAAGGTCATGGATACGTATGCAAAGGGATTTTTCATCTGTTGTTTCTGTAAGTGTGTGACTGAGAGTGTTGCAGAGAAAGAGACGGTAAGTGTGTCTGTGGGTGTGTGACTGGGTGGATATGTGTGTGTGTGTGTGTGTGTGTGTGTGTGTGTGTGTGTGTGTGTGTGTGTGTGTGTGTGTGTGTGTGTGTGTGTATGTGTTTGTGCTTAGAGGGATGCAAACAATATTACAAATGTTATCTACCGTACTATAAACTTGTGAATCAGCACTTCAACATTCAACAGAATGCCATCCCCTGAGAATGATGAGGCAGGCTTGTCTTATGTTTGAATTGCTAGCTTTTCCAAACTCACAACAGTCACAACAAGTCATCAAGCATTCACAGAGCTAGTCTGTTTATATGCCCTGAGTATACTCTAGTCTAAGCTGAGGCTAAAAGAGGCATCGATAGCATCCTGAATAATGTGAAAAACGTAGTCGCACTTTAAACTTTGGCGATTAGGGGTGGTTTGAGGTTTTCTGCTTTTCTCCCTGTTGCTACCCTGCATGCACCAGGCAAGGTGCTGCATGCAGTGGGCTGTCTGCAGATGACATACCCTCACTTCTGCATAGAGCCCTCCCCCTTCCCCTGTGACATGAGCAATTGCCTCTATTGTTTTCATCAGGGAGATTGCATCACCCCTGCATTCCACTGAATGCAAGCAAACCCCACCTTCCCCAGGAGAGATCAGTGTTCCATCCCCTTCACTCCTCTCTTCTCCTGTCCTGTCATTCCCCCCTTTCTCCTCCAGGGCTGGGGTTGCTAACTAAACCCCAGTCACATGGGTCACAGTTAGGGTTCCAGCCCTGTGCACAGGACTGCTGGAATTACAAATCTGAGGTGTCATCCATATTTCTGTAGCACTGAAGATTATTAGATTGGTATATATTTCCACTGGGTCTTATGATTGTTCTGACCTTGCCAGTACCCTCCCTCAGACTGCCCTTCTTTTCTTCAGGAGGGTCATACCAGTCAATCCTGGAGCAAATTTGTGGACACCTATCCAGTCATCTAGGTTATATTTGAATGAAGATGTTTTGTTACACTGCTTAACATGCAAAGGAAGTTTACTTCTGATGTTTGGGAGGTGCTGGGCTATAAGCATGTCCCTTGACCATGTTTTATTTATCTGCTGGTGAAGAGTTATGCCCTTGGTTCTAGTATTCATGTCGATACTGGATGTGGGGAGAAACAGGAGGTCCAGGATAAGCAGTCTGTAATGCTGCAATAAGCAAAACAAAGCTCCTACCTCAAAAGCCTGTAAGACACTGAATAAAAGGACCATGCTTCCAGAGTCTCCTGGTAACTCAGGGACTTTTGGCCTGTAACACTGTTGGTTAGGAACATTGGGTGAGATACATCCCAAAGGAGTATTGCACTCCATAACTGGCCTGATCAATGCCGAGTATAAGGCAGTGATTACTTCTTTAGGCCTTGATGATATTCCCTTAGCAATTAGCTGGGCTAAATAAAGGTATTTTCTGCTAACTGCTGTCCCATGATGGTTAAAAGCCAGGGAACTATAAACCCATGTACCTGGGTCCCTGGCTATACTTTCTTGCTGCAGCAGCATAGTTTCTGCAGTATTATGGGGGAGGGTTGTCTTCCAAAAGTGAAGATACTACACTTTTTTGCATTTAGTCTGAGCTCATTTTTAGTACACCTAGGAAAAGTTAATTTTGAGAGGTTTAGATGTCAAAGGATGACAGTGGCGGTTTGTGATATCGGACTGCAGGACTGCAGCCCCCCCTCCCCCAGCTGTGAACCACAGTGGTACAATCCAGTTATAACTTCTCCCTCACATAGAAAGTGAATCCGGACTGCTGCCTTACCAGTCCAGATTCAGGAAGAAGGCAGCAGACTGCTGATGCCCCAGAAGTCTATGCGGTGCTAACCCCATAGACTGGAAGGGGATCGGACTGCAAGGTCAGCAGTCTTGGAACGTTTGCAACCAGTTCCGGAAAACCAGAAGTGTGCATTCCGGTGGGAACACAGAGACGAGCTGCTTCTTACATGCAGAGCTTGAATTTTATCTTCTTACATGCAGAGCTTATCTTCTGGATTTTATCTTCTTACATACAAAGCTTATCTTCTGGATTTTATTACTTACAGAGCTTTAGATGGATGTCATCGAAGGTAGAACAAACGATTATCATCATTGAAGGTATGAATGAAGCAAGCGAATAAGGTGTGTGTGTGTGTGTGTATACATGCCCTGCAATGGGTTTGTGTCCTACTTCAGAATTAGTTCTTAGCATTATGCCCACTGAGTGCAGTACAGGTTCTGGTACCCCAGCCCTTACTTGAAAAAAACGAATGACTGAATCAAATACAGATATGTTAACAGGTAGAAGTAGTGTTAGTCACAAACAAGTTGTAATATAAAAACGTGTACAGCTTCTTGTTCAGGAACATTCACCACCATGTATTCTGCTTACAGCACTTGTCAAGACAGATACAATGAAACAGTTTATTCTCCTTTGCCTGTATTTTGATTTCATGGTGGTTTGTCCAGTTTCGTTTTAGGCCATTATAAATCAGTAGACTTGTGCAGAAGAATGTTTTGGTTTGTGTGTCCACCTGTTCCCTCACTTGCATAATTTATTCTAAACATTATGCAGCCACGTAATGCCTATATATACATTCTAAAGTACCTGAATAAAGTATTTAGTATTTGTAATTAAATAATAGGAGAAATATTTATCATTTGTAAGTAATTCAAGCAAAAGAGACAAAAGAAAAGTATTAGCTTTTTACAGATTTACACAGATAGCAATAGTTAATATTTCTTTCTCCATGCAGTCAAAATGAAGTCAGTTGCTTGGAACAAGGCGGTAATGCTATTGTTAGAGTCTAAAGCTGTTTTGACAGAACATGGACATATTAAAATTCTCAATGAAACTTGGGACTCACCTTGAAAATTCTTTAAAGTATTTTGGGAAGATGAGAAAGGTTAGCACAATGCTAAGGTTAGGAAGGATTGTGAATTTTGTGGTGTGTGAATAATGACAGCTAATTTTCATTCAATGGCCAGTACTCCAACAGTACAGTGGTACAGCAGATAGTGTTGTTGCCCCTCCGCAAGAGGTTCTCGAGTTCGATTCTTAGCTGCTGCATAGGGTCTAAATGTCCTCCATGTGTTTGTGTGGGTTTTCTCCTGGTGCTTCCCTTTTCTTCTGCACTCCAAAGACAGTAGGTGAACACTCTAAATTGGCCATACGTATGAGTGTGTGTGTGATTTATACTGGTGGCTATAGAGAGAACTCAGGTGGTGGTTAGAGAATACCTCAGGTGTGAACCCTGTACCCTGGGTACAGGTAACAAGATCCTGAATTCTCTACCCACCACCATTTGTGAACCTTTTACAGATTTTTGCCTCATATTTTGTTCTGTTCTGTTCCTCATAAAATCTGTGGTTTCTGAATTTTTAATCCCTTAAATAGTTGATGGTGCAGTTGTAGCATTGTTGCCTCATAGCTAGATGTTCTCTGGTTTGATTCTTGGCTGGGGTGCCTTCTCTGTGGAGTCTGCATGTCCTCCCTGTGTTTGTGTGTGGGTTTGCGCTGGTGTCCTCCCATGTGACAAACGTGTCTGGAGTATTTCTCCCTGGGTCTCTGCTGAAAATTGGCTTTTGTTCCAAGTCAGATTTTCCTTGTCAACAAATGTAAAATAAATAAAATTGACAGGCATTTGAATTTCAGACTTCATATTCTTCAGAAAGTACATAGTAACACAAAACCTTTTATTCTAGCAATTTTCTAAGTTTATAAGATAAATATTTGAAATTTGTCCCTATGTTTGGGACTATGTTTTGTGCTAAGAGGTTGACAGCTATGGTGAGAACTGAATTCACTAAATGGTAGCCATTTAAGTTTCAGTCTTCCTCTGTTTCATAAAACAACTGATTTGGCATAGTGGTATGTTGCTCTGACTGTTTTGCACAGGGTCCTGAGTTCAAGACTTGGCAGTGAACTGTATGGTGGTAACGCATCTTATATTTGCAAAGTTTCAAGATTATACAAGCAGTGTTTAAAATGTGTCCCTGGTTTTTGGGCTTTTGCCCCCCCCCAATAAATTTTGGCTTTTTCCAGATTTCTTGTGCTGAGAAGTTGTGAGATACAGTTGCGTGTCGAGTAGATTTTTACAAGGAGCTGAGAGCTGCAGGGTGCTGCTTATTCTAAATCTGCTTACATTATTAATAGCACAACAGGTAGTGTACTTGCTTTTGATGCAGAAGGCTGTGGGTTCTACTCCCACAGGGGGTGGATGCTGCCGTACTGAGAATGTCCTCTTTGGCGAAGATACAGGCACTTTATTTGTAGATGAATCAATGAAAGATAAAGTTGTTTGCTAGCAGCAACCTCTTCATTAGTTACAGATCTCTTCAATGTGGAATTTTATAGATGACTTTTACATCTGCAGAGATTGTGCATATTTATTGATACTGGTGGATTGTAGAAGTTTGAGTAGACTTTTATGATGGAAATGTTCTCAATTGGGCAGTTTTGTCATTATTGATGCATGCATTTTGTTTCATTGTTTACTGTAAAAATGTTCAAAACAATAAATTTAAAACACCCTCTAACAACAGTACTGTATTATACAAGGAATATAATTTAATACAATCAGGAAGGTGTATCACACAACACATGTATGTCTTGTATGCAAAATCATTTGAAAACAGCCCAAAGTTAATCTTTATACCAGCCAAATGTATTTTCTTTGAATGTGGATTTCAATGCTGTTTCAATGAATGTGAGTTTCAAGGCAGAGAAGTTTTAATGCTAAGTCTGTTTTCACTGTGAGACTGCATTGCATTGTTTAGCAGATATCTTGAAGTTTGTGCTGTAAAATGCAAAATAAAACTTTCATATGAAATCCAAATCATCATAGAAGTAAAGCAGTATGCACATTGCAGTGTTTATGGTAAATAGGGTGAAATAGCCAAGTAGTGGGACATTGGAATGGCTGAAGAGGAGAGGCTCCATTCGACCATGATTTTGTGAGGGGGAAGGGCGGCAAACTGAAAGACAGCCCGGCTGAACTATACCTCTCAACTGTCCAGAGTTTCACAGAAAGAATACATTTTTGCTTCTTATTTTTGGTTTGTTTCTCATAAAATGTGTGGTTTTCTGGCAAATCATTTAGGAATTAAGTCACTAAGTAATGACAGACATTGAGTTGCAAACTTCATAGCCTTCAGAAAAATGCATGCTAAAGCAATACCTGTTATTCTATCAACTAAGTTTATACAAGAGCAATGTTTAGTACTGTTTGTATGTTCCCCAAATATATTTGGTCTTGTCCAGATTTCCTGTGTTAACAGGTTGAGCGGTACGTGCAAATAAATTGCTTTATACAATTAGGCATATCCAAACCTCTCAAATGTCCCCGGTTTTGGCTCAAAATGTTGCTCTCCCACTAATAATCCCTCCACAAAATGGCAATTTTGGAAGAAAACGTGGAGGGTTTACAATTAATAAATAACTGTAATAATCAGAGTTATAGATTACTTTTGTTTCAGAAATGCATGTAGATTCATTTATGTTGTCAGCTGCTTAAATTAACAGTACTAATATTAAAAAAGTGTCCTTTCTTTGACAGGTTTCCAGCTGTATTGTGTGGCTACTTTATATTTTTGCATCATATTTTTGGTCCATTTTTCATAAAATTGTGGTTTTCTGGCAAATTAGAGGCAAATCATTAAAGAATGAAGTTAGAAAATAGTGACAGACATTTGAGTTTCAGATTTCATACCCTTCAGAAAAATCATACTAATGCAAGACCTACTATGCTATTAGAAAGTTTATAATAGCAATATTTAAATATTGTCCTTATTTTTGGGCCTTTGTCCCACTTCTATGTATAGCTTTGTCCAGATTTCTTGCTCTGAGGTTGAGGGGTATGGCAAATGTGTCAGGGCCATCACAGTTAACCAGAGACATTTCAAATTGTGACATACTTGTTGCACCCCACTCCCCCACATAGTGACTCTGGATGTGTCCAAGCAAGGCAAAGAACAGTTATGCCGTGTAAGTGTGCAGAGAATCCAGCCATCCAAGGTAGGCACAAGTACTACAGTGGCTTGTCATCTGTCCTTGCTTGATTTTGCAGAATGTTCTGGTTTTCTGTCATATTTTTAAACTGTTGATGCATGCTTCTTATTATTCAGAAAGTGCCCGTTGCTCTGTGTTTAAGTAGCAATGCTTTCATGACCATCAGTTAAGCTTGTCTGAGATTGTAAGATGCAAGTAAGCTTTAATAAGCATACTGTTAAAGAATTACCAACATTAAAAGCCTTTTTGTTGTTGCCATGCAGAGAATACTTACATAACCAGATAACGTATAAGCCTTGGGTATTGAAATGCATATGACAGTATTTGTAATAAAGGACAGGATTACAGTATTTTAAGAAGCTCATTACCTTTGTTGGAGACTTGCAGTCATCTTTGCAGGCTTTACCCATAAACTAAACAGAATGCCAATCTATCATGTGTGGTCCATAACCTGTGCAGTAATACTTTAAGCAATTTATCTTGAGCTTGTTTTTTGTTTGCTGTTCATTTTTTACTTTGCTCATGTTTTCCCCACGAAACAAGTAGATAGTTGTTGTCAGGCAGCAGGTCTTTTTTGGATAAGAAACATTTTTACAAGTGGGGGTGTCACAGAGATTGCTACTTTCAGCATGTTATTTGGTACTTTTATAAAGCTGAATATAAATTATAATTAGAACTCCAGTGCAAGGAGAAGTGGTTTGAGTTGAGTGCTGCTTGTTTTTGTTATACTTGATTTTGACTGGCATTCCAGTAATGTATTTAAAAAGTAATTTATTTTTTATGCCTTGCAACCTTTTTGTTTCCATCTAGATATTAAGTAAGCTGTCATGCAGCCAATGCATTGAAATATTTTTTTTTCCTTCTACACTTTATTTTGTCTTGATTGGACTCTCATAATGATGGTTTGGCACCCAGGGCAGCGTATTTAATTAAAGTTCCAGTTTTTGTAGTTTTGAGCATAGCTCCTCCCCTTTCTAGTTGGCCACACCCCTTCCCCTTGGCCCCACCTATTCAGCTGTCTCCTGCAGCCCCCCCCCCTTTGATTTGAAGTTACCAGCCACCACTGAAGGATGATTTAACCACTCAGGATTTTCAGTCACCTTCCAACTTTGTTATGCAGAGGTCTTAGCTCTCCGCTTGAAGAACTGAGACACAAATATTAAAAAGGAGAGGTCCCAGCATGGATCCCTGAGGGACACAACTAATCCCTTTTATTCATTCTGACAAGGCTGCTGTGTGAGTTATGTCTTTCAGCCAGTTTGCTATGTTCATACTACATATCAGTCAGTTTTTAAAACATTTAGCCTTTGTATAATGTAGCATGGGAAATGGTGTTGAAGTCCTAGGCCAGGTCAGATACTCCACATGCACTGCATGGCCACCATCTACAGCCTCCGTAACCCTTTCAAAAAAGTTTACCTAATGAAATAGACAGGCTCTGCCCTTCTAAAGTCAAACTACTGTTGGGGGGGTAATCTAATAAGATTCTAATTATTTCATTTTTTGAGGTCAGTTGTAATATGTTTTATGACTTTGCAAATGAGGCTTGTAAGGTTGATAGGATTATGATTACCCAGGATGGTTGTAAGGCCACCCTAATGGAGGTTCATCACCACTGGAGTGACCCACTCATCAGCAACAAAACCAGTAGCTAAACTTATGTTAAACGGTTTAACAAGTGTGTCTGCAAGGGCATGTTTAACACCATGCCCCATGATTCTCACTACACCTTTCTAAACACACTGGAAAATATTAAGATACAACTAAACACCCTAATACTGGGTGATTTCAACTACCCTGCCATTAACTGGGAAAACTACTCGGGTACCAACTTCTTTTCCCAACGGTTCTTGGAATTCATAAATTCCAATGCCCTGGATCAACTAATCCATTGTCCCACCAGGGGCTCCAATATCCTAGACCTGGTCATTACCAACATGGGAGATAGATGCTCCACACCAGTGGTCACCCCCTCATTGGTCAGGTCTGACCATAAGCAAATCACAATTCACATCCACATCCCCAGTAAAGAAATCTCCTTAAAAACTTCTCCAAAGCCAACTTCATGCTACTGAAGTCAGAAGTGACAAACTTCATGACACCCATGCAGACGGGATCTGAAAGTTCGACTGCAGAATCATACACTAAGGCACTGTATGAGCACATCCACTCGTGCATGAATTGTGCCATCCCAAATAGAACCGAGATGCTCTCCTCCAAAAAAAGGAAGCCAATCTGGTGGTCCCCTGCTATAAACAAACTATACAACAGAAGGAAGAAACTGTTGCAGAAAATAGGAAAATACCAGGATACAATAAACTCCCTCACCAGCCTCAGTAAGAAGCTGAGATCCCTCATAAAATCCTCAAAAGCTAGTTACAAAAATAAAATTGCCAAAGATTCCAAAGACAACCATAAGGCATTCTATAGTTATGTCAAGAATCTAAATGGCAATGCTCAGATCTGCTCTGAGCTTCAACAGAATGGCATTAAATATACTGATCCCAAGGATATTGCCAATATCCTGGCAGATCAATTTAGTGCCAACTTCACCCCCCCCTCATCCCCTAAAGGACCCATCTCAATACCAAAAGATTGCCAAATTCCGGTAATCACGGCCACACAGGTAGAAACCGCACTCTCCAAAGCTAAGAATACAGCATCCATGGGACCAGATGACATCCCAGGCTGTGTACTACATGAACTACAAAATGAACTGGCACCTCACCTAAGTGTCATGTTTAATCATAGCCTCACCTCAGGCTTCGTGCCCACTGAGTGGCGCACAGCTACAGTTATCCCACTCCACAAGGGGGAATCCACCTTGGATCCCAGGAACTACTATCCCATCAGTCTGATGAGCCTGATCTGCAAGGGCATGGAATGCATTATCATGGAACTTATAAACAAAGACACTGGCAACCTTCAAACACTGGACCCCACCCAGCTTGGGTTTGCGAAGGGCCGATCTTGTCTCCTGAACCTGATTGACTTCTTTGAATCAGTCTCCAGAGCTGTGGATGAGGGTAAGGTGGTCCACACAGCCTATCTAGACCTTGCCAAGGCCTTCGACACCATCCCCCACTCTGGAATCATAGATAAACTTACTACGCTGGGCATAAATCCCTACATCACTCGATGGGTTACCAACTGGCTTACTGACAGAACTCAGACTGTAAAAGTAGCCGACTCCAAATCCATCTCCAGACAAGTGACAAGTGGAGTACCTCAGGGTTCAGTCCTGGGACCACTCTTGTTTGACATCTACTTTTCTAAAGTACAGGCCAACACTAAGGGACTCTGGCTAACAAAGTTTGCAGATGACTGCAAACTGGGAGCCATTATTGAATCCCCAAATGATGTGGATATTCTACAAAAGGGCCTTACAGAAACAGATGCCTTGTGCCAGAACTATTGGCTCAAGCTTAATGCCAAGAAATGTATAGTTATCCCCTTTGGAAAAAAAACATGTACCCATGAATTACCACATAGGTGGCAGTACACTAAACATCAAAAGTGTGATGAGAGACATAGGGACACAGGTGGACAGTGGTCTCACTTTCCATAACCACATCACCACAACAGTCAGGAAATCCTTCTATGTGGCACACCTCATCACTAAGGGATTTTCAACCAGAAAAAAAGAGGTCATTGCCCCACTGTACTCATCTCTCATTAGACCCATTATAGAGTATAAGGCCCCATTTGGTATGTACCTCACAAGACATCTGCAAGACCATCTAAAAAAACTCCAGCTATACTCTGTGGCATATTGTCTACTCAGAGGCGATCTCTGCTTAACATATAAGGCCATGTCAAACCCTGAGCTGTTGGACATGCTCCACTTAAAGAAATCCCAGTCCCTCAGAGCCACACACTCCAGGGATCTAAACCTTGTCATCACAATGAACAAAACATGCTGGAGGGATAGGTTCCTGACCCAGAGACTCCCCATACTCTGGAATAGACTGCCCATACATGTCAAGCAGAGCGCCTCCTTGGCCCTCTTCAAATGGAACCTTGATGATTGGATGGGAGATAGGAAATTGACCTCGGGGATCATGTCAGTCACCCTGCTAGACAGGGGTCCAGAGAAGTAAATATTGTGGGAAGAAATATCCAGGGAATTGTTATGGCTAGGCTTGTATAGGCCCTAGGGCCGATAGCCTAGTACCAACCTATGAACCTATGAACCTATTAAATCAGCAATCAGGTATATTATCAGGTCCCATGGAAGAAGTATTTTTGATCTTGTTTAGCCCTTTCAGTAAATATCCTTAAAGATAATTGAGGAAGTAAGAGATTCAGATATTTTTGGCGCTTTAAATGGATGCCTCAGGGGTAAAGTTGTTATTAAATTTGTTTGCAAGGGAATTGGCAACAATCCCCATCTGCAAAAAATAGGAAAAAGGGGATTGTAGATGGAAGGATGGATGGATTTGGATCAGAATACATTCCGTCATTGTGAATAAATTCAAAGTTATGCAGGGTATTTTTTTTTTGTTTCCTGTCAGAGCAAAAGAAGTATTTATAATTATCTTTGGCTTCAGAGGCCAATCTGTGTTCATGGACTCCTTTAGTGGACCTAATAGTGTTCTTTGTTTTGTTTTTTTTCTTTTTTTGAGATTATTATTAAGAAGAACAGTTTGGGATCTATTAAACAGTGGAAGAAGTTTCTTACTTTATTTATTTCTTTTGTTGTAGTTTATTCATGGAGGTAAGCCATCACGGTGGTTTGTTTTTGAATTTCCCATGATTCTTAAGCCTGGTAGGGACTAATATCGCTATTTTTCTAAATAGGTATAGAATTCATTAGTGAAGCTTGCTGCTGTATAAAGGTCAAGGGAAGTGCTGCCCTAAGTGAATGT
This sequence comes from Protopterus annectens, assembly GCF_019279795.1. NCBI lineage: Eukaryota > Metazoa > Chordata > Ceratodontiformes > Protopteridae > Protopterus > Protopterus annectens. Next base: position 399,775,484 of record NC_056747.1, read on the forward strand.
TGATATTTTGTCAAAAAGAAGGTTGATGTTGGAATGTTTATAGTCCATAAATTCAGTGGGATTTGCTGTAAGAGCTTATAGGAGTTTAAAGGAGAAGGTCACAAGTTTATGGTCAGACTTCACCAAGGAAGCCGACACCAGAGTGCAAGAGTTGGCCATATTTGTAAGAATCAGGTCAAGAATGATATGACCTCTAGTAGGCTTATTTACCGATTACACAAGGGGCTTTTTGTATATCAAGTCTAGGAATTTTTGGACATATCTTGCATTGAAGATATCAGTGTCCCCCTTTATTGAAGGCTACTTAAATTCATCCAAAATAAGGGATTTTTTTGTTAATAGGGAGATCGTTTAGAACACTGAGAGGTCTTACATTATCAGGAGACAAAGACTGTGTTGCATAATGAGCTATGATGATAATTAATTATACGTAGTGATTGTAGTTCAGTGAGTTGAGTTTGTGAGTCAAAATAGTGACAAATAATAGATAAGATTCATATGTGTGACTGGCCAGCCTACAGGAATCACAGATGAAAATAACAGCTGCAGATTTATATAATATGATAATGTCATCTGCATCAATTCCATTGCCGAGATTTGGAGTGATGCCAGAGTTGCACCTTTTACAGCTGCAGATTTATATAATATGATACTATCTGCATCAATTCCATCACCGAGATTTGGAATGATGCCAGAGCTGCACCATTTACAGCTGCAGATTTATATAATATGATACTATCTGCATCAATTCCAATCTGCATCAATTCCATCAGATTTGGAGTGATGCCAGAGCTGCACCATTTACAGCTGCAGATTTATATAATATGATACTGTCATCTGCATCAATTCCATCGCCGAGATTTGGAGTGATGCCAGAGCTGCACCATTTACAGCTGCAGATTTATATAATATGATACTATCTACATCAATTCCATCACCGAGATTTGGAATGATGCCAGAGCTGCACCATTTACAGCTGCAGATTTATATAATATGATACTATCTGCATCAATTCCATCACCGAGATTTGGAATGATGCCAGAGCTGCACCATTTACAGCTGCAGATTTATATAATATGATAATGTCATCTGCATCAATTCCATCACCGAGATTTGGAATGATGCCAGAGCTGCACCATTTACAGCTGCAGATTTATATAATATGATACTATCTGCATCAATTCCATCGCCGAGATTTGGAGTGATGCCAGAGCTGCACCATTTACAGCTGCAGATTTATATAATATGATACTGTCATCTGCATCAATTCCATCACCGAGATTTGGAATGATGCCAGAGCTGCACCATTTACAGCTGCAGATTTATATAATATGATACTATCTGCATCAATTCCATCACCGAGATTTGGAGTGATGCCAGAGCTGCACCATTTACAGCTGCAGATTTATATAATATGATACTATCTGCATCAATTCCATCACCGAGATTTGGAGTGATGCCAGAGCTGCACCATTTACAGCTGCAGATTTATATAATATGATACTATCTGCATCAATTCCATCACCGAGATTTGGAATGATGCCAGAGCTGCACCATTTACAGCTGCAGATTTATATAATATGATACTATCTGCATCAATTCCATCACCGAGATTTGGAATGATGCCAGAGCTGCACCATTTACAGCTGCAGATTTATATAATATGATACTATCTGCATCAATTCCATCACCGAGATTTGGAGTGATGCCAGAGCTGCACCATTTACAGCTGCAGATTTATATAATATGATACTGTCATCTGCATCAATTCCATCACCGAGATTTGGAGTGATGCCAGAGCTGCACCTTTTGGAATGTCACACTAGAATGACCAGAAATAACACAATCTCTTTTGTGATCATGGATAATCAACTACAGTGTAAAGTGTGTATTATTAAGCATAGGGGATAGTTATTTAGTGAACAAAGCATCAACTGGCAGTAGATCGTTTCCTACTCTTAAGATCATTTTGCGTTCTTATTACTGCTGATTATGAGCACAGAGGTCGGCTAAAAATATTGTCCCTTCCTTTTACAGCCATACATAGTACTACTCCCCCAGATGGTTTGCTGTTTGTCATGGGTTTTCTTTCTCCATAGTGGATTATCTGGAATTTCTTTGTGTTGCATCCTCTCTGTCCACAGCCAGCCTCTAAATGTCAAAGAAGGTTCAGAATTAATACAAAATGTATACAAAAAAGTGACAGCAAGAATGAGGTACAAAACAGAAAAGAAGAAAATATAAGTTGACAATAATTAATTCTGGTTGCTATGGAGGTTATTCAAAGCTGCAAAAATAGTGAGAGATAATGCATTAGATTCATATGTGTGGCTGGACAGTCTTCAGGGGTTGCAGCTGACAAACCATCTGTATAACTATATAACCTAATGCTGTATCCAGTACAAGCTACATGGACAGTATGTTTTTACTTACTTTGAGTAATGAAATAATTAATAGCACTTTTGCTAAAAGAGACAGGCAATTTTATATGAACCTGACCCAGGCAGACTTGCGTACAGCATACTCTGGCATTCCACATTCTATGTATATTTATATATGACTGTATACTAGGCATATGATGTACACATGATTTTTAAGGAATTCTAAGTCTGGCACTCTTGTCACAAGGGTATCATTACCCTCTATTTGTGCAGGTCTTAAGATTTTGGAATCGCCAGCCATGGCTAAAGTAACAAACCAGAAAACCAAATGAAGCATTTAGCTGAACAAGTAGACTGAAGCTGGAAAACATGTGGTTAATTGCTTGTGACACCAGTTAAGCATATGGCGGCCAAATGATGAGACACGTGTCATCATTTATGTATCTATGCATTCCTTGAAGACTTCTGTAACTGGATAAAGCTACTTTATAATAATTACTTGGCCTCACAAAGTAGAAAAATAATAATTTATCCAGCATTGGAATTATGCACTTGCCAGGCTTTCACATTTATTTTCTCCTGGGTTTAATTTAACTCTGGATGCACTTTATTATGGTGTTTGGTGTACTTCAGTCAATAGAAAATGAACCTGGGAGTAATTTATTATCTTTATTTTGAATGAAACATATACCCTGAAATCTTGGCTTTCTCAAAATGTTGAAAGCCAGGGTTGTATTCTTTATCCAAGAAGTTTAAATTCTGGTACATATACAGTGGTCCTTGTTTAATAGATGTTCAGATGATGTGAATTTTTTAGCTATAAATCTGCCTTGTGCTTATTCCCTTTATCAGATTCCTATAAGGGTACCCGTTGCAGTTCTGTGGACCATATTAGTTTCTCTTTATTAGAAAAAAGTATCATAAGACTTTTGAATATATTTCTCTGGGGACGACATGTCCATATACCTCAAAACCTGTTATCCTCCCTTGTTGCAACTCAGATGTATGCAGATTTGACTGCTTGACTACTAATCCTTATCATCTATTCCCTACTAGCACAAGAAAGCTCCTAGGGCTATGGTATCTGGAATGCAACTTTTCTTCAGTGATTTGCAGTAATGCCACTGGCAGTATTCACATTCCTGTATGTAACTTACGAATACAACTGCCAATTTAACCACACTAAACTAGGATTACAGGGACTCCCTGTAGCTTCCAACAGGGACAGCCATGGAAAGCAGGGCTGTGAAAGCTATGACCACAGAAAGGATAGCAGGCTAACCCTACATTCTCTGGATGGTTTGTACACGAGAGATATTCAGGGTAGAATTGTGGAAGAACATTTATTGTTAAGAGAATTAATGTGGCAGTTGAATTTGGAGGCATGTTGTCCTCCTGGTTTAAATGAAGCACGTTCTATTGTTCCACTTTTAAAGTTAAAAAGTATGGAATGTTGAGTTATGATGTTTCTGTACCAGCCTATTTCAGTTTTTATACATATATACATTTTAATACAGTAATTATTGTATTTTATATTTAATATTTATTTCATTAATGTTGTATCATGTGACCGTATCATGTGATTTTTGGAGTATATTTAAAGTGATGTTTTTTATTAACAGCAGTTCTGAGGAAGTCCTTCGGGATGAAAGCGCTTAACTGCTGAGCCTGTAATCAATAAAGCTCTGTGATTCACTTGAGTGCCTTGGTCATTGGTTATTAGTTTGTGTGGTGACTGTTTTTGGAGTTTTTGGTTTGTACAAATGACCAAAATTTGTTCCCAGGCCCCAGTGACTGTCAGTGAGCCTGAATAGCCTTCTTCCAGTCTGACAGTCAGCTCTGGTTATGGGTCATTAATGTGACCCTGAAACAACTGATGTATAACCAATATAAACTATATCTACAAATACACTGTTTCCCCAAACCACTGAGGCATCAAGCATTTGTTGTTTTTGGATCATATTACCGACTCATAGTTTCACAGATCCATAAAATTTACAGGGCAGAGTCACTTCATGAACCATATCTCCTTGCCAATAGTCACCCTCATATGGCACCTCCTGCCTTTAGGAGGACAATACAACTAAAGTTTGGGGAATTTATGGGAGCCCAGGCAGTCATGATATATATATATATATATATATATATATATATATATATATATATATATATATATGTGTGTGTGTGTGTGTGTGTGTGTGTGTGTGTGTGTGTGTGTAGGCACAATAAGTGAAACTTCTGCCAATAAAGTATTTCCAGCCGAAGATTTAAGACAAGATAGAGGTGGGGTCCTCCAACTATATAAAAATTAACTAAAATATATGTCTGTTTGCCTTCAATAGGAATTCCAAAACTGACTCTATTTTGGGGTTTTGCAGTATTTCAGCTTGTTAAAAAGGAGATGAGTACTATTTTAATGTGAGTTGCCAGTACAAATACTTGACTTAAATTTTAAAAATACCAAATACTTGTGTATGCAGGATGTTAAGAAGTGCCTGCATTTGTTGAATTATACATATTTTATCACCATGCAAAATCATAACACTAATCTCTCTTTATAGGAATCAACTTATATGTCATCCACATTTTAAGTCATATGGTAGGTTTGCGCTGCTAGCTCAGGAGCAGACAAATGCTTCGGTTTAGTTTTAGAATATTAAAATTGTTTATATATGTGTTCCTTACTCTGTACTCCATGCAGACTTTACATTCTTACTTCCAGTAGCACTTTCAATCCCATAAAGACATTCTGATTTGGACTTTTGTTCAACTTCCAGTCATATGCACTGACCTGTTGTAATAGACCTCGGTTTTCATTAACTCAGGACACTGTTATTACCCGACCTGCAGTGCAGCTACACTGGAATACCCCACAGCCTGTTTAAATGGTAACTATGCTTTCCAGGAAGTGATCATATGGAAGTCTAGAAATGTGACAATTTAGACCTGAAGTATTTGTATCTGTGAGATGATACAAACAAAACAGATTTTCTTTAAATTTGAAAGTTCTTTTTCACTGATGTCCGTGGAGGTAAGTGAAACAACTGTCTCTTCTCTATACAGCATGACAGACTTTAAAGCATTAATTTGCTTGTTTATTTAACTGGAATAGAGCAGTTTTCCACTGGCACTTTTTTTAGACATAGCCTGAAAGCATTGTCCAGTTAAATGAATTGTCCGAGTCTCATAGTAGGTATACAGGAGTTGAGGGAATCAAACTCTGGGCAACAGTAAGCAGATCATAGCCTTAATCCTCTGAGCTAATTGGCAGGCTATTTACTATTTACCAGACAGCTCTTAATGTCAGCTTTGCTGGACTACCTTATATCTGTGTTCGATATATATATATATATATATATATATATATATATATATATATATATATATATATATATATATATATATACATACGCATATACATATATAGATTTATTTGTTTATTTATAATAGTTTGTTAATCATTTATCCACTGGTGGACAGAACCCATTTATGGGGGAACCTGTGAAGAAAAGCTCTACTGTATTATTTTGAGTCAGAATAGCTTAAATATAGGATTAGTGATGCAGCTAAATACTGAACAATTTACTCCAAAGTTAATAGTGAATTCGATTTTATCTGTAATGGGGAGTTAGCATAAGGATTAAGGTGTTACTTAACAGACACAAAGTACAGAGTTTGACTCACCTTTGAAGCGAAATTGGCTTAAAATGGCCTGCAAGGGCATGTAGCCTAGTACTTACCTATGAACTAACTAACACATTATGAGCATTAGAAAACAATATGTATATTATAGACACTATTTAGTAGTTTACTACATGCAGTAATTTGTGATGAGTTAAATGTGATGCTAAATAGTGAAAATGTAACTGAATTGTTGTTATGCAATAAACAATACAAGAATATCGTATACAACAGGCATCAAGCACAGCACATGACAGAAATAAAAATTGTACAGGCTGTGTAAGCTATATCCCATATGCCACAAATAAAGATAATATGTCTGAGTTTAAATGTAGCAGGAGACGTGTATGTATCATGCAAAAAAAAGATGTAAAAACAAGACATTTTATTAATCAAGTAAGAACAGCAAGGTTATATAATGAATTAGCAGGGCAGTCTGTTCAGCGGTAACCTGGGCATACCTGATTATGTGGAATGTTAGTTTACATAACCAGGATTATTGTTTCTTTGCCACTTTATTCTAATGAAACTCTCCTTTTGGAAGTAATTCATTGGGACTTTTGGCTGACTAACTGTGAGTGCTGAACTCAGCATGTATTTTAGCACTTGGATTATTTCACCATTGGTATACTAATGACTAAGTGGAACTTGTGAGCTCTATAAAAAGTTGGCTCACATGTTTTGCAATTTGATTGGCTTGCTGACATATTTTATAGTCTGCTGAAGTTTTTCATTTGGAAGATGAGGTGTTGTCTTAAGTACATGTTACTGCTGTTTGTTCCAGATAACAACTGGACTATGTATTGCTATTTAAGACTCCTATTTCACACTCTGATATTTTAACCATAGAAACTGTTTGTTCTTTCTACTTAATACATTGTTTGGATTGTTTAGAGCATTAATTTACTGAATAGCACTTCTCATTTTTAATATTTGTCTTATTTTATTCACTCAGTGTTTGCATACTTTGCTTTGCTTCTTTTTATGCTGTTGCGTCTTTCGGCTTTTCCCGGTTAGGGGTCGCCACAGCGGAACCCGGTCCGCTAATGATTGGCAGTAGATTTCTACGTGCCGAGTTACTGGCCCTGATGCATAACCTTCAACAAAGGTACGCCCATTCACACATGTCTCCACACAGAAGACGCTCTAGCTGAGAATCAAACAGGACAACGTCTTACTGTGAGGCAACAATGCTACCGCAGCACCACCACCACAGTTTGCTTCTTTTTACGTAAAGAGCTTATAAGCGCTATGCTAAAATTAAAACTGAAACTGAAGTCGATAAAGTGAGAAGAACAGTAAGGCTAAGATGAAATGAAAAGACTGATACCATGCATGAAAAATAGTTGCATTGCAGATTTCTTCAGCCTGTAAAAACTGAAGACCAAGAAAATCTGGTTTGGCAGGATAGGTGTAAAAGTAAAGCATAGGAGGGGCTACAGAAACCAATTGAGAATCCAAGAGACAGCGACAGGTAAGAAACAGGAAGATGACTCAGAAAAATAAGAAATCAGCAGAGTATTATAAGCACACAGCAATGAAGGAAACAGGTGCACAGAAACATAGTGATGAGAAAATGCAGAATGTGTAGGGTGGACAGAAAGCAAAGGTAGGAGGCAGCACTACTGGCAGAAGGGTGGCGTACTTAAAAGAAGGTGAAACTGAAAGGAAGGGTATTGTCAAGGTAGGAAGACCATATTAAAAGGTAAATACAAGGGGAGCATCAGATACAATGACTACAGACAAAGCTTGGCAGTGTTTAAATATCAAAGCAGAATTTAAAGCTTATTTTATATAGTTTGTTATGAAAAGAATTGGTTAGGCTAGAAGACAGTACAAGTTATCAAGATAATGTCTGATGTTTAAGCTTTTAGTGGATTTATTTAATGGAGGTAGAGCATCTATTGCCCTTACATTTGTGGGAATAGAATTACAAATTTCAGGTAGGTAGCGGCTTAATGCTTTGTCACCTCTTTTACTAGCCGTCTTGGTAACTCTGAGGTAATGGTGTTAGATGATCTATGACTTCTCAATAGCTGGTTGCAAATCAGCAGAGTAGAAGGTTGTGGACGGTAATAATACTGAAGAAAAGTATTAGCCCATCTAGCAGTTGCAGTGCTAAACAGTATTAATATGCATTGGACTATTAGCTGCAAATCTAGTTATATGATTGTATACAAGAGTCTGAAAATACATACTGCTGCTAGAGAGTGCAGGAATAGTGGTCGCCTTTGCCCCCTTTTTACGCCAACATATTGATAGTGGAATTTAAAGTTAGTATAAACTGAATGCACCTGTGTTGTAGAGATTGTACAATTTAAATGTGTTGGTGATTTTATATTCATCATCAGAGGTAGCATAAATGCATTCCCTTCCTTTGGAATTCTTGAATAACACTGATATGGATGTTTTTAGCTCTGAGATATATTAAAGGAAAACTCCACCCTAGAACTAAAAAAATCTGTTTTGTTTTTCATTCTGTATTTGTTTTCTGACCTATTTTAACACCTCAAAATCACTCTAAGTGCATTATTTGTAATTTTAGCCTGTTTTCCACAACATGGCTATCAATGGGGCTTGATGTATCAACGTGATCTTGTTCTCTCTCAACCCCTTTTCTTTCTCATAATGCTTTGTATGACTCATGCCAGACATAAGAAAGTAACTGCGAATTCCCATGCCATTGACAGGTCTATATTATAATATCGAATGGAACGAATGTCAAACGGCCGAAATATCGAACGTGCTGTTCAAATAACTTGGTTTTGTGGGGGGCTGTGCCCCCAACCCCCTGCTAATTATATATACCGACTCCGAGACTGCACTACAGTGAGGAAAGGGCAAATTCCCCATCTTCACTGCACCCCAATCCCACAAATCAGAACTCAATGAACGGCACTTTTGATATTTCGGCCGTTCAACATTCATTCCGTTAAATATTATAATATAGACCCCCATTGACATATAATGGGATTTGTGTGAGTCACTGTTATCTTCTTTACCTTCTGCAGAATGACTGCTTCTTTTCTGTCTCTAATCACCCTCATTTATGTTTGGCTCAGACCTTGCTTTACACTATACTTTAAAGTTATCTAGCTACAGCCAGAAAAGTAACTAAATTGCAGGCCTTTGTTTGGGGTTTTCTTCTGTAGTCCAAGAGGAATTGATTCTGCAAGGATATCTCAGTGCAGTGACAGTTTTAACACCTCTGCAGTAGTGTGGGGGGAGGGGACTGTCAATTCCTAACCCAGTAGACTTTCCTGGTTAACAAATGCAATAAATAAATAAATAGATATATTGGAGCATCATGTTTTGCAGACCTTTGGTGGTCTTACAGTATGTCATCCCACAGTAGGAAGATGATGGTGAGAAATGGAAACTTTGGTAGTAAAAACATTTCTGTGAACATGATCCTTATCAGGAAGGGTAGATTAACTTGCTTCCAACCCATTATCTTACACTTGAATTTTTTTTTTTGCTCCTGTTAATCATCAGCACTTTGTTGACCAATCAACCAATTATTTCCCTCTTCATCAAGGGTTGAGTCAGCTAAGAGGGCCCTCATTAAGGCAGCCATTAGGGATGGCTGGAGAGGCCTAAAAACCCCTCAGATATTCAGCTAAGGAGAGGATGGGGACATGCAATGGGCTGATTGCATTGGCCATCCCCTCATTTACAGAAAGAATGTTGCCAGGAAGAAATCGCACCCCTTCACTCATGCACAGGAGTTGGTTTCTCAGGTTTGTGATTGCACTTCCCTATGTGCTCCCTGAGTGCTTGCAGTCCCCCACCTCTCCCCAGAAGAGGTGAGCTTTCCATGCATCTTCACTCTACCTCCTCTCTGCTTGGCTCTTCCAGTGTCAGGGCCACTAATCAAACCCCATTTGCCTGGGTCACAGTTAAGGGCTGCATCCTTCTGTGCCACTAACCTAGGCTATTTTGCTCATGAATTCTGCATATACCTGGTTTAGCTTCTCCTGTACCACTTTATCATAGGATGGGCCTTAACTAATTCCCAGCTAAGTTTTGCTTCCTTCCAACCCTATCCTTTCCTTTCTATGCAGTGCTTGATGACATTACATGTTTAGTTCTATGAGAAAAAGATAACTATGTCATTATTCAGTCTTAAGACAGAACCAAACAACTTCAAGAGCATCCAATACCTGATTAGTAACTCTTCACCAGTCATCCAACCACAGCAAACAATTATCAGCAAACCACACCACGTGCTTGGGGGTGCACTTCCCCCTTATGCACCACTGTATCTTTGCTCAACATATAAGCTCATGGCATACCTCTCAACCTCTTAGAATACGAAATCCGGACAAAGTCATAAATAAAGGGAAAGGAAGACACAAAAATAGGGATTTTTTTTTAAAATATCACTTTTATAAACTTAGAAAGTTGATAGAATAACAGATTTTCCATTTGCATGAATCTTCTGAAGGGTATGAAGTCTGAAACTCAAAATCTTGTCATTATTTTCTGACTTTCATCCTCAATGATTTGCCAGTAATTTGACAGAAAACCAAAAATTTATAAGAAACAGACCAAAAATATGAGGCAAAATTCTAGGCATTCTGCAAAAATCTGAGCAGTTGAGAGGTATGGCTGATGGGGGTTCTACTATAAGAATGAATATCAATAAGGAAAAGGGAAACCCTTATCAAGTACCCCAAAAAGGTAAACAAGAGGGTTTAGGAATAGCAATTTGGCAAAGGGTTAGTAATATAAGAGGTAAGAGGACTCCAAGAAGTTAATCTGCTATATCAAATGCCCCCACCTCACTATGCTAAGTATCTTATTGGCAGCTACAAATAGGGCTGTTCTAGGTTGACTATCAAGGGAAAATAACCTTTGCATATTCAGGATGGTCCTTAGCAGCACCAGACTTCCCATATGTCCTTTTACAAAGCCCTGTGCATAATGTTTGGAATTATCTTCTGTGGACACCATTGGTTTGCATTTTGTGGGGCATAGTGAAATGGGCCTATAATTCTTTGGGTTTGATGAGCCTCTGCCTTCTTTAGGTAATGCTATTATCATAGCTAGCTTTAGCTGCCCTATAGATATTACCTTCTCCAGTTTTTTTTTGGAACAAGAGCAACAGATGAGGTGCTAGCTTGTTCTTGAAAGCTTTGAAGAGGTCTAGTGGTATATCTTCAGGTCCAAGGGCATTATGAGGCATGAGGGACTATAAAACTTGGTTTCTCCCCCAAACCTTATTAGAACATTCAGTTTCATCAAGTCATGTTACAGCACCCTGGCCATCTGTATGGATGTCAGAAATTGCCTAAGAGGGTCCACCTTAATAAAGTCATCCATTTCATACCGTTATATGTAGACACTTTTCATTATCTCATTAATGGCCTCAGGAGAGTGTTTTGTCTTCTCCAGTCCACCTTTTACTAATAATTTGCTCTCACTTTGTGTCTTTTAATCTTAGCACTATAAGTTTGGGTATCCTAATGTGTTTGCCTCCAAAATATTCTGTGATGCTTTCCTATTTCTCTTGGGACTTGGTATAAATTAGAGCAAAACAGCCTAGCTTAAGTGATCTAAGTGTAGCATCCATAAGTGGACTGTTTATAACCTGCTCTAACATTTATTTTCCAGTGTTTCAATCTGACTTAATAGTTCATTCATTTTCTTCTCGCTGTTGTGCTCTCTCGTTTTCCCTATAGCTATGGCCTTAGTCCTTAATTTCCTTCCAGCTAGCTACCATGGAGCTGCTGTTCCACTTGTGCTCCCCAAAAACCAATGAGCCATTCTTGTAGTTTACCCTTTTTCCCTCATTTTGAGTAGCAGGAGATCTAGTCTATATCTCAGATTCTGCTGTCATAGCTGATATAATTAATTCTCAGTGTAAATTTACAATGGTCTGAATAAACAATGGCATTAATGCATGCATTAGCAACTATATCCAGCAAGAATTTGCTAATTAGGAAAAATCAATCATGCCGGTGTCCTCTATGACAGGTGATAAAAAGGTATAGTCCCCAGCTAATGGATATTTCAGCCTCCTAGGATCCTTTAAATTGAAATCCTGCTGCAGCATTCGTGCTCGTCTTTGTGATTTGAGCCTCATGCCTCCTCTATGTACTTTGTCAGTGGAGGGTCCAGCACTACATTGATGTTGCCTCCCATGGTAACAGGTAGCCTGACCCTGCTTCTATCAAATGCTTCATTGAAATATATAAATTTCTTGTGGTCTTCCTGGCTGGGATCATAAAAAATGATATATCAAAATAATATCCTTGTTTATGTCTACCTTTGTGATGCTCCATCTGCCCTCACCATTTACTGCTTCCACGTCTTATTACAGCTCATTTTTTTAAAAAAGTATAATAACCACTTTCCTCCAAAAATTGTTCCTTATTCATTCCATCTAGCCATTAACTGAGCTAAATTACATTTCATAGGCTTAATCTCCTGCCAGAGGGCAGCTTGCGTGTCCTGTTCCTGTGACCTAGCTAAAATGTCTGTTTGCTTTAATTTTTGCATTTAGTGTCTTTATGTCCCAATTGACCCTCTTTACCCATTGCTGGTGTATTGCCAAATCTTACCCTAATATTCCCTTCACCAGGCTTCATGAGGTTAGAGGGGGTCTTGCTGACAACAAATAGCGACTGGTGTACTATTTATAGATTGTCCACGCATCCCATCAACTCAGAGCTTTATATTAGTTCTCATCCTTTTAATAAGGTGGGTACAGCCAAGGTATTTAATACAAGACCTCCCTGTGGGATTACCAACTTTCCTGACAGAACACAATTAAAAGTAAGAAAACACTGATCTCTGGCTGTCTGGGTTGGTCAGGTTGTGTTAGGTACAACCCCTCAGTGGATACATATCATAACCACCTATTGTACACAGGTTACCATGCAGCCACACCTTGAGATATACAGCCTGTTATTGTATTCACCCTCTTACCTTGTGCGACCAGCCATCATTTACATCTGCAGCTGTATAGGTCAATCTGTTTGGTGTATGATGGCATCTTTCACTGTAGCATTCCACCAGTTTTATTCACTACATACATGAAGTTCATAAGTGAGATCAGTCAGGCTCCTCCTGGGGGGCACACCGTTCTGAGGTAATAAGAGGGGAGAGAGGAAGCAATACGCTGGTTGTTTATTTTCACAGAAGTGCAATAAAGGGAAGGGTAGGTAGAGTGTAAAACTCACTGAGTATATACTGTCATAGAAGGGAAATGATAATATCAGGCCTCATTTGGGACTTGAACCCAAGAATTTCAGCATAACATGCTGGTGTCAGTGCTGTTGGACAAGAGCCTCTGGATACACAGGCGATAAGGTTTTTCTTAAGAGCTTTATCCTTGCAACTATTTAAACCTCAGCATGATGATTAAGGTCAAATTACAAACACACACACACACACACACACACACACACACACACACACACACACACACACACACACACACACACACACACAAGAGCAGAAAAACCCTGTGCTTAAGCACTGTTAGAATCATTTGGGACTCAATCCCAAGCCCTCCAGCATGCCTCTAGTGGCTGTGATATCAGCACAGTATGCTGGAGGTATAGGGTTTGAGTCCAAATGAGAGCTAATAGGGTCCTTTCACTTCAATGATTCTAACACTGCCCAAGCAGAGGGTTTTTCCTACACTTTTTGAGTGTGTGTGTGTGTGCAATTTGAGTATATACTATTAACTTGAAGATGGTCATAGAGATTGCCTTCATACATTTGTTACAGCTGCAACCCCCATAGATTTGCTGTAGTGGTCCACTCCCCCAACCTGATTCATGTTTGCTACAGAATATGCATGAAGCCTTGCCTTTCATTATGAGCCATTAATATAAAAAATAGTTTAGACCCTAACATCAACAAAAAAAGGGCAAACATAGCAGCTAAAGAGATTTGACTAACATTTAGAGATGAATATCACATTTCAGTTTAGACTTAAGCAGGTGATTTGTGAACCATCTTCAACTAACTGCAGTGACTGAGTACAGTCTAATGGCTCTGTCACCCATTAGTGACTTCTGTCTGCATCAGCATTAATTTGTCTATTTCCATTCCCAGCAGGTCCAGTTCTTCCAGTGTAGGGTCCCTATAACTCTGCCTAGGGTTGGAATCTCATCATGGCAAGTAGGTACCAGCACTCTTAGCTTCTTCGGATTGTACTTTCTCTTTTTATCTGTCCATGTTCAGCAGCAGCTCCCCAGGCTGCCCTGTTTTCTTATATTTTGAGGTTTTGCAGCAAATCCTAGGAAACAGCCTGGCCTTGTCTCCTGCATCAGGCTGGTCTAATCCTGCACTTTGTTTCTGCATTCCTGCAGCTCTGCCCACTTGTTTCTTCATTAACATTGCTAGGTATGTTCCTGCTTCCACCAGATAATGGAAGGGTCATTTGACTACTGATAGCATAAACAGCAGCAAGTAATTTCAGTGAGACCGGGAATCCATAGTTCTTAGTGTAAGAATAAAACTCTTTCTCTTGCCAAACAGAGCTACACTATAATCCAGAGAAAGGCACATTGTATTTCCGGCAGCCTTTTATGCTAATCCCAGTTCCTGGGCTTTCCTGAGGACTGTATTTCTATCGTTGTTATAAAGAAATGTCATTATGAAATGCTTTGGGGGATTGTATTCTCTATGACTATTCAATCATTACCAGATCTTTATATATCCTGAATAACTGCAATTCCTTTTCAGTAACTACCACCAGTCCTGAACCTTCTCTCCCATTTCATAGACCTCAGATTGTTTCATCTGCTATGATTTCCCAGATCATCTAGATTCCATTCTAGCCTCTTACTGCAAAGCTGCAGTCCCCCTATTTACAGAGTGGACTGCTGTAGTTGCCTTCTTTTCTTCACTATCCACTTGTTAGCTTTCCATTCAGATTTCTGTTCTCTGAACTTCCAACTTACATGCCTCACCTGCCTCCTTTAGTTGTTTGGTGTCCTGCAATACCTCTTTCAGGCATACAGAGACAGAGTGGCTCAAGGAATGCAGGCTGATTATGTCTTTTTGTGTTGTCTCCATATTGTTATGTTTCCTAAAACACTACACTACACGGTGCAGCCAGGTCTAATGATCGGGCTCCCTGTTGAAATGTTGGTACTTGAACTGCTGAGTACTGGCAAACTGAAAAAAAAGAAGATTGAAAAAACAGGAAAGGAGTGAATCTCGAAGATTGCTCTTCTCCTTTAAACTTCTTTGGGGGACAAGCACCCCCACACCCCCTAACTTATATATACCAACAACGAGATTGCCAAGCCTAGACGAAAAGAGAATATTCCGAGAAATGGCCATATCAGACTAACTATATGCAATTTCTTTTTTCACCCATTCGGTCTCCACGTTTTGGGATTCGACCTTGAGAGTCTCAACATTTCAGATGGTTACCCAATGACATGTGCCTGAAAAGAAGGCACCTACTATTACGATTGCACCTGTTCTTCTGCACGTCCCTAAATGCACCCCCTTTAATAATTGTTTTCTTTGTCTAAGATAAGACTAATTGCCTGTTAAGTGATTATGAGAGCAGATTAAGATGTCTTATAAGGTAATGTTCAGCTGGATACAAAGTAGTCTCAGAACTTGTTTGTTTAATATTTTTCACATGATGTTCTTATGCATTGCTTGAATTTTTCCAAGCTGCTATGGTCCATTTGGAATGATATACGTACATTGCCCGTGGATGAATCTGGACTACCACAAATACCACTTCAGGAGCCATGTGGAGGGAACTGTGTATTGTAACTGAGTCTAGTTTTAAGGAACGCCGTAATATGATAATGAGAATGTTACAATTTTGTTTAACTGAATGTTTTGTAGGGCCGCTGGTGGAGATGAGTTTTAATACAAGTCTGTTGCAGAGCTTTAAATTTTATTTTGATTTAATTTTATGATTCAGTTTGGGATTCTTACATTAGAAACGTGAATTTCCATTATATAATTTTACTGTATTTATACTTTTTTTTGTAGATAAGTGCTACAAACGAAATGCAGAGATAGGTGTATTGCTCTTCAGGTGTTTTTGTCTTGACAAAGTAGTAGTAATTTTTTTACTTTACATTTCTTAGTTTATCCAGCTATTGTACTTTGAACTTATGTTCTTACCTATAGCAATGTATTGACTGTAGTGTTCTTCTCTATGAACACCTATATATTTAAGTTAGAATGGTTGAACAGTATCAAAAATGTTTTTTGCATAGCTTCTCAAAATCTGAAAATTATTATCTTTAGTCAGTCTGGCTTTGGCATTGCATATGGCATTAGCCATTTATTAATTTTCTCTGACTGAAACCAAATTTCAGTGCCAAGAAAAACTAATAGGAAAAACAATGAATAATTAACAGTTGGGTAAGGGACTGAAAATGTGACTGAATCTAATGAAGCGATGACCCAGTAAGCTGTTACAAGCTGCTATCTAAAACCTGCTATAGAAGGGTAGACGGAACATAGTTTGGATGTTTATATAAATAAGGTAGGAGGCAATGCCTCCTACGTATAACAATGACTTCAAGATGACTCTGAAACAGAAGAATAGTTTTCAGCTCTAGAGTTCCTGCCTCAATAAATGGACAGACCATCAGTAGAGAATACGGGCATGGCTAGTGCAAAAGAGACTGTAGCAGCAGAGATATAAATAAAGTAATCTGAATAACTGAGCACAGACAAATACCCAGCATCCACCAAAGCGTCTCTCAGTATAGTTCATCAGATGGGTGTCTTGCATTAATCCACTAGAGGAATGTCTGGCAGTAATCTAATTGTCTGACAATAATCCACTACAGGGGTGTTTGACAGCAATCTACGGGGGTGTCTGACTGTAATCTACCACAGGAGTATTTGACAGTAATCCACCAGAATGTTTGTGAGCAATCCTTCAGAGGGATGCCTGGTTGTAATCCACAACAGGGACATCTGAGAGTAATACTCCAAAAGATTTTCTGCCAGCAATCCACCAAAGGAATGTCTAGTAGTAATTCACTAGAGAGGTGTCTTTCAGTAATTTAGCACAGGAATGCCTGACATTAATCCACAAGACCAGTGTCTCATAGTAATCTTCCACAGGAATGTCTGATAGTAATCGACCAAAAAGATCTCTAGTGGTAATCCAATAGAGGGGGTGTCTGACAATAATACTCCACAGGGATGTCTGATAGTAGTCAAACAAAAAGATGTCTAATGGTAATCCCCAGAGGTGTGTCTGACTGTAATCCACCACAGGGATGTCTAATAGTAATTGACCAAAAAGAAATCTAGTAGCAACCTCCAGAAGGATGTTTGACCATAATCCACCACAGAGGTTTCTGACAGTAATTCACCAGAGGAATGCATGACATAATATACACAAGTGGAAAGTCTGGCAGTAATCCACTCGAGGGATGTCTAACACTAATCCACAAGAGAAATGTCTGACAGTACTCCACCTCAGGGTTGTCTAACAATAATCCACCACAGGGGTGTCTGACAATAATCATCCACAGGGTTTTCTGACAGTAATCCACTAGAGGCAAGTCTGACAGTAATCCATCACAGGAGACTCTGACAGTAATCCAACAGAAGGAGATTTGATGTTAATCCAACAGAAGGATGTCTGACAATCTGACAGTTGAGTGCCTGACAGTAAGGGGATGACAGGGAACATCAAGGTGAACTACAGGTATCCAACTGTGGAGAAAATAAACAAGCATTTGCCAAGAGATGTGGGTGGATGTTGGTGAGAGTCACAAAATATTCAGAAGAAATATTTTTCAGTGTGTCTTCATAGCACTGTTATGGCAGCCATGTTATTATTATCTGTCAAAGCCAAAGCCAAATCAGTGACCATTTTCAAGCATGACTTGTACAGTATGAGTAGAAACGTAGGTCTAACTGAAGATGATAACAAATAGGGTATGAGGGACAACACTAGTTACCTAGTAACTAACTTTTTAATAGCAATGAACAGTATTTGTGGTTAAGTTTGGCAGCCAGACTAAATTAAATAGGGTATTACCTGTCACTGGAATTTGTGTCACAGTGACTGGCAATGTTAAATGTTACAACACTTGACAGCAGTGCATAATGGGGTTTATCTGCACCAAAAGACTTATTTCTTCTTCTGTTTATTCCAGGACTTCCAGACTTGGTTCCTGACCCTTACTTCATTCAGGCTTCAACATATATTCAGAGGGTGCAAATGTATGCACTGAGGTGTGCTGCAGAGGAGAACTGCCTTGCA
>NC_056747.1:399798771-399808771 GCF_019279795.1 Protopterus annectens
CTGATGATCACTAATCATCACCTCCCTTCTTAACCTAGCTTCCACTACTCTTTCCCATAACTTCAAGCTGTGACAGATCAGTTTTATCCCTCTTTAGTTACTACAGCTCTGTATATCACCCTTATTCTTAAAAATATGTACCAAAACACTTGTTCTCCACTCCTCAGGCATCCTCTGACTTTCCAAGATTTCATTAAACAATCTGGTTAAACACTCCACTGCCATTTCTCCTAAGCACCTTCATGCTTCCACTGGTATGTCATCTGGACCAACAGCCTTTCCATTCTTCATCATCTTCATAGCTGTCCTTACTTCTTCCTTGCTAATCTGTTTCACTTCCTGATTCACTATCCCCACATCATCCAACCTTCTCTCTCTCTCATTCTCTTCAGTCATCAGCCCCTCAAAGTACTCTTTCCATCTGCTCAACACACTCTCCTCACTTGTGAGTATGTTTCCCTCACTATCCTTTATCACCCTTACCTGCTGCACATCTTCCCAGCTCGGTCCCTCTGTCTAGCCAATCAGTACAGGTCCTTTCTCCCTCTTTAGTGTCCAACCTTTCATACAACTCTCCATATGCCTTATCCTTAGCCTTTGCCACCTCTCTCTTTGCCATGCTCCTCATCTCCTTATACTCCTGTCTATTTTCTTCATCTCTCTGACAATCCCACTTATTCTTCACCAGCCTCTTCCTCTGTATACTCTCCTGTACTTCCTCATTCCACCACCAGGTCTCCTTGTCCTCCTTCCTCTGTCCAGATGTCACACCAAGCACCTTTCTAGCTGTCTCCTTTACCATCTCTGCTGTAGTTACCCAGCTATTCGGTAACTCTTCACTGCCCTCCAGTGCCTGTTTTAATTCTTTCCTGAACTCCACCTCACAATCACCCTTTTTCAACTTTTGACCCTTGGCACTACTCTCACATTTGTCCTCCTCTTCTTGATCACCAACGTCATCCTACAGACCACCATTCTGTGCTGCCTAACTACACTTTCCCCTGTCACCAGTTTACAGTCTCCAATCTCCTTCAGACTGGCCCTCCTGCATAAGATAAAATCCACCTGTGTGCATCTTCCTCCACTCTTGTACATCACCCTATGCTCCTCCCTCTTCTTAAAATATGTATTCACCACAGCCATGTCCATCCTTTTTGCAAAATCCACTACCATCTGACCTTCTGCATTCCCCTCCTTTACACCATACCTGCCCATCACTTCCTTATCCCCTCTGTTCCCTTCACCAACATGCCCACTTGAAATCCACTCCAATTACCAGTCTGTCACCCTTGGGTACACTCACCACCACTTCATCCAACTCACTCCAAAATTTTTCTTTTTCATCCATCGCACACCCAACGTGCAGAGCATATGTGATAACAACATTCATCATTACACCATCAATTTCCAGCTTCATAAACATCACTCTATCCGACACTCTTTTCACCTCTAAAACACTCTTGGCATACTATTCCTTCAGGATAACCCCTACCCCATTTCTCCTCCCATTCACACCATGATACAACAATTTGAACGCACCTCCTATCCACCTGGCCTTACTCCCCTTCCATCTGGTCTCTTGCACACATAATATATCAACCTTCCTTCTCTCCATCATATCAGCTAGCTCTCTCCCTATACCAGTCATACTGCCAACATTCAAAGTTCCTACCCTCACTACTACACTCCTAACCTTCCTCCACTCTTTCTGCTTTCATGCATGCCTTCCCCCTCATCTTCTCCTTCGGCCAACAGTAGCCCAATTTCCTGCAGCACCCTGTTGGCTAACAGTACTGGTGGCGGTCGTTGTTAACCCAGGCCTCGACTGATCTGGTATGGAAATCTGTATTGTTGTCCACATATGTTATTTGGCAGAGGTTTTAAACCGGATGCCCTTCCTGATGTAACACTCCCCATTTATCCGGGCTTGGGACCGGCATGAAGAAATCCACTGGCTTGTGCGTACTGTTAAGGAAATAATTTTTCATAATGTATTGTGTAGAGTTGGGGGTTGCAGACAGTAGTAGGGTTACGCTTAGCAAACATGGGTAATATGATAAAGAAGGTAGGCTTTTAAACAACAGCCAAAAGCATCGTCTTACTCTGTACTTTAAGAGCTCCAGAGCACATTTCTTCACGCAGCAGCAGTTTTCCACAATTTTTTTCCAAGTTTTAAAGAAGAGAAATACAAGGATTTTCTCCAAGTTGTCTAATTCCAAACCCCCCACTGAACTACACCCACATACATAATCTCTGATATCAAACTGCTATGGCCAGCAAATAAAACCTCCCTCTTTTTGGAAACAACACAGGCCTAACACATTTGAACTGTTCTGGGCACATTTATCTGCTCTCACACAGTAAGTCCCATACTTTGCTACATTTCATCACCTCTTTCCCTACTGCTTGTACTATCCAAGGAGATCAAGTGACTAAGGAAATCAATGCAAGAAGGTGAGACAGGCCGTTAGCATATCCATCTTTTGCCTCAGATCTGTGTTCTGTAGGAAAATTATGTGAATGTAGACTAATGAGCCACCTGGTTACCTGAGTTCTTTTCACAGGGGGGAAATGATCTGTGACAAGCCTGAAATGCCTGCTCAGGAGAACATATTGGAGTGTGGAAATCAAAATTTGATAGCCAGACACTCCTTTTTTATGATGGTATTCCTGATCTTCTGTTGAGGAAGCTTTCTAGTCCATCTGTACAGTCAACGCTTTAATCAAGTCAAGAATGATTAATACCAGCTTTGGACACAAAGCATTTTTAACATCAGAAATGCCTTCTTAGCTATGTCTGACCATTAACCTTCAGGGAGGCCTTAACTGTAGTTACATCCTTGAGGGGGCATACATTAATATCAAAGAAAGGGATGAAACTCCTACAATACCTAGTTAGCCCTAGAAAAGTTCATTCCTATGTTTTTGCATCTGCTGTGGGTAAATTTCACATGGCATGAAACCTACAATCGTAAGCTTCACCAGTCCATGTCCAGTGGTTCATAGGTTCATAGGTTCATAGGTAGGTACTAGGCTATTGGCCCAAGGGCCTACGTAAGCCTAGCCAACAAGGTTCCCTGGCTTACACCACCCAAGAAAGTTATTTTCCTGTGCCACTGTCGAGCAGAGACACAAAAGTGATCCCTGGGGTGTATTTCCTATTTCCCATCCACTCATCAAGATTTTTCTTGAAGAGTGCTAATGAAGAGCTTTGCTTGACATGATGGGTAGCCTGTTCCAGAGTATGGGAAGTCTCTGGGATAGGAATCTATCCCTCCAGCATGTCCTGTTTATTGTGGTGACAAGGTTTAGGTCCCTAGAGAGTGTAGCTCGGAGGGATTGGGATTTCTTTAGGTGTAACATGTCCAACAGCTCTGGGTTTGACACAGCTTTATATGTTAGGCAGAGATCACCTCAGAGTAGGTGATATGCTACAGAGTAAAGCTGGAGTTTTTTGAGACGGTCAGTGTAGGGCATTTGCTTGAGTCCAGTAAACCTCTCTGTGAGGTACTTCTGTGGCCTTTCCAGCTGCTGCAGATGTCTTGTGAGGTACATTCCAAAAGGGGTGTTGTACTCTATAATGGGTCTAATGAGTGTCGAGTAGAGGGGAACGATGACCTCTTTTTTCCTGGATGAGAACCCTTTTATGATGAGGTGTAGAACGACTTCCTGACTACTGTGGCGATGTGACTATCAAAGGAGAGACAACTGTCCACCTGGGTCCTAAGGTCTCTTATCACACATTCAGTGTTAATTAGATTGCTGCCTACAGAGTTGGCTGGGTACAGAGTTTTTACCAAAGGGGATGACACTGCACTTTTTGGCATTGAGCTTGAGGCCATGGCTCTGACACCAGGCATCTGTCTCAGAGAGGCCCTTCTGTAGGATGTTCACATCATTTGGGGACTTGACTATGGCTCCTAGTTTGCAGTCATCTGCGAACTTCGTTAGCCAGAGACCTTCTGTGTTAGCCTGTACTTCAGAGAAGTAGATACCAAACAGGAGCGGTCCCAGGACGGAACCCTGTGGTACTCCACTTGTCACTGGTTTGAGGTCAGATTTGGAGTCTGCAACTTTTATAGTGTGGGTTCTGTCAGTGAGCCAGTTGGCAACCCATCTTGTGACATAGGGATTTATGCCTAGCTTATTGAGTTTAGGTATAATTCCAGAATGGGGGATGGTGTCAAAAGCCTTGGCGAGGTCAAGATAGGCTGTGTGAACCACCTTACCCACATCTACTGCTTTGGTGACTGCCTCAAAGAAGTCGATCAGGTTCAGGAGGCATGATCTGCCTTTCACAAACCTGAACTGGGTGGGATCCAGAGTTTGGAGGTTACCAATGTGTTTGTTTATGAGTTCCATGATGATACGTTCCATGGCCTTGCAGACCAGGCTTGTCAGGCTAATAGGTCTATAGTTCCCGGGATCAGTGGTGGTGCCCCCTTTGTAGAGTGGGATAACTGTTGCTGTGCGCCATTCAGTGGGCACAAAGCCTGATGCGAGGCTATTATTGAACATGGTGCTTAAGTGAGGAGCCAGTTCATTCTGAAGTTTGTGTAAAATGCAGCCTGGGATGTTGTCTGGTCCCATGGATGCTGTGTTTTTGGCTTTAGAGAGTGCAGCTTTCACCTGCATAGTTGTGATTACAGGGACTCTGTATTCTTCCTGTATAGATATGGGCCCTTTAGGGGGTGAGGGGGGGGTAAAGTTAGCACTGAACCTATCTGCCAGGATGTTGGCAATATCAGTTGGTTCTGTAATTTTCGTGCCTTTGTGCTTTAACTCAGAGCAGATCTGGGTGTTGCCATTGAGATACTTGACATAGCTATAGAATGATTTGTGGTTGTCCTTGGAATTAGTGGCAATTTTATTTTCGTAGCTAGCTTTGGAGGATCTTATAAGAGATCTCAGCTTCTTACTGAGGCTGACCAGGGAGCTCCTCCACTCATGTGATTTTACCCTGTTTTGGAACAGTTTCTTCCTTCTGTTGTACAGTTTGTTTATAGCAGGGACCACCAGATTGGCTTCCTTTTTTTGGAGGATAGCGTCTTGGTTCTGTTTGGGATAGCACGATCCATGCACAATATGTAAGTGCTTATAGAGTGCATTTGTGTAGGATTCAGCAGTTGTAACTGTATTGTACATCTACATGGGTGTCATGAAGTTCACTACTTCTGTCTTAAGAAGCATGAAGTTGGCTTTGGAGAAATTTTTTACTGTGGGTTCCTTAATGGGGGGTTGGGGGTGGGATGTGGATATCAATGGTGATTAGATTATGGTTGGGGCTATACCAACGAGGAGTTAACTTCAGATGTGGAACACTGGTCACTCATGTTGGCAATGACTAGGTCTAGGATACTGTTGCCCCTGGTGGGGGTGTGGATAAGTTGATCTAGGGCATTGGAGTTTATGAATTCCAGAAAGTGTTGTGCTAAGGAGTTGGAACATGTGTAGTTTTCCCAGTTAATGGTGGGATTGTTGAAGTTGCCCATTATTAGAGTGTTTGGTTGAACCTTAATATTTTCCAGTACATCAAGAAAAGAGGAGTGGGAATCCTGGGGCATGGTGGGGGATCTGTAGCAAGCTACAATTTGGATTGCAGTTTTGCCAAGGTGTACCCCAATTACATAACTAGTATCCTCCGTACCAGCTGTACATTTGAATGCACTAACTGTCAATCCTGCTACCCAGATGGAATCTAAATTTACCTGTAACTTGGGTAAGTATGTTTCGTATGCCTCACTGTATATTACTCCATCATCTAATAAACCGCAGCATGCTAAGTATAAAGCCTTAAAATTCTATTCATCATTCTCAAGAATGTGTTTGAGGCCCCATACAAGCCAAAAGGCAGCACTTCATATTGGAAAAGGCCATATGTGGTAGAAAAACTGTTTTCTGTTTGGTCTGATACCCTTTTGTTAGGTTTCTGTGAAAAGTTATCTTGCCTTTCCTAATCTTTCTATGAATTTTTCAAATAGGCATCAGGTTTAAAGATATCATTTAAGATTACAGAAATTATTATAAAACACAATGTTCCATGTGATTTTGGCATTAGCAAAACAGGGATATTCTATTTACTTTGTGATAACTGTAACTCCAATTCCAACATTTTTGCATCTCCTTGTGGGTGAAATGAATCCTGTAGGGTTTCACCCTGATCCCCTCTCCCAGTTTTGTAGCAATATCATTTTTAATTAAATTAGGTCTTCCTTGAATGAGAATGAAAACATATTTTTTAATCCTTTTAGAATACTGATAAGGTCTGAGTTACTTGCACCTCTGGAACAGACTCTAAAGCCTTGGTACAGCCTGCCACCTGGAAATCTAGCAAAACCTCTTTGTCTTTCCTGGGTTTTAATATATTGACATAACATCTTTTCAGGATTCCTTTTTACTGACTGTCTAACTGTGTAGCTTACTTCTTCCACTTTGTCAAGAGGCACAAAACTTACTGTTCACTATGTTAGGGGTACTGGTACTTTTTCAGCCGTCTGGAGGACCCTCAGGTCGGCATTCCTATTTTAGCTGTACGTCAGTGCTTGCTGAGTATGCTCCATGTGTTCAGTCACTATACACATTGCTGCTTTCATTTCTTTCTTGCACTTCAGTAATATATTCTATGATATTTTGGGTAGAAGTATCCTTCTGTTCCCATGTTTCTTTTGCTGCCCAGTAAACCTTTAGGGTATATTTCATACAGCAACCCCAGTGAAAAAGAAAAACGAGCATTACCCTGTTGGTAGATATCAGATAAGATAGTAAGGTATACACATTTTTGCTTCTTACCAACCATCCTCATGAACATATTTTTCAGGGTTCAGTTGAAACTTTGTGCCAAACCATTTGTTTAAGGGTGATACAGCAAGGTTCTAAGCTGTTTATATGCAACAACTGGCAATGCTTCTTCATCATGACCTTAGACATGAAAAGGGTCCCTTGATCCATTAGAGATCTCGGTTCGGATGAACATAAGCATCATCTCTCTTGCAGTAAGTTTAGCAAATGGCCTTCTCAATTGCACAGCATCAGAGTAATGGATGGTATAGTCTAGAACAATTAAAATATATTGATGCCCTCAAGTAGTCCATAATCACAAGGTGTGACAGCTAACAGCATTCCACCCCATTTGAGTAAAAATATTTTAGTGCAACAAACAGCAGTATTTTGTCCTATATTGAGGCTATCCATGAGAAAGATTTGTTGATAGAGCTGGAAAACAAATGAAACATTACATGACTTTTAAAACAGACATGGATAAGAGCTTTATTTTATCTCATCTCATGACTGGCCACTACATCAGCCTGCGTGTCATTGTAATGGCTGATCTCCAACAAAGTCTTAGAGAAGACTGCAGATCTTTTATCCGAAATGTAACCATATAAAAATGATCAAATGCTTATGCACTTCCTAATCAGAGTCTACCACTCAGTAACTGCCTTTGGTCTGTGCCACTATGAGGCCCAGCACCAGGCACCAGCTGTGACATTAACCTACATCTGTTAAATACATTTATCTGTGAACATTACATAGATATATTCCTTGTAAGAAAGCATAGCCAAGAAAAGGTAAATATTGTCAGTCCTGTGGCAACCTGAATCATTCTGCTATTTGCAGTTGATCGGCATTACAAAACCAAAACAGAAATTATGTGGACATTCCCCTCATAATAATATCTGTCTAAAAAGGGGAAAGCAGTATAATTTCTTACATTTCACATTGGGAAGAGGAACAGGAAATTTAAAGAAGGAATCAGGAAGCATTACTCAAACAGATGATGAAAGAGAAATAGAAATGCTCTTTTCAATCAGCAAATTTTTCATTTTCAAGTTATTGAGTTAGAAATTAGTAAAAGGGGTGTGATCTTACCATTTATATAGACTGCTGCAAATACATTTGGGTTACTTTTTAAGAGACTGCAGACCACCTGACTTAATATGGATATGTAAATATCAACACTTACTTAAAATAAACACTAAATTACCAAACTGTCATCACAAATAAGCACTCTGGAAATGTATAATATAAATATCTGTGCTGTTTTGAAGTTCTCTGTCTAATTTTATTTATATAATAGTTACATGACTCATTTTAAGGTTTAAATATCTGTTGGAGTGGTACTATTTTAAACACTTGATAAAGCATTTGGTTCAGTATGAAACACTTTGTATGATTTTATTCTGAATAAGACATCTCCTGTCTTAGTTCTTTGAGCCAGAGTATTTGTGCTACATTTGGCTTGATTCCTGGCCTGGATTTACATGGTACTAAGCTACATACTCTGTTTACTAAGGTCAGGGGGAAGCTATCCCACTCAGAAACTATTTTGTCAAAATGCAGCTTGGTGAATCAAGTTCACTGACCCTGTTTTGCTGAACTGCATTTAAGCTATCAGTAGTATACTCCACACGGACCTGGTCTTCTAGACATGACTATGAAGCATTGTCTGTGGTGGCACTGGCTCTACCTATAGGTGCTAGGCCTCTTAGTTTTCATTGGTTCATTCCATGGTCTTTGGGTTAGGGATATCTGAAGGAAAGATGAACACATCTGTCACTCTGAGAACATGGGAAGACAGAATTAATTCTAACAGACATAATTAACCAACTGATTTGCTTCTTCTACAATCCTCTGTGTATCATATCTGCTTAGATTTTGAATAAAGCTTAAATTAAGAACAGGGAAATCTGTAAGATGTAAAGTAAAACAGGGTCTGATTTACACAGCTAGAATGTTTAGTGATGTAAGAGGTTGAAGGTCTGAGTTCATTTAGGCATGTGGCCACATTTTCAGGTGTATGGTGTACATTCACGGTGCAAGTAATTCTATGTATCATGTATAAATATCTACTGAATGAGATTTCTTGTTTTAAGTCATGTGTTACACGTCTGACACATGCATGACAGGTATTATTTAAATTCCCAGTGTATTAACAGGGTCTATATTAGATGATCAAACTTTCAAAAGTTCGACTATCATATGGTCGACACCATATGATTTTGGAAGTTTGAACGTTTTAACAGAGATCTCTGTGCAGCGAGGAATGGGAAGATTTCCCTTTTCTGCACTGTAGTGTGATCTCGGAGTTGGTATATTTAAAGAGCGAGGGTTGTGGGGGGTGCAGGGGCACTTGCCCCCTTGCTTAAAACGTTCAGGAAGGTAATTTGTGTAGTTTATTTTTTTTAATTAGATTTTCAAATTTTTAAAAGTTCAATCATATGGTGTTGACCATATTACAGTCGAACTTTTGAAAGTTCGATTATTTAATATAGACTCGTATTAACATACCCTCTTCTGTTTGAAATATAGTTACTATGTATTAAATTGTGTAAGGGCATCTGGAAAACCTAGAAGCAAAGCATATTCTATCTGACCATCTTTCTCTCCCAATGGGGCCATCAACCTATTGAATCTTTGGAGATACAGGTTTATTGTGAAAAGACGAGCCAGATCTGTTGTCACAGAAGTATGAGTAGCTTAGACTGGGAGCACATGAAATGTGATACTTTGGCCAATTAGGGATCAATGGTTAGAGGAGTACCTGGAAGAAGAACTGAAGCTAACAACTTTTTATTCTTAACAACACAGTTTGATTTCAACATTTTACGAGATGAAAGAAATGGTTTATTGCAGTGTCTATGGAAGAAGGTTGAGAACTCAAATCTTTAATAGTCAGTGACAAAAAGCATGTGGTACTATGATCAGAGACTCTGAAGGTAAGCAGTAATTCTACATACCATTATTCTAAGTGAATAGGAAGAAGATTCTACAGGAGAGGATAGGCCATTATAATTATATTTCCTGAAAAATGAAGTGCATTGTAGGAAGAGAAAGCTTATCTAGAAACAAAATCATGTCAGAATGGCTACATCATCAGATTATTTGAGGTTGGAACAAAATAAAAAATAGTAATAGCCATGCATCATGTAACAGGGAGGTTTGTATTGCACCGAACATCAAGTTGAAATTAAAAATATACTTTTTCAGTTTCTGCCCATAG
>NC_056747.1:399811271-399848771 GCF_019279795.1 Protopterus annectens
CAGATGGTTGGCTATGTTATGGAAACCAAAGAGTAGTTATACAGACCCTCCCAAAAGAAGGAGAAGTGTTAATGGATTTCGACATGAGTAGGTCCCAGAACTAGTAGTCTTTGGCATCTCTGTTTTGGACAGTATGAGGAGCATTAAAAACAGGATCTACTGCTTTGTGGATGATGCCAACTTAGAAGGGATAGTTGGGGTAAGGGAGCAAACCCTCAAAGGAATCTGTGGGCACTGAAAGATTAGGCTGAGAAGTGGCACCTATGGGTTAATAAACTGTACTGATCCTAATGTGGAATGCCATCTAAGAAGAGTGATCTTAAAAAAACACAGATCAGATACAAAGTGCTTGTGTAGTAGTAAGAGCAGAAGTGAATCGTGGGGCTATGTATGAGAAATCTGTAGCCAAAGGCATTAAGATACTAGACTGTATCCTTATCAACATAGACTCATGGAATGAAGAAGTTATGTTACCCCTTTATACGTCCCTGATAAAGCCCCATCTGGCGTGTTCTTCTCATTCCTGATACAAATACAGAAATAAAGATATCAAGCTAGCTGTGGGGGTACAAAGAAAAGCTATCTTGGTAATTAAAACAATGTAAGACAAGGGTTGTTGTGGGGGATAAATCTGTTGTAATTTGAGAAGAGTCAGGAAAGAGGGATAAATGATATAATGATATTCATAGACAAGATAGTTGAATTATAGTGTGATGGTACAGAGATCAAGAGGAAAGGTACAGGGTGGGGATCATGCTTACCAGATTAATGATATAAAGTTCAGCCTAGACACGTCACAGAAAGAGTATTAGATAAATGGAAGAAGCTACCTGAGCAAGTAGTGAACTGTAAGACGATGTGACATCTTCAGGAAGGCCTGTGATGGTTGGCAGGCTAAGAGAAGGGGCACAGGGAAACTGTAAGGTCATGTGACTTCTTCAAGGGGCACAGAAAGGGCAAATAAAAGATACTAGCTACATATGCTGGGCAGACAAGACAGGCAAACTGACTTTTTGTGCTGTCACATCTATTTAACACAGTGTAATGTTAGTACTTTATTGACAATCTTTGGTATGTCACCAGAAAGGAAACACTGCAAACGAATTGAAAGGTGGCCCAAGTGTTTTTTTTTTTTGTCATTAAAGAGGTTCAGGGATGGAGCTCATCAATTAGGGTTTGGTAAATGTCACATATGACACAGGAGCATTGGCAAACAAAATGCTGAAAACTTAAATATTACGTTTTTTGCAGGTAAACAGTTAATATACACATCAGTTACATTAAAAGAAGACACTGGCACTTAAATTATTATTTTTTTACAAATGGGCGATTAGGAAAAGTGATAAATGAAATTTGGTGGACATAGTAAAGCATTCGATTTAGTACCACATAGTGTGTACAGGTAAGTAAAAAAATAACGGGTTTGCCATGACTGTAGAAAATTGTTTGAAAATTAGGGGATAGAAGAGAGTATTTTTTTTAGTAGAAAAAGTGTAGAGAAAGGGCATTTGCAAAGTGGTGTAGCAAAAAGGTCAGAGTTGGGACCCATAATGTTTACTATGTTTGTTTCAAACATCACCCATGGGTAACAACAGGCAACAATGAATTTGCTAGTCTAAAATCAAAAAAATATATTCATATTTAATTTGGCAAATCAACTGAAGTTTAATTTGGAGAAGTCAAAGGTGCTAAATTCAACATGAAGAAGAGTAACGTTTTTAACTTCAAATACAAATATTGGTAACAAAGAGTAGATACTAGGTAGAGTTAATATAAAACATGTGAGGGAAGAAAGAAATTTGGATGGGATTACTACTGCATAGTTTTGTAATATAGAGCACGACTAACAAGATGGCAAATGAAATGAGATCTACATCTAAATGGAGCTAATGAAGCAATCATAAAATATTAATGTTTATCTTAAGGATCATTGCTGCAGTAAATTTATAATATGAAGGTGAGTAGCCATAGGCAGGTATCAGTCCTCAGGCTACATCTGTTGTGCATTCAGACTTTCTAGTGAACGTGTGGTTACATCCCACACTGTAGAGCTGTGGACATCTGGAAATCCAGATGTGAAGGACCACATTACCCAATCCATCTTTTTATTATTGATTTATTTTTATTTACTTTTTGGGTGCTGAAATGAGCACTTGCATGTATTTCTTCATCAGTCCATTTGGACCTTCTTGACTAAAGAATAAAAACTATGATTTTTGACTTCCTTCAATAATATGTATAAACTAAGCTTGCTAAGTATATCTTTTAGCAAATTGTATTTCTTGTTCCAGGTATTTTTAGTGATAGTGACATTCCTGAAAAAGATTACCAACAAATGTCCCAGGAGGCCAATTCCCCCTTAGCACTACCACTTATACTGCATAGGATCGCAACGCTGAGAACTATGATTATCACAAGACTTAAAATAAGAAACTTTAATACAATGAATTAGTAACTTTAGCGCCTTCATAGAGCAACGTAAGCATTTAGATTTTGTCAAGGAGATATTGGATCGGGGAGGGGGCCTGTTTACAAACTAGACTATCCTTGTCTTTCTTTAGGAAAAAGAAAAGAAATGCAGATTGTCTTCTAAGTATCTAAGTACATAGGAAGATGGAAAAGCTTGGAGAAAGACACTGAGGCCAAATAGGGAAAAATCATTTAAGCCTTAGTGACACGGCCAGACATCTTACATGGAGTTTCTTCCTCTGTGACCGTGGATAATGTGGATGCACAGAAACAGGAAGAGGCTGCCATTCCCAGGTGATTCTTCTAACTGGGATGAGAATGGTGTGGCCTGTACTGACAACACTCAATTACCCCTCAGTTATGACATGGATATTAAAGCCATTCTCATTTCAGGCTCCTCCACAGAAGAATGTCACTTTTCAGGATGCCTTTAACTTTATCAAGAAGCATTTTAAATTATAAATAGGGAACTTGTCCCCTGTAAAGACTGATTGAAGTACTGCAGATTGAGGTACTGAAGACCTCAGCCATTACTCCAGTAACTGAGGCCTTTGAGAATGTTTTTAGTAATGCTTCACTGAAACTTGACTGCTAACCCCCACCTCCCAAAAAATCAAGTTTTTACAAGTTTAGGAGCAGAACTGCCACTTCTATAAAACTGCAGAACAGACCATGTTGTAATTTCCATGGAGGCTTCCAAGCAGTTCAGAATGGCACCAGGCCTCAAGTCACTACGACATGATATTGAGAAAACCAGTCTAAAGATATTTATGGACCTAGCCAGCAGAATTCTTTGTAGACACCCTGATAAGGGATTTCTCCATCTTATAAGATAGGATATTGGACAGAGAACTCTTACTGGACCTAACAACACAAAAGGCCACCTGAGAAAATAGACACCTTTACTTCCCAAGTGACTCAGTTTAATGCCCATGTTCTGTCCAAGAATACACTGTACAGTAGTTCTGCCATTCTAAGTCATGTGGAACCAGGTATGTCTTCTATTCAATTCCTTTCATTTGAAACTTGCTTCTAAAAGTAAGAATAGAGAAAGAAAAACTTGTACTTGATAGCTCCAAATTATCCAATATCTGGTTCAATCAATTGATGTGGGTGGAAATGGGGAGCCATTAGATCTCTACTTCTATGTGAGCTTGTCATTGAGTAGGTAGTGGAAAGTGTTACATCCCGATCTTCAGATTGTCAAGCTCACATCCTGGAAGGTATCAAGCTGACACCATACATCCAGATATTCTCATTAAATGATTTAATCATTTTCAAAGCAAGAAGACCAAACACTATTAAGTCATATTTATCTAAACAGACAAGATTTTCACACTATGAGAATGAGGAAATAGCTTCTATCACCTTTCCCGTAGCCCCAAAATCTTGCAATACCACTTAAAGCTGCTTAAAAAGCCTACTTATTCTTCCATAATCATATTCCTGACAGCAAATGTTTTCTTGCATCCTACTGGCCACCTTTGTCAGCTAAGACATCAGTCAAACAATCTCTGAAGGGGACTCACTGTCTCAGGTCACCAAGATGCCCCATCTTCCCATGTCTGGAACTGAACTTTGACAAACAGCAGAGCTCAAAACCACTGTTAGTGTGCACTTTGCCAACTTGTTTTAGGGCAGTTATTAGAGTGGGTTCTCTCACACAAGAGTCCCCTTTACTAGGCTTTCTGAAGACAAGATTTACACTATCATCTTCATTTATGTAGACCCTTTCCCTTAAAGCAACAATGAGAGAATTCGGAGGGGGATGCAGAAAAGAATTAGGAGGATGATGAAAGGTCATCGAGTTGTTTGGGACTTTGGGTGGGGGGGGTTCTAGTTTTAGGTGAGTTTTCTTTGAATTGAAGAAGGGGAGTAGGACAGTTTTTAACAGCAATTTCTATCCAAGATTTTTTGATTCTGTGTTTAAATCTACCATATTCAAATGTTCTGTATATTTTCTGTCTTGATTTGTAACAACGTAGAAAGCAACTCAGTTCCTGTTTGCTCTATAGCATGAATTTTTGTAAATAGAAGTATTTTGGGTGAATGAATGAAATGTTCATTACACACTTCGTAGTTAATGTGTGCATCTATAGTGTGGTATATGATGTGTACCCATGTAGTGTTTGTTCATTCACTCATTCTTTTTTTTAGCTGCTTAATTTAGTTTAGTGTCAAACATAATTCTTCTAAAAATAATTCACTAAAAAAATGGATTTCACTGAAAACAGCAAAAATTAAACTTAAAATACACTGACACTGTTCATAGAATTACTTTATACTAAGTTTATGACTTTACCTGATGCTTACTTATGTGATGCCTTTAAAATTAGTTATTTTTCAAATACGAAAAAATTTTACCGGAAGTACAAAAAGCATGCTGCTGCTGTTTAACGTATATTTTGATTCTACAGATTTAGCACTTAGTTATGAATTACCTTTCAGATATCTTATCAAGCCAATACTTCATTTTAAGTGAGCATTCTTGCAAAGTGCCCTTTTGACAAATTTCATGGAAGTACAACCAAGGAATACAAAGCTATTGTATCATAGGTTCATAGGTTCATAGGTTGATACTAGGCTATCTGCCCTAGGGCATTTATAAGCCTAGCCAGAGTGTGTTTGGCTTTCACCACCCTTTTAGATTAGTTGACTGTGCCTCTGTCTAGTAGGGACACAGAAGAGATCCCAGGGGTAAACCTACGATCTCCCATCCACTCATCAAGATTTCTCTTGAAGAGGGTCATTGAGGGACTCTGCCTAACATGGATTGGGATTTTGTTCCAGAGTGAGGGGAGCCTCTGGGATATGAATCTGTCCCTTCAGCATGTCCCATTTATTTCTGTGCTGAGGTTTAAGTCCCTGGAACATGTAGCTCTAAGGGATTTGGATTTCCTGAGGTGGAGCATGTCCATTAATTCTGGGTTGGACATGGCTTTATACGTCAGGCACAGATCGCCTCTGAGTAGGCAGTAAGCAACTGAGTAGAGCTGAAGTTTCTTTAGCCTAACTGCACAGGGCATCTGTTTGAGTCCCTTGATCCTCTTGGTGAGGTACTTTTGGGGTCTTTCCAGTTGCTGCAGGTGTCGGGTAAGGTACATCCCAAATGGGGCATTGTATTCAATTATGGGCCTGATGAATGATGAGCAGAGGGGCACAATGATCTCTCTTGATCTAGATGTGAACCCTTTTGTGATAAGGTGGGCTATATAGAAGGTCTTTCTAACCACTTTGGCAACATGATTGTCAAAGGAGAGATTGCTATCTACTTGGGTCCCCAAATCCCTAATTACTTCTTCCGTACTTAATGGATTACCACCTATGTGGTAATTTGTGTGTTTATGTGTTTGGTTTTCTGTTGCGATAGGTCTATGTGAGACTGGATTTGTGGTGTGTGTGGTTACCTTCTCCTCCTGACTGACTGCGCCAGTATTGGGTTGAGAGAGCTCAGCCTCCAATTTGGCTATATAGTTGTATCTCTCACATATATTTGAGCTTGTTGGGAGGAGGAGAGGGTGGTCTGTGTACATAAGGCAGTTGTAACATTGCCTCAAGATTCCCAGATTCACCAGCTGGACTGGAGAGTAAACCCAAAACTGACTTTTGGACATGCCAGAATAGTATAAGGAATTACTTTTTGACTGATCTAAAAGGACCAATAGTGAGCCAAGTACTCAGTTTTGTCAGAATGCTACATTATTATTTGTTGATTCTGTTTTAGATACTTTTTTTGTACAAATTTTTAAATAAAGTTTTTAGTGACCTTGAAGTTGCCCCAAAAATTCTAAAATTGTTTTCCAGTTGAGCAGAAATATGATTCTCTTGAGATATGATACTTATATGATTACTTCTGTGTGTGTGTGTGTGTGTGTGTGTGTGTGTGTGTGTGTGTGTGTGTGTGTGTGTATGTATGTATGTATGTATGTATGTGTGTGTGTGTATATGTGTATGTATATATATATATATATATATATATATATATATATATATATCACAATTTCTATGTCACTTACATTCATTGTGTTCCTCAGTTTCTTACTGTTTGTTTAATACTGTTTTTATTACATTTGGAAAATTGCAATAGCCATTTCAGTGAAATCTTTGTTAAATTAAATGTGTTAGTTGAAATATATTTCACTGAATTTAGGGAGAACTGACATGCAGATGTGAAGGTTATGGAGCTATATTTTTTATTAAATAGTGTTTACGCTTGAGTTAGGTTAGTTTACTATTAGGTTAAAAGTAAATGCTAATGAAGCACTGGTTAAATAGTGCAGTTATTTGCACTCTTCTGCTACAGGCATATTTTCAGCATAAAGTTGAGATGATCAGGTAAAAAACTGTACTCTGTGTGACTGTTCAATGATGGTGGTCACTGCAGTGGGCAAAATGTCCTTTCCCCTAAATTGCAGCAATGTTAGATGTACGTGTAATATTTAAGTGGGTACAGGGACACAGCCCTCTTCATTAAGGTCATTAATGCCAGTCTCTGCCACTTACATAATTGTAGTGAATAACAAGCACAATTATGCTCTAAACCAGGGAAAAGACAGACTTGTTAAGTACCTTTCTTGCATCATAAAGATACTTAACAAACTTTTGTTAAGCACCTCTAACCACTGTTAAGCTCTAGTCTTGTACTACAGCATTAACATGTGTAAAACCTGTTAAACATTTCATTCAGTGATGTAACAAGTTTTTTAAAGCTGTTTGCACTTCCTGTCATTTTCCTTTGGTGGTCAGTCTCTGAGTGGCAGTGATAACTTCAAAGCTGTAAAACATTTAGTGCACCTATACTTTTTGTCTAACTTTGGGAGTAAATGGAAGCAGGTAAAGTTACATGATCTACAAAAAAATTATGGTCTCGCCAATCATAACTCGGTCTATTATGTGTTTTTGACATGCATGTCAAAATTCACCCCTTAAGCTTCTCTCTTGAGGTGAATTTTCTGAAAAATGTCTCAGACACATAACAAGCTGGTTATGATTGGTGATTCAGTCATGATCCCCTAGACTGTACATATG
This sequence comes from Protopterus annectens, assembly GCF_019279795.1. Lineage (NCBI taxonomy): Eukaryota > Metazoa > Chordata > Ceratodontiformes > Protopteridae > Protopterus > Protopterus annectens. The sequence continues at coordinate 399,818,769 of NC_056747.1, forward strand.
TTTTGTTCATATGAGGTTATGTATTTTCACAGTATTGTGCTTTTGCCAATGTTTCTGTTTCATCCATTTATTTTCATGCACATTGCTTTTGTGTCAGTCTCTTTATTGTCAGCGTGATTGTATTCCCTGACTTACACCTGGAATGAGGGGTTAGAAAATATAAGGTGTGGAGCTGAAGAGTACTGAGATGAACATAGTTCCACAGAGGATAGAGATGGCAAAAAAGGAGAGCTTAAGTAGGTATTAGAGCATTAGAAACTACATATTGGTTACAGAAAGTAGTATGGGTGTCAGGCTCATGGATTACTTTGCCTATAGATGCTGGACCATGGATAAGTTTAACATTTATGAAGGAATAACATAATTGTAGAGCTACAGACTACAGATAAAAGGGGCTGGCAGCTGTTAAAAAGCTGACCATAGCAGTCAGTAGTATAGATAGGGTGGGGTGCAGAGGCAGCTGCCCTGGGTGCATGGTGCTCTTCTGTTTCTGCAGAGGGAATAATTTACAACTATTCCTGATTTTACATCATGTTTATGGTCTGTTACTCATAAAGTTTGTGGTAGTCTAGAAACTATTGTGGACTGCAATTACTTAATAATGACAAACATGATTTGATAAATTCATACCCTTCAGAAAATGCCCCCTAATGCAAAACTTGCTATGCCAGCAACTTTGTAAGTATGTAAGATCAATATATAAAATCTGATCCTGATTTTGGGTGTTTGTCTTTGATTGTTGTGCTAAGAGGTTGAGAAGGCATTAGGGTGCAATGGGTTGCACTCTGTCATTCTCATGACAGTGAGCTGAAATACATCTCTAGGTTATTACTTACATATTTGATCACTCATTTCTTTGTAAACAAACATCTGGTGTGTATGCAGTTATGTAAAGCCTTTTAATTGGTGGACACATGAGTGTGTGTGTGTGTGTGTGTGTGTGTGTGCGTGTGTGTGTGTGTGTGTGTGTGTGTGTGTGTGTGTGTGTGTGTGTGTGTGTGTTTATATAAATGCTTGGTTTCTGCATCCAAGAGTAAAAATGTTGTTAAGTAAGGAACTGTATATAGTAAACAGCAGCATTATAATATGAGTCATGATCTTTGATCGTTGAGTATAATCCTTGGTTTCCTTTTTTTTCTTTTTGTTGATTGTTGACAGCGTGTTTATTATTTGCCTGTGAATAAACTAGGCATCATGAGTTCTATAAGTTTAATATTACTATTTTAAATATAAATACATTTTTATTCAGACTGTTTGCAGGTATGTGGGTGTGAAATGCCTTGTGTTTGAGCACAACAATTTGGCAGATTAGTAATTCTGTAAGCATTTGATAAGCTACTTCCAGTAGTACAGGGTTCGGCCTTAATTTGTCTTCTATGTGGCTCAAGTCACTTCTCCTTACAGTGCTTCTGGGCTGCTCCAGAAAAAGGATACTTGCATCCAATCAGCAGTCCCAGGCTGTTATCAAACATGTTACACATTTGTCTTTTGAATTCCTGCTATATGCTATTTGACTATAAATCCCAGCATGTATCTTGTAGTTTAATGGATTGCCAGATGCATTTTCAATAAATATGAGTGTCAAGGGAAGAAAAGTTTAATGTTGCTCATGCTAAGACTGCTTTCAACGTGAGGGTATTTGTTTCATTTAGTAAATGGCCATCAGTATTTTTGCTGCTAAATTCAAAATAAAAGTTTTAACTTAAATCCAAATATTCAGGATCACTATAAAAGTAATTAAGAAAACAGTATGTGTGCAGGTTTCAACCATGTTTTATGGTAATATTGGAGAGACAACCAAGTAATGGGATACTGGTGTGGCTGGGGTGGGGGGGCTGGCCCATTACCCTGCCTAGGGCCCCATTTGACCATGATATAGCTCTGCATACAAAGTATGCTACAGTATTATTTATGGCTAATGGGCGTATTTAGCTAAAAAGTTATCTGAAGTGCGTTGTACAGTATCTGTGGCTAGGGTACAGTAGACACTACAGAATGACCAGGCATTATCAACCATGAACTGTTAAACTACTAGAACCTCTTCTCTGATGACGTAAGCATTTTGTAGTCCAGGGTAAAAGTAATGTCTTTCGGCTTTTCCCGGTTAGGAGTTGCCACAGCGGAACTCCAGTCCGCTAATGATTGGCAGTGGATTTATATGGTGCTGAGTTGGCAGCCCAATGCCCAACCTTCAAAGAAGGCACACCCATTCACGCACTCACCTACCTGCATGTCTTTAAATGTCACTTGACTGCGGGGAGGACATGCAGACTCCACACAGAAGGCGCTCCAGCCGAAAATTGAATGGGAGAACCTCTTGCTGTGAGGCAACAACGCTAACCACTGTCCAGGGTAAATAACAATAACTGCTGACTTCAGAGCTTATTCACTTGTTTGCAAGAAAGTTCTTAGTTAGATTTATTTGCATCTTATTTGTAAAAACATTCATGAGCTCTGTCCATCTAGGAAGTTTTTTTCCTTTTCACTTGAAACATGGATGCAGCTTTTGCTATTTCATAGCATGGTAATGTGTAACACCAAAAGTATCAGAAATACTTGCTATTAATAGAATGCCTTTTGCTTTCAGTGCCCACTCTGAACTGGGATGATTTCACTACATGAGCCATTTCCTCTAGCCATCCCCATTATGAATCTGAACCTGTAATAATGATGCTCTTTTGAGGCCACCTTCTTCTACTTTCAGATTCTTGGACTGTATATGGCAGAATGTGAATGCTTCCTCTATAGCCATGTAAAGCATCAAGCATGACTCTAAAAGTCAAAAAGCAAAATGGGATACATCTTAGTCAGACTTATCACTACAGCTGATTATTTCCAATACTTCAGGAACAGCTTCAGTTTAAGAAAATGCTCACTTTAACCAAAAGCTGTTGTGGCCCGAGCTCATCCTATTTGCTCTTTTTGATAACAAGGTGAAGAAGCCAGTAAGCATACCTTCGTTGAAGGTTGTGCATCAGGGCTGGAAACTCAGCACGTAAAAATCCACTACCAAACATTAGCGGACCAGAGTTCTGCTGTGGCGACCCCTCACCGGGATAAGCCAAAAGACCCAACATGGCATTATTAGTTACTTCTTAAACACTTACAGATGTTGGCCTTGCTGGCTCATTAAGCACTTATGTACTGCACACCTACACCAACCTCCCAATCAGCTCCGGGTGTATATTACGTTATCGAAAAGCTGTTATATTGAATGGCTTTTCATCGACCCGAAAAAGTCGAACTCTCATGATAGTGAAAACCCGAATGAGCGAATTCTTTCCCTGGGAAAGAAACCGCTTGGCTATCCTAGTGAGTTTGCCCTTTTCCCCACTGTAGTGCGATCTCGGAGTTGGTATATTTAGTTAGGGGGAGTGTGTGGGGCACGGCCCCCCACATTGGGGGGTGTGGGGGGCAAAGCCCCCCACTTTGTTATGTTTAAAGTAGTGTGTAGTTTGTGGTAGGGCTACCAATTTCTTTCCCAGGGAAAGAATTCGCTCATTTGGGTTTTTGCTATTATGAGAGTTCGACTTGTACGGGTCAATGAAAAGCCATTCGATATAACAGCTTTTCATTAACATAATATACACCTGTCCGCTCCTAGGGAAGGAGGGGAGATCAGAGGAATGAGATGCATCAGATGTAGGTGCAGTAACACTCGGTTCCAAAGAAGATGGGTATCTAAAACATATTACATAGTGGGAAACTTAGCAAAACTGAAGACCAGCACTTACGTAAACATTAGCAGGTGATGTCATGGTGGGTTGTGTTTGTTGACATACATACAGCTCAAAGCTCACAGGTTCTGGAACAACATTCTGTTTGTGGTTTACTGTTATAATAAACTGTGTTTCTTTAATTTAACAAGTAGAGCCTCTCTGAGGGTTGCCTAAACTGATGATGTGCAAACTGCTGTATACATTTCTGAGATTAACGTTTATGTGGGCCCTGTAGTGTGATTCACATAATCAGTTTTCTGAGTTTCATTATACTCTGGAGGTCACCATATAGTGTCCTATATGGCTCATAAGCCTAAAACCAGGTTGACACCAATACATTAAACAAACAAATAAATCAGTTACCAAAGGTATGGCAAAGGTATGGCAGAAGCAAGTACTTCAACGAACCTTAGGTACGATAAAAAATGTAGAATCCAGTCAAAATAGCGTACAAATCACTTTAATACACGCTTTCATCTCACGACTTCATCAGAATACATTCACTAACCCCTTTCATCCTATTTATATATACAATCAATTAAACAATTAACATCCTCATTAAAACTATTAATTAAAACCAATTTAAAAGAACAGTATCTAACTACCAAATAAATGAAACACATTACATTTCTTATTTATTCCTAGTTTTCTATATTTCAAAAAACATCTAACATTTATTGTTTCATTCAAACCAGGAAACTTGTCCGAATTTAACCTAACTTGCCATAATGTTTCCCTCTGTTCTAAATAATTTTTAAAATCACCAGCTCTATTATCAGGTTCACATATTTCTAGAACAGAAAATACAATTTTTTTAAAACAATGACATATAACAGAATGTTTATATAAGGCATTTTTGTCATCCTTACATTTTATACTATATAAATGTTCTTTAATGCGGGTGCTTAAACTACGTGTTGTCATTCCCACATAGAAAGCAGGACATGCTGTACACATGCCTACATAAACTAACCCACATGAATTACAATTTGCAAAACCTGGAACTTCAAGTATTCTTTCACTGTTTGCTATAGAAATTAATAGTTTTAATGAGGATGTTAATTGTTTAATTGATTGTATATATAAATAGGATGAAAGGGGTTAGTGAATGTATTCTGATGAAGTCGTGAGATGAAAGCATGTATTAAAGTGATTTGTACGCTATTTTGACTGGATTCTACATTTTTTATCGTACCTAAGGTTCGTTGAAGTACTTGCTTCTGCCATACCTTTGCCATACCTTTGGTAACTGATTTATTTGGTTTTGTGTTCATTTTCGGATTTATACATTAAACAAACAATTGATTATTGGGCCCTAAATATTTAATGAAATACATACACTCAAATCATGTATTGAGTTCCATTCAGTTGGCTTAGTTCAGATTCCTTTCTGACGCATGACTGAGTGGCCTTAAACCCCTTCCTTTTAATTGCCTCACAGAAACACCTGCCAAGGTTTTGGCTTTGCAGACTTAGCTCAGTACTGTTCAATTCTCAACAAAATCATCAACTCCATTTGGATTACTCAGCATTCCAGTGTGGATTTACAAGTTCTTGCATGGAATTAATTCAAAGCCAGCTAATACATGTTCATGCTCCAGTTTCAAAAGTTTCTGTTCACAGTTTAGCTCAATGGAGTTGCTTTTATAGTAACTGGTAAGTTATATTTTTTTGGATGAAGCATGTAGAATATGCATTCTGGGCCTCATATCATTATCAAGGATTTTCCCTGCAGTCCTGACTCAGTCCTTGGATGCCCCAATAAATTGTCTTTTTTTAATATTCTAGACAAAATTCTCAAAAAAATTGTTGGTTTTAATTTAAACATACATTTTTAAATATGCTTTGAGAGAGAGAGAGAGACACAGTGTGTGTGTGTGTGTGTGTGTGTGTGTGTGTGTGTGTGTGTGTGTGTGTGTGTGTGTGTGTGTGTGTGTGTATGTATGAGTATGTGTGTATGTAATACAAAGAGATATGGAGAGAAGCAATGCCTTATAAAATACCTGTTTTGCCTATATGTATATTATACTGGGATTGTAAGATGTATGCATCTCATGGAGTTTATGCATGCATAATGTTCACATATTGCATTGTTTGAATGTACCATAAAAGGCTGTAGTGTGAATGCCTGTGTGCATGTGTGGATAACAAAGACGCCATACCTTGCATATATTACATGCACTTCCTGTGTTGTGTGTGCAATATAGAACACCTAGCTTCGATTCACACTACAATATGTGATCAGTGGTGCAGCGGTTAGTGTTGCCACCTCAAAGCAAGACATACTCCAGTTTGATTCTTGGCTGGAGTGCCTTCTGTGCAGAGTCTGCATGTCCTCCCTGCAGTAGGTGTGTGTGTGCCTTCTGTGAAGGTTGGGTGCCAGCTAGTAACTTGACACCATAAAAACTCCACTGCCAATCAGTCTGAGAAATGGTGATCTGCTGTGGTGACCCCTAATGAGAGAAGCCGAAAGACATTACTATTGAGAGATTCTTGTGATGTGTATTGCTGCATGTTGGGGATTTTTCCTTACTCTAAGATACAACAACTTTACTAAAAGCATACAAAATTTACTGGGGTATGGGGTGCAGGCGGTGAAGCCTTCCAGGAAAAACATTTCTGTCCTTTTTTTTTTTTTGCAGTTTTTGAATTTTGATGGACTTAAGAAATGTCACTCTTTTGCGAGTATCACTTATGGATGCTGCGCATACAACAGTAACATTTCTGTCTTGGAGCCATACATACACTGTGTTTGTGAGATGTATATGTCATGTTCCATAAACATGTATAATGCATGAGTATTATATAAGTTATGTGTATTTATTGTATGCCTTTACTCGTGTGTGTGTGTGTGTGTGTGTGTGTGTGTGTGTGTGTGTGTGTGTGTGTGTGTGTGTGTTAGAGCCAAAGCTAGCTTACTTATTTAGTGTCCTGTGCCGCTCCCCAATCTGGCAAAAAAAAAAAAAAGTTTTGTTCTCCATTCTAGTTCTCCTCCCTTCTCTAAGGAGGAGCATCAGATCCTAATGCCCTAAGCTCTCACTCTATGTGTGACAGAAAAAAAGTCCATTCTCCAGTGTGCCTCTCGTCTGTGTCCTAACACCTTCATGCACTACTATCACACAGTGATGTTTACCTGACAAGTGAAATTTAAAAAAAAAAATAAAAAAAAGATCTGTTGAGTGTGGCCCCTAACACCTTGTATCCCCTTCACCCCATTCTAGATATACTTCTGGTGTGTGTGTGTGTGTGTGTGTGTGTGTGTGTGTGTGTGTGTGTGTGTGTGTGTGTGTGTGTGTGTGTGTGTGTGTGTGTATCTGAGTGTAATGTAGGAAAGGTAATGTATTCCTTCATTTTTGTGCATTTGTATATTCAAGTGACTGAGTCTATCTTTCATTCTCATTTATAATGTGTGCATTGGTATTTATCTATAGTGTTTGTCTTTACATGTCTGAGACCGATACATCTGAATACACAACTAGATGAGACATCTCACTGGGCTGTAATATTTCTCAGTCTCTGTTTGTCTTGGAAAGTTCTTCACTGCTGTTTAAGAAATACTACCAGCCATTTAAAAGTCAAAGCAGGATCATGAAGCATTAATCAGTATGCAGTCCAGCTAGCTAGCCAGTCGTAAAGCCTTTTTTATAATGAAACCATTTCTTGTCACCATCTGTCCCCAGAAAGTCCTTTCACACCTAGAAATATGTGTTCTGCAAAATATAACTGGTCAGATACCTGTTTACCAGGCTCATGTCTGGCAGTAATGAAGCATTTATGCTAGAGTGTTCTAAAGTTATAGTGAAGCATTTATGTTAACATGTTCTTAAGTTAATCCCACTTTGCGGTTTCTATTGCTGCTGGCATGTAGCAGTATGATGGCCCTCATTTCTTTGACTCATATCTGGCTTTCACATCCCTCCCCATCAGTGTGCTAATGAGTTTCAGTTTACTTTCTGCATGCAGCAGGCACGTAGTGAAATGCAGAGTAATGTTTATAAATTTTATTACACTCCCTTCAGCCAGTTCCACGTCATCTAAACCTGTTCTAGAACCTGAGACTCAAGCCTATCAAAGAGTAGCCCTGCATGCCTGCACCTGTGGTGTAAAGGGATAAAGCCCTGACTACATCCCAGGTGACCTCAGTTTGACTAGCTCCAAAGGTGTCTGACAGTGCAACCATAAAGAAATGAGCATGCCCATTCTAGGCAAGGGAGGTTCACTCCCACCCAGGCCACATCACTGCTCAGATGACAAGACTTTGGCCAGAGGCCTATTATGATATGGGAAGCCACATCTGGGAAGACATTGGCATGGCCACTCAATCTGGTGATGGTACCTGTCAGGGCAGATTTATCCACATGCATGCGTGAACAAGGCGGCATAGGCTGCCATTAAGATGACACGTGTTTATATCCTTGCAGGAGGAAATAAAGTGATGTACATCAGCAACAAATCTTTTTATAAGACTGTTGTTTTAACTGATGCACAAAGTGAACACCAACCCAAAGCAGACCTCAACTTGTTGTATTAAATTTAGTGAAGAAACAGGATAATAAAGTAAATAATAACTAATTAGTTGAATATTGCTAAAGAGTGTCCACATTTAATCCCCTAGGTAATAGTGTATTACACTGCAATATACATTTTGTTTCCATTTCCTACAATGCCAACAGTCTGATAAAAATGTTTTACTCTGTATTGTAAATTTAAAACAAAAACCTTTCCTCCATGTGTTTCATATGCATGCAGAGCACCAGTACTACCTTTCCTCTTTGTGTTTCCTATGCATGCAGGACACTATTTATTTTATTTTATTTATTTTACATTTGTTAACCGGGGGTGTCTGACTGAGCCAAAAAGGCCCTATTTCAGCAGAGGCCCGGGGAGAAAAGCTCCACATAGAAAAATTACAGATTCATTTAGATATTTAGACATGATCAGTATAGACACAAATTACAATAGACATGCTTTTACAGTGGTATGCAGCACATCAACAGTTACAGTGGAGAGAACAAACAAGAAAATATTAATTTAAAAATAAAGGTAATTAATAGATTTGTGGTGTACAGCTGAAATTTGAAACATAGTTAGAATACATACATAGTACACAGGTACAGTACATAGATTGTAGATTAGCCAGTGTTTGTGAGTAAGAGTGAAAACTATTATCAAGTACTCTAGGTTTAGTATGTGTACCTTGACCACTTTCACTAGCCTGGGGAGCAATCATGGCACTGCCAACTTTGCTTGAGATGTTGCCTAATAAGGTTTTTAAAGGAGGCTTGGGACGATGTGTTTTGTATGCTAGTGGGGAGAGAGTTCCATTTTTAGCCACTGAACTACTATATAGTGCATCTCCAAAGCTATTGTAGCTGTTGGTGACTTCTACTAGTAGTTTGCTTGATGATCTAAGAAGCCTTTTGGCTGAGTGATGTTGTACTAGGTTTTTGAGGGCAGGACACTTATTGGGGAGGTAATAGAATGACAGAGGCAGAGCTGATTGTAGGTTAGGAGGTTGGGCAGTTCAAGCCAGTGGAGCTGTCTCAAAGCAGTACAGTGATGAGTTCTATATGAGCAATTTGCAGCAAAGCGGGCAATTCTGTTATAGCAGGCTTCCATTTTGCTTAGTTCAGTTTTGTTGAGATAAGTCAGAATGGGAGATGCATAGAGTAGGGTGGATAGAAGTTGGGAGTGAGCAATGGCTGATCTTGTATTGTTGGTAAGAAATGGTTTGATATGGTAGAGTGATGCCAGTTTGGCATGTACTTTTTTAATAGTTAAGTTGAGATAACTATCAAATTTTAGGTGAGAGTCTATGGTTATTCCCAATAGCTTAGCCTGTGCCACTGGAGCGATTGGAGTAGCATTTGTGGAGTAGATAGTGAATTGACTGTTATCAGTGTTTTTGTTAGAACTGGTTATAATCATAAGCTGAGTTTTCTTTGGATTGAGGATAAACTGGGCTTTGGTAAGGCAGTTTTCAACATCAGAGAATGCTAGGTGAGTTGTTTGCAGGAGGGTGGTAATGTTTTGTGCAGCACAGATTAAGGTAGTATCATCTGCATACTGAATAATAGATGCATGCTATGTGGAGGTATGGAGGTCATTTGTGAAGATTGTGAATAGTAGTGGTCCTAAGCTAGAACCCTGTGGGACTACTATAGTTATGTGCAGCTGAGGAGAGAGATAATTTTCCCATTTCACAGCTTGGTACCTGTCAGTTAAGTAGCTTTGGAACCAGGTAAGAGTGGAATTTGATAGGTGATATTGGTTTAGTTTGTTTAGCAGGATTTGGTGCAAGACTGTGTCAAATGCATTGGACATAACCCAAAAAAAGAGTTGGCACCTGCAGGCCTTCATTTTTGAGACAGTTTACTGTGTCTGTGAAGCAGAGGAGGGCTGCAGAGGTACTATGGGCAGGTCTGAAACCATGCTGAGTAGGTGACAGGATGTTGCTGTCTAGGAGATATTTTAGCACCTGGGTATGGATGCATTTTTCTAGGATTCTGGCCAGGGGAGAGTAAAGCAATGGGTCTGTAGTCCTTAAGTTCAGTGAGGTCCCGCCTTTATGTATGGGTGTAACATAGGATATTTTACAGAATTTGGGCAGATAGTTTTCAACAATTGATCTGTTTATGAGAGTGGAGACTGGGATAGCAATAACATCTGCTGTGAGTTTCAAGAAATAGCTGGGGAGTAGGTCGGCTGCTGTTGATGAGGTTTTTAGTTTGGAGAGCATGCTTTTGACTGAAGTGGTGGAAACTGTTTTGATGGTAAAGCTTGTATTAGTGTTATTTGTGTTGGGGGGGTAGTGAGATATGAACTGTCCTGTGATACTAAGGATAGAATTGAGTTCACAAAGTGGGAATTGAATTGTGTTTCTATGGGAACTTTAGTGACAGGGGTTGTTGGTTTGGGGCTAGCCTTTTGTGTGGGTTTTAGTAGCTGGATTACATTTTTCCAAAATTTTTGGGGGTTGTGTTGGTATTTAGTTTGCAATGTCATGTAGTAGGATTTTTTTCCCAGCCTAATGCATTTTTTTTGCATGGTTGCCCAGTTCTTGGTACTTAGTTAGGCTTTGTGTTTCTTTGTTTTTTTGATAGTAAACCCAGGCAGTGTCTCTGGACTTGAGGATTTGTTTGGTTTCTTTACTGAGCCAGGGGTTTGTAGAGGTTCTAACCTTGATTTTGCACAATGGAACTACAGTGTCTAGGTGTTGTAGAAATGTTTTGTTGAAATATGCTACAGCCTGGTCAAGTGGGAGTTTTTTTGGGGGGGTCCAGTCACAGTTACAGAGTAAAGTATTGAGGACCTCAGGAGAGAATTGTTTGTGCTTCTAGTGGATTTATAGTTAGTGGTTTTGCATATGCTTGTTCTACTACGTATAAGATATATTATTTTGTGGTCACTTAAGGTGTCTGGGAGACTGCCTGTGTGGGAGTACAATGTGGGGTTGTTAGTTAGGACCCAGTCAAGGATGGATTCCCTTTTAGATTTTTTTGTCACATCTAGTTGGAATTTAGACTAACTGCTGGTAGCCATGGAGATTTATTAGATTACTTGGTGGTTCTGATATACAGGTGAACCAATATAGGTTGAAATCCTCCAGAATAAGGGTTTTTTATGAGTATGTGGAAGAACATCAGGATAAGAAGTCTTCAAGGCTAGCAGGTGTATTACCAGGTAGAATATAGATCACAATTGTGGTGATTACCTTTTTAGGGTGAAGTTGAAATTGTGAGATAAGTATGTCCCAATTATTGGGGGAGGGGTAGGAGTTTGGTAATTGACATACAGTTAAGCTGGACTTATACAGTAAGGCCGTTCCACCCCCTTTACGAAGTGGTCTGTCTTGTCTAATGATATTGTAGCCGGTAGGGAGAACTTCTGCGTTTGCTATGTTTTTATTTAGCCAGGTTTCTGTTAAAGCAACTATGTCTGTGGAGCAGTGTGCTATTGTGACCTGGAGTTCAGGTATTTTATTTTTGATACTTCTAATATTAATATTTAGCATTAAAAGATGGTTGGTTTTGCTGCTGTTCTTGATTTGCCCAGGGATGAAGAAAGTGGGGATGTTATGTTCTGACATTTGTGTTGGAGCAGTTTATGTTGGACGGGATGGATTTAGATATCCCCACTTATGGTGAGCCTGGTGTTAAAATGATGATACTGATGTTGGAGTTTGGTGAGGAGTGTGCGAAAGTATTGTGTTTTTTTGGAGTAAGAATGAGAGCATATGTGTTTAGTTCTGAACTGGTCTGTTATGTAGTTCTTGAACAATTGTGGGCAGATATTATTATAATGTGCGGTGTCTGTATATGGGAGTGCATAATATAGTGTTGTGCTACTAAGTTTAGGGATATTGCTAGAGTGACAGCTTGTGGAGTTTAGGTTGGTTCTAGGTGGAAGTCTGGATAGGAATTATAGGGTTGCACTATATGTGGATGGGTAAGTAGTGTGGGGTAATGTAAATGATGCCTAGTGGGAATGAGAGTGGTTGGGAGTATTTTGTAGTGGAACAAGTTAGTGTGGTGTACTGTGATCTGACTTGAGAAGCTGTGATTGGTGGAGGTGATGTGAGGGTGAGCTGTGGGTGTGGCTGTGATTACTATAAATGTAGAGGTAGCAGGGGTGGGAGGAAATTGGGGGCAAGGGAGTGGAGAGAGCCCGAGCATTAGCGAGGGTGAACGGAGCAAGGCAGAGCCCACCAAGACAAGAGTAATGGGCAGCAAAAGCAAAAAGCAAGTGTTACTTTACAAATCTGAAACTTTAAACACATTCCTGAGGTCTAATGGCTTACCAGCAAGCAGAATAGACTTAGTAATGGAGGAGGGGGGATAGCACAAGGGGTGTAAACCAGGTGGAATGCAAAGAAACCAGCAAAACCAGAGAGGCAATCAGTGGAAATCTATCAGTGAAGGCCTCAGAGGGGGTAAGTAATAAATAAAACTCTACCAGTAAAGTGAATGAGAGAAGAGATAGCAAAGTTTATTAAGGTTGGGAGTATGTCTTCACATTGACTTGCTTATTAGTAGCCAGTTTGTGCACAGATTAGAGAAGGGAGATACATTAGCAATGAAGGGGGATGTATAGAGATGCAAATAAACAGATGGGCATCAAGTTTTATAAACTAAGGCAGAAAGCACTGAGAGGGCTGCTTGATGGTTAATTTAATCACAGAGATCTGAGTTAAGTGTATACTGTCTATTGGACAGTTAGGATTACTGCACTAGCTGGGGTAGTATTGATTCCTTCATATACTGTATGGGTGGGGTGGTAGCCTCAGACTTCAGAGTTGCTTGAGTGTGCTCTGAAGAGAGAGAAAAAAGAGAGGATGAAGCTAGTAGAATGAGGCAAAGACAGGTTAAAGGAAATAATGAGGAGATGGGAGGGTGTAAAAGATACAAGTCTGAGGATAGTGTGGATAAAGCAGGAGAGTAGATGCTACTGCTACAGTTTGTGAGTGCTTCCTAGTACTAGTACTACCGCAGGAGAGTAGATGCTACTGCTACAGTCTGTGAGTGCTTCCTAGTACTAGTACTACCGCAGGAGAGTAGATGCTACTGCTACAGTCTGTGAGTGCTTCCTAGTACTAGTACTACCACAGGAGAGTAGATGCTACTGCTACAGTTTGTGAGTACTTCCTAGTACTAGTACTACCGCAGGAGGGTAGATGCTACTGCTACAGTTTGCGAGTGCTTCCTAGTACTAGTACTATCTTTCCTCCATGTGTTTCATATGCATGCAGGGCAGGAGTGCTACCTTTCCTCCATGTGTTTCATATGCATGCAGGGCAGGAGTGCTACCTTTCCTCCATGTGTTTCATATGCATGCAGGGCAGGAGTGCTATCTTTCCTCCATGTATTTTATACACATGGAGAGCAGGAGTACTAAGTACATTCTGTCTCCTCAATCCTTTTTATGTTCCTGTATTATTACCTTTACATTTTGTTTTCTCAGGATATCATTTTGGTTTGCTACAATTACATCTAATTCCATTTTACAGTCACTCAGACTGTCAAGAAAATATTACATAAAACAATTTTCTTTTCAATTATCATAGCCTTCATTTCCTTGCAGAATGTGCCAACACAGACATGGTACACCTAGCACACATATGCATTCCCACATGTGGTCAGTGTACTGTGGGTATGGTGGTGTCACTGAAACGGAAAACTACAGTACAGTCCCTGGATCATTACAGTGTAGTATGCAGAACAATAAAACTGCAGATGGACACATTCTAGCAACCTGCTGTCCAAAGCCATGTATTACATCTGTGAGGCCACAGAACTTACAGCACAGACATACATCCCAGCTCCATGTCTGAAGCATAACAGCCAACTGCAGCCATGGAATGTAGGCATCCATCATGGTATGTGCTCATGTGCAGTGTCCATGTTGGGGGCTCACATTACTACTAATGCTGTGCTGATACACCGCTATCCTGGACTGTAATGACACACTGTGCTACATAATGCTTGTACATTGTGGTATAGGTGAAAAAACATTACAAACTACATCCATTTCAGTCTTAGATGAGTCCATTAAAAAGGTAGAGTCCTGCTGGCTATGTCCAGGGGCAGCTTCCACATTATAGCTGACAGGTGCTGGAAAATGTTTGCTCCCCTGGTATAATTGATGTGCATTTGTCCTGTGCAATCACCCTGTCCCTGGTGATCCCCATCAGTGACATCATCAGAGCATTACAACTCAGTCACACTGACTGCCATAGTAGCAAATAGACTTTCACACACACCTGCTCATGATTTGGCCATTACCAGCTATACAGTAGGGGCAAAGAAACCTAACTGGCAGCCATTGCCCCCTGCTTTCAGTGACCTTCTGGTGACATACTGCTGTATGCCAGTGTGCTATGTCACCACCAGTGTGGCTGCTTGTGACATATCTATGAATGAAAAGCATATGTTAGGCAAGTGTAGAACAAATAACAGTAAAACAGAACAGTGGAGTCCATTATAGTACAGTACAGTGCATTACATTACATTATGATACAGTACAGTGCATTACAGCACAGTACAGTAAAGTGCATACCTACTAAGCTTGTGATTACCACATTTGCACTGTGTGTGTGCATTACCGCTAAGTCATTGAAGGTAGCCGTTACTAGTTGTAGATGGGCTGAAAGCAGCAGTGTAGCTGTGTCAGCAATATATTTGTAGAAGGTAATGTCACATATTCCCTAATCACAATCTGATTAACAACAGAACTGCAGGTCCAGTCAGAAGAACAAAAAGACAAGATAGTAACCAGTTGAATACTGCAGTAATATTACCCTCCAGAATAAGTGTCCATGATACCCACCAATGTCTACCTGTGCAGCACAGGATGCTCACATGGGTGCCACATTGCACCCCATAAATGGCAATGTCAGGGATGAGGGATACAAGGAATTGCACATCTATGATCAGTGTAAGGACACAGACATTCCCATTCTACTGCATTGTACCTATATCTGACTATGTTGTGGCCTCCTCTTGGTCCTGTCCTTCGTGTACATGATGTTATGCCTTCATTTTGGGGTAAATTCATCTGAGTTACCACTGAATTCACTTCAGCCAAGTTGTAATGCATGGAAAAGGTGGTTAAGCAGAGAACAGCAGTCTTTCCCACTGGAATGTATGTCATGTGTATATTGTGACACTGACCAGTGCTTCCAGCCATTGGCACAGGAACTTTCTAGTGTAACCTTCAGCTTGACATGAGGAAGCCATTGTGGAGAACTTTCAGGTCCAGTGATTTTAGAACTATATGCTACATGGCAAACATACTGAATACTAAGTGATGAAGCATGTGTGCAGGTAGTACATGGCAAGCATACTGAATACTAAGTGATGAAGTATGTATGCAGGTAGTACATGGCAAACATACTGAATACTAAGTGATGAAGCATGTATGCAGGTAGTACATGGCAAACATACTGAATACTAAGTGATGAAGCATGTATGCAGGTAGTACATGGCAAACATACTGAATACTAAGTGATGAAGCATGTATGCAGGTAGTACATGGCAAACATACTGAATACTAAGTGATGAAGCATGTGTGCAGGTAGTACATGGCAAACATACTGGATACTAAGTGATGAAGTATATATGCAGGTAGTGTGCATTTATGTGCCCTTGCATGCCCTACAAAGAGCTCATAACACTAGGCAACCAAGTAATTTGAAATAAACCAGTGATGGCAAACCTATGACATGTGTGTCAAAGGTGACACATGCCATGATGTTTCGGGTGACACGTCAGCGATCACGAACACCCAAGTTACCAAAGACCCCATTATTTATTTATTTATTTATTGACATTTGTTATCCAGGTATATCCAGCTGGGCTTGAGGCCCATTTTCAGTGGAGACCCGAGGAGAAAAGCTCCAACACATAAACAAATTACATAGGTTCATAGGTTCATAGGTTGGTGTTAGGCTATTGGCCCTAGGGCCTATACAAGCCTAGCCATAATAATTCCTTGGCTGTTTCTTTCCACAATATTCACTTCCCTGGACCCCTGTCTAGCAGGGCGACTGACGTGATCCCCGGGGTGAATTTCCTATCTCCCATCCAATCATCAAGGTTCCTTTTGAAGAGGGCCAAAGAGTTGCTCTGCTTGACATGTGTGGGCAGTCTATTCCAGAGTCTGAGGATTCTCTGGGTCAGGAACCTATCCCTCCAGCATGTTTTGTTCAAACTTTAGAATCAAAAATGCAACAGAAGTCTGTTATACAAGAAAGTTAAAAAATTGAATAGCAATCCATGCACTATGGAATCGAAAATGTAACAGAAGTCTGTTATACAAGAAAGTTAAACAATAGAATAGCAATGCATGCACATCATTTCTTTACAGTGAAACACATATATTTACATATATACAAGAAGAATTTTGACCAGCAGTATTGATTTAGTATCTTTAGTATGAATCCAAAATAATGGAATACTTAGACGAGAGGGAAGGGAGTAAGAGAGGTATAATGGAGGGGCACTAGGCTGGGGCTTCTCAAGGGCAAGTTTTGAAGTTAATTAGATGAAGTTTGAGTTTTTATTTAAAGTGAAATGTGTGGATGATGGAACGTATATCTATTAGAAGTTTGTTCCAAGCTTGGGCAACGGAGTGTTTATATAGGAGTTTGCCTGCAGTTTGTTTAGGTCAGTAGATGTGCAGTCATTGCTGGTTAGAGGTGCGGAGAATCCGAGGTGGAGTATAGATAGAGACGAAGGAAGAGAGAGATCAGGACAAGATGAAGGCTTATAAAGAATAAAGTGTAGCACCTGAAGTTGAGATAGTAGTAGAAGTTGAGGGAGTTCAAGCCACTGGAGTGAGTTTAGGGCAAGACAGTGATGTGAATTGAAAGGAGAGTTTGTGACAAACCTAGCTATCTTATGGTAGGTTTGTTGGAGTTTGTTCAAGGTTGTGGTTTGAATGTTAGTGAGCACTGGAGCAGCATATAGGAGCGAGGAGAGGAGCAGGGCATGTGCAAGACAGAGTCCAGCATTTGTGGTGAGAAATTGTTTACTGTGGTACAATAAACCAAGTTTCTGGAATGCCCTTTTTATACATTGGAGCATGTTAAAATTGAATTTAAGTTCATCATCAATGATTACGCCAAGGAGTTTTGTGTAAGTTTCTAATTGGATTGTAGTCTTGTTAGAGGATGTAATAGCAAAGGTGGATTTGTGGTGAGTGAGAGACTAGGGAAGAAAAACTAAGAGTTTGGTCTTTTTGGGATTGAGGATGAGTAGATTATTGAACAGCCACTCTTCTGTGGATAGAAATGTATGTTGAGTTAGAGTGTGGAGTTCAGAGATATTGTCAGAGGTGGAGATGAGGGTTGAGTCATCAGCATATTGGATGAGGGAGGATTCTTTACAAGATGTGTAGAGATCATTGGTAAAGATGTTGAATAGGAGGGGACCCAGGATAGACCTTTGTGGTACATCGGTAGGGACAGGTAAAAATGGATAAGTGGAAGAAAGCCATTTGACAGATTGCTGGCTGCAGGATAAGTAACTGGAGAACCAGATAAGGGAGGAAGATTTGCAAGTTTAGATAGCAGTAGGGGATGGGAGACTGTGTCAAAAGGTCAAAGAAGGGACAAGATATGAGTTTGTTGTTATCTAGGGCCTTGGCAATGATATGTGTGAAGGATAAGAGGGCTGTGGTTGTGCTATGGTTAGGATGGAAACCATGCTGAGTGGGAGTGAGGAGGTTGTGCTGGAGGAGGTGGTTAAGAAGCTGTGAGAGTATGCATTTTTCAAGGATCTTAGACAGGAGGGATAGGATGACTATGAGGCGGTAGTTAGATGGGTCTGTAGAGTTTCCACCTTTATGCAGGGGAATAGTAAAGAAGGATTTCCATAGGGTAGGGACAGTGGATTCCTGAATTGATCTATTGATTAGGATAGATACTGTATAGGCTATGGAGTCATCAGCAAGTTTGAGGAAGGTAGGAGGTAGGTTATCAGTGGAGGGGGAGCAAGGTTTAAGCTTTTGAAGAAGAAATCTAATAGGTAGGATCTAAAAGTAGGAATTGGGTGTAAAGAGAATAGATTCTTACCTGGAGGGTTGGGAGGGAAAGGCAGAGGAGTAGTGTTCGTGTTGGTAGGTAGGAGTGTTTGGATGGTGTCAATAAAGTGTTTATTGAAGAGAGTAGCTGTTTCTAGAGGGGATGTGTTTGGGAAAGGCAGGGTGTTGAGGGGCAGCCAGGAGAAAGAATTTTGTTTAAAGTTGACCAAAACTTCTGAGGGTTAGATTTGCATTCATTGCTCATGTGAAGTGCACGGAATTATTTTGTGCCAGGAGCATTTGATATGCCAACCCAAAAGATTCACCATCACTGAAATAGACTGTTATGCTTATTTACAGCCTTATCCAAGCCAGTTAAGTACTTTACTTTACTGCACTGCACTTGTTTTTGATATTTTCAAGTGATGTTGACATTTTAAAGCATTATTTGCTGGGATTCTGTACTTTTTAGCTTCTTTAATTATCTAAAAGTTGGAAAAGTATGGTCTGCACTCTAGTGTGAATAGAGGACAGCCTAGTCTTTTCTGTGCTTAGGATTCATGGAAGAAACCTAAGAGTGTGTTGTTATGATTAGCCAGAGTGTATTTTGTTTTGTTTGTTGATGTTTTTGCCTCTATAAAGTAGTACCATTTGTGTGATGCTTGGCATCACACAGAAGCTGTTGGCAGTGCCTTCTATAGAAGAGGGTATTTATAATTTCAGCTATCCCTATAAATCCAACCTTTGAATATTCTTCAGTATATAGTTGCATGATGAGCAAATGGTTTGCACATAGAGTAGCACTACCTCATGAGTTTAGACCTAGATTTTAGTTTTTACCCATATAGCACCCAGTCAAGTCAGTTGCAATCCCCTCCTGTATCCCACATCCCTTGTAGATCACACAGTAAGCATCTGAAACCATGGATATACGCATTCCTGTCTGTAGCTAACCTGGTAGAAATTGGCATCCTGAAACAATGTAGCAATCATATCATATATACTGACAACCACCTAATTCTTGACAAACTTAAGTAACTATATCTCTCCACGACAGATGTAGTTACACAATATCACTGGAGGCAAGGCTCTTGTGTACAGACATTACTAATACAAGCAGGTTGTCAGAAACACAAACATCACACATGCTGAGGCTCTTAAATGCAATCTACTTAAACCTCAAAGGTCTTCCAGATGTAAACATAGCAATGAGTACTCTCAGCAACCACAAAAACATCTAACTCAAGCAGTATCCCATTATGAAACATGCACCTGTAACTCCCATTGTCTCAACTCGTAAGCCCATAAGGCAAAACTCCACACAGCCAAACACCCTAACCACAGGAAATTCCATTATGGGACACACTGATCTAACACTCACCAGGCTGAGCGAAGAGAGGGTCATAGTCAGCTGCCTATGAGGAGCCACGATTCGCCACATAATGTGTATTTGAGTCCTTGCACAACAAGTACATATATGACCTAGTCATAGTACACTTGGTAAAAAGCGACCTGAGCCATGTCTCCCTAGAATATATCAAGAGAGACATTCTGGAGCTCTCAGAATGTATGCCCAAGACAGGTATGACTCTAGCCTTGAGAAGCATTTTACTTTCATCCAGAATGATCCCACATTATGGGCAAAAAATGATTTTGTTTGAAAGTAGTACAATATATACATCTGCCTGGGAAGACAAGATAGACAGTCCTAACTGTTTTACTATGGATGGCCTGTGCCTGTCCCCCCAAGGCTTTCATATAGGTTCATAGATTAGTACTAAGCTAACTGCCCTTGTGAGCCATTTTAAGCCTAGCCAATTATCCCTTGTGAGACTCAAACCCTGCACCTTGTGTTTGTAAGGCAAACACCTTAACCATTAGGCCACCCTCCCAACATATTTGCAAAAATCTTATCTACCCCCCATAGTGTCTTTTTTTAGGCAAAGTCAATTTGCAAAGGTTTCCAACATAGCAAAACAAAATTCAGAAAACATTAAGGTTCACAGGGTCATAGGCGATTACTAGGCTAGCGGCCCTAGAGCCTTTACAAGCCAAGCCATGTTAATCCCAAGTATCCCCGTTTGTTCTTTTTGGGTAGGTCACAGAATAAATTTATGAACAGAGTGGGTCTGTGATCAACACCAGTTACGCCTGTCCATGAGGTACATGGGTGCCACCCCAGGGGTGAATTTGTGGTCTCCCATCCAGTTATCTAGGTTACATTTGAATAAGGTCAGTGAGGAAGTCTGTTTAATGTGAATAGTCTATTCCAGATAAGCGGCAGTCTCTGGGAGACATATCTGCCCATCCAGCATGTTCTGTTAATGTCACAGGCTAGGTTGAGATCCCTAGAGTGAGTGAGTCTTGTGTCATTTGACTTGCAGATGTGCAGCATTTCCATTAGGACAGGGTTGGAGATTGCACTATAGGCCAGGCACAAGTCACTTTTCAGCAGCCTATAAGATACAAAGTAAAGTGACAGTGCTTTCTGCCTACTCAATGCTAGGAGCCAAAACTAAAACCTATACACCATACAGGCACTCCAAACCCTAGAATATATTGATGTATGCATCATTGCAGAGACCTGATTCAAGACTGTTGAGAGTACCCCAGCAATGCAAGCTTTTAATGCCAAGCATTCAGACCCAACTCAATATATGAAAGCACTTAAGGCAGCAATGTCTCTATATTCTTAACATAGAATTACACATCCAGACTCATTAAGTAAGATAACAACCAGGAACTTCTCCATGTCCAACTTACAATTAACAAAAGCTCATATTATACTTTAGCCAACTCTAGAACACACTCTATGGCCCCTTTGGCCCATGACTTCTAGCTATCTAATGTGGAAGCCCTAAGCATTCAGCCAAACAGCATTTTCTTGGGGACATCAACTACCTCTCCATTAACTGGGAAAAGTATACATTCCTGAACATCTAAGCCCGAAGATTTCTGGACTCCATAAATACAAACTCACTGGACCAGCTAGTTCATACCCCAATGAGGGGTGACAAAAAACCTTGCACTTGGTTCTTACCAATACGGAACATCTCTGCTCCCCTCCAGTTATAACACCTTCCATAGTCAAATCAGACCATAAATCAGTCATATCCCCCATAAGATTGAACCAGGAAGCATCCTCCAATAATTCTTTATTCAGAGATTATGCCAAGGCAACTCTATTAAAGCTGAGTGATGACCTGGCAAAATTCAGCTTTCCCTTCCTGCATGAGGACTCCACTACAAATGAAGAATTCTTCACCAACAATTTCTTTGAACATTTAAAAAAATGCAAATGAGCAAGTGTTCCCCTCTGAAATAAATACAATGCAAGTTTAAGAGTAATCCTTTATGGTGGAATTCTAATATATACAGGTTCTGTTACAAAAGGAAAAGTTAATTGCACTTAAAAATAAATTTAATTTTGCAAATGCCAAAAATGCCCTTGCTAAGGCTAACAGAACTTTGGAACCTGATTAAATAAATTAAAGCTAGATATGAGGTAAAAATAGCAATCCATGCAAAAAAAGGTCTCAAAGCCTTTTCTAATGTCATAAACCTCATAAATAATGTTCAAAATTGCAGTGAGGTAATAGTAAATGATATCATATACGCTAAGCCCAAAGACATATCCAATCAACTAGCAGATCAATTTTGTTCCAGTTTCACCTCTCTTTGCCCAAACCTCTTATCAGCATCTGCACCTCACCCTCAAATCACCCAGAAATTAGTCCTTAAGGCACTATCTAAGGCCAAAAACCATGCTTGTATAAGGCTAGATAACATTCCAGGGCACTTGTTGATCAGCCTGAAATATGACTTGTCAAACCCCCTACAGAGTCTTTTCAATATTAGCCTCCAAACAGGGTTTATACCAAATGAATGGAGGACTGCAACAGTTATTTCTCTTCTCAAAGGTGGATGTCAACCAATCTAAGTAACTACAGATCTATAACCCTGACCAGCCTCATTTATAAGGCTATGGAAAAGATCAATATGGAATTAATAAACAATTATTCCCTTAGCCTTCATTGCCTGAATGTGTGACTCTGAGAAAGACACTTAACCAGACACTATTCCAGGGCTGAGTCTGAAAATGGTTCATGGAGGTCAGTGCTCTACCCTGGAAAACAAATACAGGTAAATAAATAAATACATACATAAATAAATAAATGCCGTGGGCAATCCACAAACCATCAAGTCAGGCCAGTTCACTTTTGTCAAAGGCAGATCCTGCCTAATCAGCCTGGCTGACTTTGTTGAGAAGGTCATTGAAGCAATGGATGAGGGAGAAACTGTTTACTCCACATACCTGGAACTTGCAAAGTTATTTGACACCATTCTCCACTCAGGCTTAGTTAATAAACTCATCTAGCTCAATATATATATCGCTATGTAACTAATTGGGTAGAAAGCCATCTCACAAATATAACCCACAAAATTAGTGTAAGTCAATCTACCTCCACCAAAAGACCAGTCACTATTGGAGTACCCCACAACTCAGTCCTTAAGACACACTTTTTTGGCATCTCCTTCTCAAAGGTCAAGGAAAATGTTAGGGGTTATGGCTGACAAAGTTTGCTGATGACTGTAAACTTGATGCCATCATAAACTCTTCAGAAGATACCAAGATCCTTCGGGAAAGCCTGTCACAAACAAATAGCTGGTGTTAAAACTATGGCCTAAAACTAAACGCCAAAAAGTGCATAATTAAATTATTCAGCAAGCAAGATGTCCCCTGCAACTACTTCATCGAAAACACTCCCATGAAAGTTGCCACATTAGTGAGGAAACTGGGAACATATGTAGACAATGAGCATTATTTGACTGCCATGTGCCGACCATTGTTAGGAAG
The DNA here is from genome assembly GCF_019279795.1 of Protopterus annectens. Lineage (NCBI taxonomy): Eukaryota > Metazoa > Chordata > Ceratodontiformes > Protopteridae > Protopterus > Protopterus annectens. The sequence continues at coordinate 399,841,866 of NC_056747.1, forward strand.
TATTTCTTTATAGTACAGCTTATTAGGAAAAGTATGACATTCAAATCAGGTAGGTGATCATTCTGCTGTACACTGCACCCATTAGGCCAGTCTTTGAATATAATGCCCCATTCTGCATGTACCTGGCCAGGCACCTGACTCAGTTCAAGTGATCACAACATATTCTCACCAAAAATATCAAGGCACTAAATCACATAACCTACTGTGACCTCCTCAAAGCCCTGCCCTTCTTCTCACTGTCCCACAGTCTGCTAAGGGGAAATTTCTGCATTGCATACACAGCCTATAACAACCCCATCTTTTCAGACCTTCTACACATCCGTATGTCCAATAGTGGCAGAAACACATGCTCTAGAGGCCTCAATCTCTATTGCAAGTCAAATAGAAAATGCTGAAGGGATAAATATGTCTCACGGTGAATACCACTTCTATGAAACTGCCTAACTCTCCATGTGAAGTTAAGTACACATTTTATTTTATTCAAGTGTAGCCTGGATACATGGATGGGGTTTGGCACCCTTGTCCCTGGATAGGGCAAACATATCAATCCCTGCTCCAGGGTTATGGTTATTCATACTTATTATAATTTTTTTTTGCACTTCTAAAGGATTATCTCACCGAAGGTTATGCAAGACTTCTGCATAATACAGGAACCTTGGTACTAAAGTACTAAGGCTAGAATCTCAGTGTGAATGTATGGCTAGGTTGCTAAGAATCCTGTTAGATCAGCAGCTTAGTAAGTACCTGTGAACCTATGAACATGTGTGGTATACATCTACTAAGAGTATCGCTGGCATCTTTGGATGACATCAGTAGCTTAGTAAGTACCTATGAACCCTTGAACATGTGTGGTATACATCTACTAAGAGTATCGTTGGCATGTCTGGATGATATCAGTAGCTTAGTAAGTACCTATGAACCCTTGAACATGTGTGGTATACATCTACTAAGAGTATCGTTGACATGTTTGGATGACATCAGTAGCTTAGTAAGTACCTATGAACCCTTGAACATGTGTGGTATACATCTAGTAAGAGTATCGCTGGCATGTTTGGATGACATCAATAGCTTAGTAAGTACCTATGAACCCTTGAACATGTGTGGTATACATCTACTAAGAGTATCACTGGCATCTTTGGATGACATCAGTAGCTTAGTAAGTACCTATGAACCCTTGAACATGTGTGGTATACATCTACTAAGAGTATCGTTGGCATGTTTGGATGACATCAGTAGCTTAGTAAGTACCTATGAACCCTTGAACATGTGTGGTATACATCTACTAAGAGTATCACTGGCATCTTTGGATGACATCAGTAGCTTAGTAAGTACCTATGAACCCTTGAACATGTGTGGTATACATCTACTAAGAGTATCGCTGGCATCTTTGGATGGCATATGAGTATATGTGGGGGGTGTGATTATTGCTCTATATCATCCATGGGTGAATTAGAGATAACTTTGGTTGCCTCTGAGGTAAATATTTGTAAAGGATTTATGTTCTTATGATACTGTTCTTGTGGTGTTTTTTGTAACTGATCTATGTTCCTTCTGACCTCTTGTGGTTGAAAATCATAGTTGATAAGGGTTCTTGGACCATCTCACATACACAGTTAAGTAACAGATAAACAAACAAAACATCTGTCCTCCCCAGTTAACTAAAAAGCAAGCACAAAATGGAGATGGGCACCAATGACCATCATGCTGTGCCATCCACTACATGGGCACACTAAAGGTACGTGTGCATTACAGGTGGCTTTCTGCAGTGTTAAGATGGAAGACAGGTGGAAACCTTTGTCCATAATTGCTGTATAACCCATGAGCACACCAGAAGTGATTTTGTGCACCATTGAGGCATAGTGTAGTATAGGTAGGTGCTGAACCCACTATACTTTTCTGTCTGTAATCACAGCACAGATTACTCTGTAGGAACAATAGAGATAGGTAGGTGCTAGTTTACATTGCTGTGTTCTTTCTCTGGGAACAACATGCCTGACTTTTTGTGCTATTGGGGTACAGCATAGATGAGTTCTCATCACCATATACTTTCTGCGGGCCTATAAACCTGCCAGCATGCACACATGGCATACTTTTTGCCTGCTTGTTTTCCCAGTACAGTGCATATAGCAATACATTGCGGTACTATGCTATTTAACAACACCACTTGTGTAGGATGCTTGTCGTATGTGTGGTGTGCATGTAACTGTTCATGACAGTTGCATTACAGTTGTGCTATCCAACATACATAGTTCATTGCATGCTTTGATATCAGCATTCATTTAACAGTTCTGTCTATCTGCATCCCTGTCACACCATCAGGTTTCCCTGGTGCTTGTGCTTATTTGCTACATCAAGCCTCAGTCAGATGTGTATTGTGACAGCAACAGTTCTGTATCCTGATGTGACGCTTTCCTACATGGTGCAGGTATGTTCACCAGCAGCGACCTATATTGTGCCATTGCACCTTCCATGTATCCCTGTCTGTCATGACCACACTACAATGTGAGTATATACCTGTCCACACCAGAGTTGTGTATTTGCACTACACCAAACATTGCAGAAACGGTACTACCTATCATTTACAATTTAGATTATTGTGTGTGATAGTGCTGTTCCCAGTTTGCAGCATTTTATTCTGTTTGCTTGCCTGTCTGCCCATGCACTGCTTGTGTAGCTTTGCTTAGATGCCCTGTTTGTTGTTAATGCCATATCTATGTCGATATGAACTGTAAGTGCTTTGATGATACTATGAGCACAACAGGAGTTGCTGGGGTTTCTATGGCAGCAGGTTAATACAGCTTTGGAATAGGCAATCTAGATTGCAGGAGGTTGGTAAGTTGTGAAACAAGGAACAGAAGATGAAGAAGAGCACCAGCTGGATAGAACAGCAGCTGGATGGTAATGAAGGGCCACCTGCCAAGTTCTGGGACACATGGACACCCTTTTGTGGCCCCAGGGCAGATACAACAGGCCATGATAGCTGACTTTTCCAATATTTCCACTGGCCAGTAAGTTGTGGTTTACACCATTTTGAATCTGTCTATGTAAGCCATATAGCAACATAACATCCTTTACTTGTGGGTGCTGTGTTTCTGGGGGTGATCTTTACAGATCCACATCTCTTGCCACAAGCTGCCCCATTTCTCCATTTAGACTATCACTGTCTTACTTCATCTGGGCCAGTCTCTCTACATAGCCTAGTCATTTCCATCCAAATGACCTTGACATACCAATTCACCACCCTTCCTCTGTGGTTGGTTCTGAACCACCTTCTCCACCGTCACCTCTTCCACAGGGTTCTTTTCAGTCTGCTGAGGTTCCTAGCAGGTGGAACAAAAGTGCTAATGTGTTGGACTCCTAAAACAAACTTTCACCACAACTGTAGTTACAGTTTATTGACAATGAGCTGTGGCTTTACATCAAACTGAACATAAACTGAAATGCAAAAATCCTGTTGGTTTTCCATTGTGGGCTTATCACAATGTCTGCTTTTCAAGCAGAAACTTAATTCAGGTGATGTAATCACGTGAACGTAAATGTGTTTCTAATTTGAACTCCCCATTTGAAACTAGGAGCTCTGTTCATTAGTCTAAATTTAAAGGCATAACACACCAAAAGAAACCATTTCTGTGCTAATTGTGTGAGCACTGGACTCATAGCTCTCAACTGTCCAGATTTTAGCAGAATATCTGGATTTTTGCCTCAGATTTTTGGTCTATCTTCCTTAAATGTTGTGGCTTTCTGGCAATCACTGAGGATTGAGGCCAGTAAATAATAACAGACATTTGAGTTTCAGAGTTCATGTCATTCAGAAAATGCATGCTAGCACAACACCTTTTATTCTAGCAACTTTCTAAGTTTATAAGAGCAATATTTAACAATTTTCCCTATTTTTGGGCATTTGTCCCCCACTCCCCATTTTTGGCTTTGTCCAGATTTCTTATGGTAAGCAGTTGAGAGGTATGACTGGGCTATGATTACATATTACACGATGCATGAATTGAATTGAAATGAAAAGACTGTAACAAAAGTTTCTTTTCAGGAATGAACCCATTTCAGAATATGTCATCATTACTTCAGCTTTTATTTGGTTCTGATTTGAATTCAAAATGGTGTAACCTTATTTGTTGTAATCTGAATCTGAAACTGAGTGCTGTGTTCATTGGCTTTAATGCAGAAATTGCGGAGGTAAACCTTGCTTTCAAGTATTAACTGCCTGAGCACTGAATGACAATCTCTGCTGGTAATAGTTGACGAGTTTTGTTTGCTGTACAATCTCAGTAAATCTTGCAGAAGATATAAGCACTCACCCTTACTTATTGTAGCTGGTTTCAATAAAAGTTCACAATTAAGACCTGGTTCTCACTTCTTATAATTTGTAGTTTCAATACGTATGTTTAAAGGAAAGCCTTATAGCAATACTTGTTTATAATTCGTGTGTGTGTGTGTGTGTGTGTGTGTGTGTGTGTGTGTGTGTGTGTGTGTGTGTGTGTGTGTGTATGAAAGGAGACAGACATCCCTTTGCCAGTGCTGTAGTCCATATTCAGTACTGAAGTCATGAGCCAACATTGGGAGGGAATGAATGATGCACCTTCCCGAGAGGATGTTAGAGTACTGGTGGCTGGATCATGCACGCTTCTACAGTCACTGCAGGCTGTTAGAATGGGAAAATGGGAAAATGGAAACAGCCAATCAGTCTTCTGTGGAGTTGATTTGTCAGCAAAAATAGTTAATAAAAGTGGTCTCAAGTCATTGTCACATAAAATAGGGAACCATTACCAATCAGGCAAGGTAGTGAAACATTCCTATTAGCAGATTAAAACCTAAAAAACTAATATATAAACATAAAAAATCATCTCAATGCAAACATAAATAAACAATGGTGTATACATATTACTTTTAAAAAAAAAAAACTTCATTCCATATAAGAAACAAAAAAATTGAAGTATATAAGAACATGTTGTTGTGAGCAGCATGTCTCTGGAAAAAGCTTTAGTTTAGTGAAAGCTTATAAGTGGTTTATCTAAAACAAAATGTTTTGTTTTGAATTCTGAAGACGAGGATTTTTTTTTACACATAGAAGATTATTTTTACTCTGTCAACGCTTCAACGCTGATTATTATTTATATATTTTATTATATTTTTTATAAGCAAGCGTGCTGTGCATTTTTATTCCTATTAGCAGATTAAAAAAACTAAAATTGACATTTACATAGTTCAGAGAACTACATGACATCTACTAAGGTTTATAGCTGCTGAGGAACAGTGGCTGTTTAAGATATTAAGTTAACTATAAGCACAAATCAGTTGCATGCACGTTGCAAGAAGAATATGCAGACATTTTCAATGTGATCCATGATAATGTTGTTGTTGTTGTTGTTGTTGTGTCTTTCGGCTTATCCCGGTTAGGGGTCGCCACAGCAGAACTCCGGTCCACTAATGTTTGGTAGTGGATTTTTACATGCCCAGTTACCAGCCCTGACGCACAACCTTCAACGAAGGCATGCTCATTCACGCATGCCTCCACACAGAAGACACTCTAGCTTAGAATCGAATGGGACAACGTCTTGCTGTGAGGTGACAACGCTACCGCAGCACCACTATCGCGGGATGATCCATGATAATACAAGTTAAAAAAGAAAAAAAATGTCCAGCATAATTTATACATAGACACTAGAGTAAAATAGTGTAAAATCTGAATGTCTCTCATACTGAAACATTACTGTTTATGTAGAAAACACATTGTAGAAAGAAATAAGAAAATCTGAAAAGGCAGGCATTAATGAAGAAGTCCATGGGTCAACATTATGGGTTTCACCAAAAGTCACAGTGCCCGAACCAAGAAACTCTGAAGAGGTCAGGAGGTTAGCTGACCTGAGAATGTAAAACGCTACCATCTGCAGACAAAGGCATTTGAAATTTATTCTAGATGATATAACTTAAACATGACTGGTTCCATAGTGTTCAGTAAACTGGATCGGACATCAGAATCACCTGGAACTTCACTCTATGTGTTGGAGCATTACAACTTCTACTACTTGTTTGGGGTCAAGACAGTACAAACAATTCATTTTGATAAAAAGTCAGCTGTAACAATATTTCAGAATATAATACAAGTCTTAGAAGGGACAGACATTTGCAGAATTGTCAGTGATGGTATAACTGGGTTTCGCATGTACAAGTAGTTTATGATTGTTGCTTAAGTACGGTATTTCGCATGTCAAGGGAAAATTACTAACAATAAACAGAGAGGTTGGTTTATATTTTCATACAGGGATCTCTCCAGATCTAAAGAAGAGTGAAAACTTTAAAAGTTGACTGACACTAAAAGATCACTCTGTCATAGAAGTTTACTGGCCAACGTTGCTAAATTTCTACATAATTTTTTATTATCATCGAGTAACTTTGGACAGGAAAAGGCATAGTGTGAGTGTGCAAACACATGGCAAATGCCAACAAAAGCTAAAAAAAGTGCTGTTATAATAAATTATACCCTTCTGTGATCCAAAAAAAAATGACTCAACCTTTAGTAGTCCCGAGGGATTAGGTGTCATAATGACATAGAGGTAAAGTAACCATAACAGGGCCATAGCACATGCTAGTAGAACCCTAACTAATGTAGAAAAAATATTCATTATCTAAAAAAGAGGCATTCACAATACTCGAGAATTGTGAAAATTCCCATCTGGATATACATGGACTAACACATAACAGATCAGAAGCCACCTCAAATCTTTTACAATATTTCAAGATGAAAAGTATCCCTCAGGCTTAAGAGATGTAGTTCAAGGTTACAGCCCTATTTGTTTGTTGTTGCTTATACCAAGTGGAAGACAAAATACTGCTGACAGTATGCCTGGATACCCTGTGAGATGTGAACAAGCAAACAGCAGAAAATAAAAAGGT
>NC_056747.1:399853771-399981271 GCF_019279795.1 Protopterus annectens
CCAGAGGATTCTCTGTCTACCTCATCATGTTAAGGGCTACAGTAAAAGGCCCTGTTTCTGGGATGCTGTATATTGAGTCTGATAGATGCAAAGAGGAAAGACCTCATGATTGGGATAATTTCCATGCCTATGAATTACTGCAAACTACCAAAACTACCATGAAGTGCAGATCTGCACTTCTTGTGGTAGCTAATAGTGGTGGCCACATCATGTTAGCACAGGCTGCACTCACCCTCAGTCACTCTGCCACACAGAAGCAGACAGTAAAACACACACACACGCACACACACGCGCATGCGCGCACACACACACACACACACACACACACACACACACACACACACACACACACACACACACACACACACACCTGCCTAGTTTCCCAACTGTTATTTCACAGGGAGACACGCACTCACATATACACTCACACATACAGTTCACACATGCATCTCCTCACATACCCTCATGTACACACCTCCTAACCTTACTTTATCACTAAACTCCCCAGCACTTACTTCTGCCCTGATGGTTGAACACAGCCAAAACAGCGAGGTGCAAGGAGTGGCCATACTAATGTACGTGCTTGGTACATAGATGTGTTCCCAAAGGCATTTCCAGAGGGGAGAGCACATGGTTAATTAGCATATACCCCTCCCCTGGACCACCTCACTGGCATCTAGCATGGCCATGGAAGCAGCCCACCATGGCCTGCATGTATTTGTGCAAAAGTACTATGGTAGGACTGTCTACAAATTCCAAAAGATTACCTCGAGGGTACACATTGGGTATACCTCTCATTAACCTTTGTGAATTAGTGTGTGTTTTATGTTATAAAATATTTGCCTGGAAAAAAATATCTGTATTTGCAAACATCAACAGTGATTTTTAGCCTTATTCTTTCAGACCTAGTTAACTAATCATACTTTTTTATTTATAAAATTCTTGTTTTATGGCTCTATTTTAAGCTATTTGCCGAACTACAAAGCTGCATTTATGATCAAAGTAATAATAGTTAGATATATTTTTGGTGATATCATTCACCATATCAATTCCATGGGAAATTACAGTTAATAAAGTTTAATAAACTCAGAATAGTTTTTTACTGAGTCTTGACCATTATAACATCAGTTTAATGCATGACACTCCTGTGCTGCAACTGGAAAGATGAGATTTACAAAAATGATTGTTTTATAGTTTTAGCTCTATCTCCAAGCAAAGTACAACATCCTTCTTTAACAGATCTTAGATCCATAACATCATGTCAACTATTGAGTGACTCATTTACCTGAACATCCAGTGCATTCATAGATATTCATTTACTAGTGAAGGTTTAACACAGCTATGTGGGTCCTGATGTGCTGCTTGTACCATTACACACCATATGTATTTGTACATGAATGAGGGCCATTGCACTGGAGTACAACATTTTGGAGAACTCAACGTTTATGAGTAGGGCAGGCTCAAATTTACTCCATGAAGGTAATGAATAAAAATGTTCGTGTGATGACTTTTGGAATAAAAAATAGTGTTCAGTCTGTGTTTCTGGCTTGAGAACTATAAAAACTCAAATATTCTGAAATCTTATACTTTATGTTTGTTGTATACATGCATGTATGTAAAACTGTTGTACTTTGATCAGTACTGTAGTTTAGCCATGCTTGCTATTAATTAGCTTTATGATGTATAGTTAATGACAACTTAAATCCATATAGGGCTTGTAACTTTGTACTTTGAACCCCTTCTAGAAGGCATTATTGCTGAAGTACTAAAAGGCCTTTGATCTACAATTTCTATGCATAATTGTGAGTTTGTGCTATGGACTTTAGTGAGATCAGTCCATCACTGAGTGAAGAATGTATCATTTACCTCTCCTTAGGAGTAAAGCGACCTACCCTTTCTTTTTTCAAGTAACTTTGCATCAAGGAAAATGGCAATATTGCAACCAATCTTAACACTACAGAAAAATAAACTTACACAAAACATGCAAAACAAACAACAGTATAACCTATATATAGTATATACAGTACAAAATTTACAAGAACACTACATAGAGCACTAGCATGTAATAATTGGGTACAGTATATACAACACTTACAAGAACAGTACATAGAGCACTAGCATGTAATAAATGGGTACATTATATACAATACTTACAAGAACAGTACTTAGAGCTCTAGCATGTAATAATTGGGTACAGTATATACAACACTTACAAGAGCAGTACATAGAGCACTAGCATGTAATAACTGGGTACAGTATATACAACACTTACAAGAGCAGTACATAGAGCACTTGCATGTAATAATTGGGTACAGTATATACAACACTTACAAGAGCAGTACATAGAGCACTAGCATGTAATACTTGGGTATAGTATATATAACATTTACAAGAGCAGTACACAGAGCACTAGCATATAATAATTGGGTACAGTATATACAAAACTTATAAGAGCAGTACATAGAGCACTAGCATGTAATAATTGGGTACAGTATATACAACACTTACAAGAGCAGTACATAGAGCACTAGCATGTAATAATTGGGTACAGTATATACAACACTTACAAGAGCAGTACATAGAGCACTAGCATGTAATAATTGGGTACAGTATATACAACACTTACAAGATCAGTACATAAAGCACTAGCATGTAATAATTGGGTACAGTATATACAACACTTACAAGAGCAGTACATAGAGCACTAGCATGTAATAATTGGGTACAGTATATACAACACTTACAAGAGCAGTACATAGAGCACTAGCATGTAATAATTGGGTACAGTATATACAACACTTACAAGATCAGTACATAAAGCACTAGCATGTAATAATTGGGTACAGTATATACAACACTTACAAGAACAGAATAGAGCACTAGCATGTAATAATTGGGTACAGTATATACAACACTTACAAGAACAGTACTTAGAGCACTAGCATGTAATAATTGGGTGCAGTATGTACAACACTTACAAGAGCAGTACATAGAGCACTAGCATGTAATAATTGGGTACAGTATATACAACACTTACAAGAACAGTACTTAGAGCACTAGCATGTAATAATTGGGTACAGTATATACAACACTTACAAGAGCAGTACATAGAGCACTAGCATGTAATAATTGGGTACAGTATATACAATACTTAAAAAGAACAGTACTTAGAGCACTAGCATGTAATAATTGGGTACAGTATATACAACACTTACAAGAGCAGTACATAGAGCACTAGCATGTAATAATTGGGTACAGTATATATAACATTTACAAGAACAGTGCATAGAGCAAAAAGAAAATAATAAAAGCTATTAAAGAATGAAATAAATGTTGTAAAAACTGAGTGGAATGGCTAGATTTTTTATGGAGATTAAGTATAAATAAACTTCCTGTTAAAAGTAATATTACATATAAAATGAGAAATTAAAGAATTTGTCTGCATTGTGGGAAGAATAAACAGCAGCACATGTATTTTTGACATGTAAAAGAGTAAGAAAATTATGGAAGACATTGTGTGAAGAATTTCCATTTGAAATATAAAAGAAAAAGAAGTAAATATGGACATAGTAGCATATGGATATTACAAGGATATTAAAAAAGAAAATAAGTTAAAAATAGAAAGGAGAACATTTTATGTTACATGGGTTGTTTGGAATGAAAGACTCATAGAGATTTTGTTTAATCAGAAATCATTTTTCCAAGCAATTATAAAAAGAATAAAGTTGTGGTTGTGGAATAAGTAGGTTTAATAAAAACAGATTGCTGTTTTTTCTCCATTGTGAATTTTTGTAAAAAAAAAAAATGATGAAAATATGTAAATATACAATACTTATGTAAATAAGTTGTAAACAGAATACAAATAAAGGACCCTTACTCTTTTCAATAGGTGTTGTGGGGTCTTTACATCCACCTGAGCTACCAGCAGATGGGGCCTCTGATTTAACATCTCATTAGAAGGATGTGATAATCAGGAGTGCAGCACCCCACTTATGCTGCACAGCAGTGGGAATAGAAACCCACAGCCTTCTGCACCAAAGGTGAGAGTATTACGTGTTGCACCACTGAAAGTGCTATACAAAACACCCACTGAGTGGTAATAATATGATGTAATTACAAGCAGCTGAGTATTTTCCATCCGTAGGATTGCAGTGAGCTGGTGAATATCAAGGTTATGCCACTATGTAAAATGAACTGTAACTTCCTCAGGTTAGCATCAGAGGGATGTGTAGAGCCAATTCATATTCCCCAATCGGAATCAAACTCCATTACCCACTGTTTGTTCTTGTGGTAGTTCTTAAAACATAGTTAAAGCACAGCATGTTTTTAACATACAGGAAACATTTTTGTGAGTTTTACAACTCTGTAGGGATAAAGATAAGCACTGGTTAATATACAAAATGTACTACCAAATTTTTTGGAATTCTGCCTAGACTTGCCAGACTAGCTATAGTTCTGCAAAACACATATTTTGTTCTGGTAACATGAATGTTGATGTGTTTTACACAGTGACAGGTGAAATATAAGCCAGACTATATGCTGAGTTCAAGGTGCATATGGGGGGGGGGGTTTGCTGCCAAGTTTACTGCTAGGATAAAATAATTTCTTTACTTAAGATTATAGTTTAGTGAGATTTAGTATTATGGTTAGATTACAGCTAGACCTAAGAGTATGGTTGGAGTTGCAGTTAGATTATGGCTATAGGTTAAGATAAGCATTAACAGAGAACACAGAATGGTTGGGGTAGCAAATAAGGCAGTTACAAGATCTAAGGACAGTGACATGGGGTAGACTGTGCCTGTAACGGTCCATATTTGTCTTTACATGTTCTGTTGCTATGTACAGTTTTGACATATACCTACATGGTCTACTGGATTAGTGCATAGAATCATAAAGTATCTGTGAGCACTGTACTAAACAAGCTGTCAACACGATTCATACACATGGATAGAGCTAATAAATTCATCCTTGTATACATATGTACTATACGCACTTGTGGCATGTAAGTAATTCTTTGTGTGCCTGAAGAATGTGTGTACAGTTGGCACCTACAGGTGCAATGTGTGCATACCATAGTGTATGCCCTGTTGGAGAAGGCAAGTCCAGCAGACAGCACTGGTGCGAGGTCATACAAGTAAGGGGACAAAAATCATGTCATACAGTAAGTCTTAAATAAATATGAAAAATTCTTGTATTTTTAACATGACTCCAGAAATCATTTTCTTGTCTGCCTCAAGGTTGTTGGGTCCGACGAGGTTCAGTCCTGACTTCTAATCACTGTCTTTGTGGAGTTTATTCTCCCAGATACTCTGGTTTACGTGTGTGTGTGTGTGTGTGTGTGTGTGTGTGTGTATACCTAAGACCTGTAGCTGGAAAATATCTGTGATAACTAGTTCACTTACCCAATTAAGAAATTAATAAATAAAATGAAATCTAGCATACTTTGCTCTACTGTTCAACATGTTGACCATGCACATTATATATTATTTGACAATACTTTTATTTTTCCACAGTGTAAAACATAATCTGATTTATGTCACTCTTTTTTTCTGTTTTGTCTGTATTGTAAATAACCATGGTCATGCCTAGACTTGCTTTTGGTAAGTCTCTTATAATAATGTATTCAGGTCCCTCAGTCGTGACATGAGCTGATTGGCATTTTAAGAATTCATGCTAGGCATTGTTTACAGAAAGTCTTGACAAACCATTCTTTAATCTTTTTGGTGGCATGCTAAACCAATGTTAATATTTTTCAAATGAAAACCATAACTGACATATAGTGTTAACACCCAGAATTTGTTTTTGCATGCCTATACTATTCTTTGCCAATTTTTGTTTGCTGATGAACTAGCAAGGAAGTCTCATAGCTGACTACTGACATATCAGCTGTACTAGTACTCCATTGTTGTAAGTAAACAGTATCCAGAATCCTGCTCATATGAAGAAAGAAAAAAAGCACAGTTATCATTGCTTCCATACTCTGCTTCACCCTCGAAAAATGCAAATGCTGTCTCTGGGTTGTTGCACGTCAGAGAAAATAAAAAAGTCTAACTTGTAGCAACCTTTGCCAAAAGTTGATATTCTAACACTAAGAAACAGCATTTTTAAAAATTTAGCGACGAACCCCCTAACGCTGTTAGCACTCAATGATTTCCCTAACACTGAGATTCGACCAAAAGGTCATCAACAGTTATATTATCCTGCATTTACATTTACTTCCACTGGGGAGAGAAGGCAATCTCTCCATACCTTTCTGAAATGTTTAAAGTCTCAATGCCTAAAATGATTCATGTTAATTAATTTCTTAATTTTTTTATGAAATTGAATGTAGAGCATAAAATAGCAAATAAAAATACGTTTGTAAAAATTATTGTGGCGAGATACGAACAGACTTTAATTCTGCTCAAGCCTAATAATTTTCAGCTAGTCATTTCTACAATCGGTATTATTTGTAACACGTCTTACTTTCTGCACAGGAGTGTGACATTTACTTGTTTCCTGTCTCAGTGTTTTGTATGTATGAGTGTATCTCTGCCCCCTGAAAAATCATGTTTTTTTTATCTGTGCCACTAGGGCACGTGTTAACTGTCATATGTGACTAGGCAGGACTGCCAAAATCGTTCCCAAGTAATCGACTTTTCATCTTACATAGTGGAAGCTTAGTGTCTCATGATTAAAATTTCACATATATTCCAGTAAAATTAATGCATAATGTGAATTATTAGGTTGCTACTGGTTATGACTAAAGATTTACTTTTTCACAAATTTTATGTGAAAATCAAGCTCAGATTTAAAAAAAATGATTTCAGGGTAACCTGTCTACTTATCCATCAATCTATCGATCTACACACACATACACACACACACACACACACACACACACACACACACACACACACACACACACACACATGCACGCATTTATATATATATATATATATATATATATATATATATATATATATATATATAAAAACACACACACGCACACATATCCAAAGCCTTTTAGAACATTTATAATGAAGCTGCATGTTGGCAAATACATAAAGCTAAATAAACGTGTAATAAACCCCTATGTCACATGCTGGATTGCTAACTGGCTCACAGATAGGATGCAAGAAATCAAAATAGGGGAAGTTACTGCCACAAAGAGACCAGTCACCAATGGAGTTCCTCAGTATTCTGTGCTGGGACTTTTCCTGTTTGGCATGTACATTTCTGAAGTAAAAGGAAATACAAAAGGGCTCTGGCTGACTTAAGTTTGCATATGACTGCAAGCTAGGAACAGTCATTGAATCCCCAAATGACTTTGCCATCTTGCAGGAAGGTTTGCCCCAAGTAAATAACTGATGTCAAAAATCCTGGACTGAAACTGTATACTTTGGGAAGTCATCTATCCAAGTGAACTACCACATTAACAATATACCCATAAGAGTTGATCCAGTATTTTGGGATTTGGAAACGTATGTGGACAGTGACTTAACTTTTGACCAACAAATTCACTGTTGTAAGAATGTCCTTCTATATTGTACACCTTATTAACAAAGAGATTATGTCTAGATCTAGGGATGTCACTGTCCCCCTTTACTCAGCCCTCATTAGGCCATTCATTGAATATAATGCCCCCTTTGGTATCTATCTGTCCAGACAGATGCAGCAACTGGAACACTTATAGAGATACCTCACTAAAAGGATACAAGGCCTAAACAACATGTGCTACATGGACTGACTCAAAGCCCTGTCACTATACTCGTTTTCCTACAGACTGCTAAGAGGTGACATGTGTCTGGCATGCAAGGCATCCTCTGACCCATTACTGATAGTTTTGCTGCGCATCAGCAAGTCAAATGGCATCAGAAATACTCAGTATAGAGATCTAAACATATTCCGCAACAGCAACAAAATGGTCTGGAGGGACAGGTATATCTTGCAGAGGATACCGCTGCTCTGGAATAGCCGCATCCTCATCCCTGTCCATAAAATTATTGGCTTTAATAAATGGCTTAGTTTCTGGTGTCATTCTAAGTAGAGGTAATATTTGTCAGCATGGCAGAAGATGGTTAACAGACCGCACTGATTTGCCAGGGTTGGTCTGCACCTCTCCCCTCTAGGCTTTCGAATATTAGTTAAAATATTGTCCTCCCCAGAGTGCCTTTTTAGGCAATGCCAAACTGAAAGTACTTATGATGTAGCAAATCAAAACCAAGAAAATCTAAAGGTGTTACTTCTCAGTGCCAGGAATCTAAACCAAATCTTCATTCCCTATAAGCTCTCTTCACCCTAGAGAACCCTAATGTCTGTGCAGACACTGAGACATGGTATAAAGCCATGGAAAACATCCCAGCAGTACAGGGCTATAATGCCTTCCACACATTTATACCAGCTACTGCATACGTAAGGTCTAAAGATGGAGGCATCTTAATTGACATCAAAAATAAATATACCTCAAGGCTTTGTCAAACAGGACAATGCACTTTAGCTTCTCCACATTCAAATTGCCATTGGCAAAATCCCATACCACTTTTTTGCAAGCTATAGATCCCTCTCTATGACCCTGAAAACCCATAACATGTATTTAAGCTTACTGGAAACACTCACCATCCAACCAAATACCATATTCATGTCTCACTTTAATTACTCCGCTTTTAACTGGGAATCATATATATGTCACCTAATGTGCAGGCATAGAGATGCCTGGATCTTGTAAGCACAAACTCCTTGGACCAGACTGTCAACATGTTGAGTAGTGGTATAAACACACTGGATCTGGTCCTAACTAATATAGGAGAGTGTTATACAGCCTTTAGTGTAATATACTTTCTGATAAGGTGAGACCACAAAATGGTCTCCTTTGAAGTAAAAATAAACCCCAGAGCCCCAGCTAACCCTGGAATGTTCAGGAACTACTCTAAGGCTAATGTCCTACTATAAAGTGATAACCTGGCAAAATTTCAAGCCCCCCCCACAAACACTGAGAAAACTGTTGCTTATGTGGAACTGTTCACAGAAAGCTTATACAAGCATGTTAATAGCTGCATAAAGGCAGCTGTACCCACCAGGAATAAGTCCAGAACTAACTCAAAAAACTGGACACCCTTGTGGAATCACAACAACAATAGGTCTGACTACAGAAGGAAGAAAATCATGGCAAAAATTAGGAGGTGTAGCACCCAGCAGGATAAAAATGCTCTCATCAAACTTAAAGAAGATCTCGGAGGACAAATAAAATTTACCAATCACTTACTATCACTAGGGAATGGGTCTTCAATGCTCCCTCTAAGGCCAAGAACAGTGCATCGATGGGCCCAGACAATATCTTAGGATGCCTTCTAAACAGTATGAAATATGACTTGTCAGACCCTCTGGAATCACTATTTAACCATAGCCTCCAAAAAGGAAATTATAGACCAATAATATACACTAGTCTCATATGAAAAGCCATGGAAAGAATTGTCATGGAAATGATCAGTGACATAAGAAACCTCCAGACTCTGGACTCAACCAAGTTTCATTTCATCAAGGGCAGGTCATGCCTACTCAGGCTAGCGGATTTCATTGAGAAGGTCACCAAACACTGGATGAGGGAGGGCAAAATGGTTCACACTGCCTACCTTGACCTGGCCAAAACATTTGACAAAATACCCCATTTGGGCATTGTGACAAACTCAGGAGATTAGGTATAAACCCTTATGTCACTTGGTGGATCACTAGCTGGCTCACCGACAGGACCCAGGAAGTTGGAATTGGGGACTCCACATCTAAAAAGAGGCCAGTCACCAGTTGAGTCCTTCAAGGACTGGTCCTGGGATTGCTCCTTACTGGCATCTCCTTTTCTGAAGTCAAGGCCAATGTCAAGGGTCTCAGGCTGACAAAATTTGCAGGTGACTGCAAATTAGGAGCAGTCATAAAACCTTCCACTGACACTAATGTTCTCCAAGAAGGACTGACACAGACAAATAACTGGTGCCAGAGCTATGGACTAAAAGTAAATTCCAAGAAATGCGTAATAATATACTTCAGGAAGTCATCCACTCCTGGTAACTATCATATTGAAAACACACCCATAAAAATCAACCCAGCAGTTTGGGACATGGGGACATGAGTAGACAGTAATCTAACCTTTGTAGGTTCATAGATTCATAGGTTGGTACTAGGCTATCAGCCCTAGGGCCTATACAAGCCTAGCCATAACAATTCCATGGCTATTTCTTCCCACACTATTTACTTCCCAGGACCTCTGTCTAGCAGGGCAACTGACATGATCCCTGGGGTGAATTTCCTTTCTCCCATCCAGTCGTCAAGGTTCCTTTTGAAGAGGGCCAAAGAGGCACTCTGCTTGACATGTATGGACAATCTATTCCAGAGTCTGGGGAGTCTCTGGGTCAGGAACCTATCCCTCCAGCATGTTTTGTTTATTATGATGACAAGGTTTAGATCCCTGGAGCGTGTGGCTCTGAGGGATTGGGATTTCTTTAAGTGTAGCTTGTCCAACAGTTCTGGGTTTGACATGGCCTTGTATGTTAAGCAGAGATCGCCTCTGAGTAGACGATATGCGACAGAGTACAGCTGGAGTTTTTTAAGGTGGTCAGCGTAGGGCATCTGCTTTAAGCCTGTGATTCTTTTAGTGAGGCATTTCTGCAGCCTTTCGAGTTGTTGCAGATGTCTTGAGAGGTACATACCAAACGGGGCATTGTATTGTATAATGGGTCTAATGAGGGATGAGTTCAGTGGGACAATGACCTCCTTTTTTCTGGATGAAAAGCCCTTAGTGATGAGGTGTGCCACATAGAAGGGTTTCCTGACTGTTGTGACGATGTGGTTACTGAAGGTGAGACCACTGTCCACCTGTGTCCCTAAGTCCCTTATCACACTTTCGGTGTTTAGTGTACAGCCACCTATGTGGTAATTCACGGGTCCAACAGACTTCTTTAAAGAAATATGATGCAAAAAAGGTCTACTACACAAATTTTATATCATTTTATATTACTTATATATAATTTTAATAATATACATATACTATATGTGAAAAATAAAGCAATACATGTACAATTTCATGCATTTAGAACTAGTTTACATGTTTCAACTTGTTAAAAATTTGTATACTAAAAATTATTTCATATAATCAATTTAAATTAATATTTACTTCAATAATATACATATTATAAAACCGCAAACTGTGAAGATTTAGAATTATAAAAAATAGAACTTCAATGGTCTATAATAAAACCACAAACTGTGAAGACTTAGAATTATAAAAAATACAACTTCAATGGATTATAATAAAACTGCAAACTGTGAAGATTTAGAATTATAAAAAAATAGAACTTCAATAGACTATAATAAAACCGCAAACTGAGAAGACATAGAATTTTTTCAAAACATTGAAGTTCTATTTTTTTATAATTCTAAGTCTTCACAGTTTGCAGTTTTATTATAGTCCATTGAAATTCTATTTTTTATAATTCTAAGTCTTCACAGTTTGCGGTTTTATTACAGTATATTGAAGTTCTATTTTTTTATAATTTTAAATCTTCACTGTTTGTGGTTTTATTATAGTCCATTGAAGTTCTATTTTTTTTAATTCTAAGTCTTCACAGTTTGCGGTTTTATTATAATATACATATTATGTTTGTATTGTATGCAGACCATGCTGTGTAATTATTCCAATGAACACATCTTATTATTGAGCACATCAAGTGTACCTATTTATCCCCCACTACGCGGCTGAATTTGATCACACATACACACGTATACAAGTATAGGCACCTGATTCACTTTAGTACAATGAAATTGGAAGACGTGCATAATTTTCATCACAGCGTGTCATAAGAAGTGACATGAGTTTTTCTAAACATAGTAATGTTGTCAGTGCCGAGATTTATTGTGTATCCAAAGTTTTCAATTTGTATGCATAGAAATTTATGGATGGTGAAACAGTTTAAATTGTGTAAGATTTATTTCATTTCAATGGTTTTGTTTTTAACTTTCAACAAGTGTGTTCACAAATAATTTCAATTTTTTTAGTTTTATTCAATAGCATTCGATTTAACATGGATACGTTTCTAATAAAAAAATGAAAATTAGAAGACAGTGAAGGAAGTAATGCTAGTACGTTGAATGCTGCTTTGCTTAGCACATCAGCAGCTGATACCTCGTAGAAACATAATTGGAACTGGTTCACCATTACAATGAAGATTATTTTCATTTGGCTTTATATCCAGTGAACAAAATCTACCATGTCCCACAGGTGTAATTTGTGGTGAAAAATTAGCAAACCAAGCTATGGCTCCAAGTAAGTTAAATAGACATTTGCAATCTAAACATTCTCACTTGTGGGAAAAGCCAGTTGAATATTTTAAAAGACTTGTACTGGATAAGACTAATCAAGCAAAAATTTGTAACGGTATCAGAAAAGGTGCAAGAAGCAAGTTAAGCAATTGCAGAAATTGCTGCTAAAAATTAAATCTCACACAATTCAGAATCTGTAATTTTACCAGCATGCTGTAAAATTGTAAATATCATGTTTGGTGAAGAATATGAAAAGGAGGTTTTAAAAATTCCAGTGTCAGATAACACCATTTGTCAATGTATTCAGAATTTGTCACAAAGATGTTGAGTTGCGAGAGATATCTCACATTAAATAATTAGATATGTTTGCTATTCATCTGGATGAATCAACTGGTGTCACTGTCAAAGCTCATCTTATAGCATTCATTAGATTTAGTTATAAGGAAGAGATTATAGAACAGTTTTTATTTTGCCAACCACTCACAGAAACGAGGGGCCAAGATAGTTTTGATGCTGTTGAGAATTACTTCAATTGTCATAACTTGTCTTGGGATTCCTGCATCAGTATTTGTACAGATGGTGCCCACTCTATGTCAGGAAGTATAAAGGATTTGTTACACTGGCTCAAGAAAGAATTCTAGAATTATTTTACTCATTCTTTTCTCCACAGAGAAGTACTAGCATCAAAATCATTGGCATCTGAGCTGATAAAAGTACTAGATGAGACTGTCACAATTGTCAGTTATAGAAAAAGCAGGCCGTTACAATCAAGATTGTTTGCAGCACCATGTTTCTCAATGGAAGCTTCTCACACGCAATTGTTATTACATACAGAAGTTAGGTGGTCATCTCTTGGTTGAGTTGTATCATGATTTTATGAACTAAAAAAGGAAGTTCTTTTTTGAAAACTCAACAATCTCAGCTGATTTTCTCAGTGATGAGCTTTGATGCGATAAGGCTGCATTTCTTACTGATTTGTTTCAATCTTTGAACACTTAATAAAAGTATGCAAGGGGATCGCAAAAATATTCTTAATTCCACCAACAAAATTAATGCTTTCAAAGAAAAACTAATGTTTTGGGAAGAAAGAATCAGAAGAGAAACTGCAGTAGAAATGTTTGACCTAACAAAAAGGTGCAAACTGGATGGAAATCATAATTATCTAATGTTACAAACTTTAAGATTACTTAGTACAAATATTGAAAAATATTTTCCCTCCCTTGACATGTCATCATTGGCTTGGATAAGAGATCTGTTTGTCTTCAGTGCATGCAAATTGGCAAATTTAACAATTACAGAAGAGGACGAGTTAACAGAAATAAGAAATGACAGAGGATTAATACTTAAACATTCAACAACTTGTTGGAACATGGGCTAAATTCTTGGCTAGGCTTGTAAGGGCCTTAAGCCCAATAGCCTAGTAACTTCCTGTGATCCTATGATCCTATGAACAACAGATACTACTTTGTTTTGGTTATCTCTTAAAAGTGAGTTTCCCAGTATTACAAAAAAGCAATAGAAGCACTTCTTACTTTCTCCATATCATATTTGTGTGAATCAAGCTTTTCCTCAATGAATAATATTAATAACAAAAATAGGTTGTGGCTGCAAAGCCTGGAAGAAGACTTAAGAGTATGCCTGTCCAAAAGTCAACCTTGCACAAAAGACATTCTAAAACAACGTCAAACTCACATATCTCATTAAATATTAAATGCAAGTAAATTAGAGGAAAATTGTAAATAAAAATTAGTTTAAATAATTTTGAGTATTATTTTTTATTACAAAGTATCAGAAATAAAAAGTTTCAAAAACATTTTTTAAAAAGCCAATTTGGAGCAAAAAGGGTAAGTAATTACTATTAATATTATTATTATTTTTTGTAAATCAATCAAAAGTATACCTATTTTTTGTCAGATTGGCAAAAAATATAATATAGTTTTTGGTGTGCTGTAAGATTTTTGTTATTAGTTCATGGTGTCATGAGATGAAAAAGGTTGAAAATCACTGCCTTAATGGATTGCATTCCAAAGAAATGTAGGACTTCCCATATATGAAGAAAGACACACACACACACACACACACACACACACACACACACACACACACTAAGTAATATTTACACACACACACACACACACACACACATATATATATATATATATATATATATATATATACACATACATACATACACATATTCTGAATAGATTTCATTGGCAAATAAGCTCAGGGCATTACTTAAAAGGCCTTTTCATAGGTTTCCAGATGAAATAAATTATCTCACTTGAACTCCTTCCTTAAATTAAAATCAAATCCTTTAAAGCATGATTATTACAGCAGGATATTTCTAGCTGGTTGCATTTTTCATCTTGATTATTCTGCTTTGATTTAACAGACCTAAATAACAGCTGTCTGAAATAATACTGGGTATTTCTGCAATTGGATGATTCTTAGTTTCAAACCACAGAGCTTGGCTTACTTATTCAACACTCAAGTCCAGGACAGAATGCTGGCTAAGGTGTTTTGAGACCATACGTGGAATGAATGCAAAAGATACTACAAATACCAGTGTAATGTTTTAGTATTTCATCTTTATTGGTTTTGCAGACAGCTGATACAGTAAAATGAGAAATAATTTGTGAAAAACCACACCTAAACTAAAATATGCCAAGGAAAGGAAAAGACTGGCTTAAGTCAGAGACTGAACAGAGCAACAGAATTCACTAATTGGGGATGTCTGGACTGAAAGAAATCCATTTTTCATTTACTTACAGTCACTGTTAACAGAAACACATTCATTTAAACCAACCAGGTAAAAAATATGAATCTGTGTTTATAATTTAAAGAATGTATTTCATTGTGGAACATGGACTGGGAATTTCCTAAATATAAGTTTATACTTATGGCAGCAAGCTCACTTTGAAAAATGTTTAACACAATTTGACAGTGTAAAAATGTATGAAGCATTTTTCTTAGACAATGCATTTTGAAATGGAATGTAAAAATTGTTTACTTCTATATTTTGAACTTTTAGACATACATTTTAAAGCTTATTATAAAAAGAAAACATACTGTTAAGAAATCATCTGTGTAGTCTAGTAGTAAAGCTTTGTGGTTAATATAGTACTCAATGAACAAAATGCTGCCTTCTACCCTGATTTTGATTCCCATTGCCTCTATGTAAATATGAGTAAGGCAGCTGCCTGTCTTCACACACACACACACACACACACACACACACACACACACACACACACACACACACACACACACACACATGCACACATTTACATAAGGAGTTTTATAGGTCTAAACACATTCGGCTCACTCTTTAGTGCTCCTCTATAAAACACGTTGGGCCAGATTCCAAAAGAGTTGCTGTCCGTGTAAGTCTGCTCCATAGCTCTCAACCTTCCATCACCAAAATGTGGAACACTACCTCTCATAATGTGGAATAAATGGACAAAATGTGGAGCACACAGGCAAAATGTGGAATACCACCTTTCATAATGTGGAACACATGGGCAAAATGTGGAATACTACCTTTCATAAAATGGAATAAATGGACAAAATGTGGAATACTACCTTTCATAATATGGAATAAATGGACAAAATGTGTAACACATGAGCAAAGTGTGGAACACTACCTCTCATAATGTGGAATAAATGGACAAAATGTGGAGCACACAGGCAAAATGTGGAATACTACCTTTCATAATGTGGAACAAATGGACAAAATGTGGAACACATGGGCAAAATGTGGAATACTACCTTTCATAATGTGGAACACATGGGCAAAATGTAGAACACTACCTTTCATAATATGGAATAAATGGACAAAATGTGGAATACTACCTTTCATAATATGGAATAAATGGACAAAATGTGGAACACATGAGCAACATGTGGAACACTACATCTCATAATGTGGAATAAATGGACAAAATGTGGAGCACACAGGCAAAATGTGGAATACTACCTTTCATAATGTGGAACAAATGGACAAAATGTGGAACACATGGGCAAAATGTGGAATACTACCTTTCATAATGTGGAACACATGGGCAAAATGTGGAATACTACCTTTCATAATATGGAATAAATGGACAAAATGTGGAACATATGAGCAAAATGTGGAACACTACCTTTCATAATATGTAACAAATGGGCAACATGTGGAATGCTTACTAACAAGGTATTATCAACATCTCCTAGAAGGGTCACATAGGGCTAACTGTCTCACTGATAAAACCCATTCAGTCAAAATAGGGGAAGCCACCTCTAGTAGTAGATCCGTACCGAGCAGTGTACCCCAAGGATTGGTCTTGAGGCCTGTACTGTTTGGGATATACTTTTCTGAGGAGCAAGCCAAAACCAGGGGTCTGTGGCTGACCAGGTTTGCAAATGACTGCAAGCTGGGCACTGTCTTAAATTCCCCTAGTCCATCCTGCAAGAGGGCCTTACTAATGACTGGTGCCAGAAGCATGGCCTCAAAATGCCAAGAAATGCATCACTATCCCCTTTGGGAAAAATGTCATCCCCACTAATTATCACATTAATAATAATGTACTAAGCATGCAATCAGCCATGAGGGACTTTGATAGCAACATGACTTTTGACCACCACATTGCCTCCGTTGTATGGAAGGCTTTCTACATGGCCCACCTGATAAATAAGGGTATTTCATCCAGGAACAAGGAGGTCATAACATCCCTGTACTCCTCCCTTATCAGACCCATTACTGAGTGCAATTCCCCCTTTGGCATGTACCTTGCCAAGCACATGCAGCAGTTGGAGAGACCACAGAGGTTCCTGACCAGGAAAATCCAGGGTCTCAAACACCTATCCTATACAGGCAGGCTAAAAGCCCTGTCCCTCTACTCAGTCTCATACAGACTGCTCAGAGGTGACCTGTGTCTGGCATACAAGGCCATTTCAGACCCAGCCTTGATGAAGTTGCTGCATATCCATAAAACAAACTCGACTCGTGCAACCCTTCTTGGCTAGGCTTATAAGGGCCTCCGGGGCAGTAGCCTAGTATCATCCTATAAACCTATGAACCTAAATGTGTTCTTTTACACTTGTATAAGATTCTTTTGATGCATTAATGATTCAGTATTGTTTGCGATGGTTATGAGTTCAAATAATGCTTACCAGTAGATGTGTGGCAGACCCTTTAAATGTAGAACAATGAAGAACATGGGCTTTTTGAGACTTAAAATGAGGAATGTTCCTCATAATGAGGTACACTTGAGAGATATGGTCTGCCCTGATTCTGAAAGACTTGCTCTTATTGTAAGTGACTTACTTCTTTGTAATGCCTGTGTATACACAGGCTTACACTGGGGGCCAGATTCCAAATGACCTGGTCTCTGTGTAAGTGACAGCAAGTCTTTTGGAACTGGGCCCATTATAATTAAGCAGCATTTTACTGTGCCGTTACAATATGTATTATCATTATGAACAATAGGCTAACTACACCCTTCTGAATGAGTACTCAGTCAACTCAGCTGAACTCCTCATTTGCTGTTTTCCATAGAAAATTACTGCCAGTGGAATTTCTAAGTGGTTCTTTTGTTTTAAGCATTTTCCCTTTTTTCCATGTTATCTAACTG
Source organism: Protopterus annectens (assembly GCF_019279795.1). Classification (NCBI taxonomy): domain Eukaryota; kingdom Metazoa; phylum Chordata; order Ceratodontiformes; family Protopteridae; genus Protopterus; species Protopterus annectens. The sequence goes on from NC_056747.1 coordinate 399,871,675, forward strand.
TGGAGTTGGTATAAATATGTTTGGGGGTTGTGGGGTTTGTCCACAGATGTGTGGTGCAGAAGAGCCTTCAACAAAATGTCTTTTTATTTCATTTGTCTGGTTGAATTTTCAACAAGTTGAATACAGCAGGTTAGGTCCTTGTACAGAAGGAACTGCACAGATCAGAGTGAAGGCAAAGAAAAAACTACTTACCCTTTTCACTGGCAAACGTTGCTGTACATTCTTTTCAAATGAGCTTGGTGTCCTATATATATAAAACAGTCCACAATGAAATGTTCACATTGCAAAAATAATTACAGAAGGACTGATTTCCTTATTTACAGTCTTAAATAGGAATGTCTAGCTGGGATGTCAGTCTCTAGCTGGGATGTCAGTCCTGGGGATTCACATGAATAGACACACATTGAGAACTCAATATTCATCCAGTTTGAGTAATACAAATTATGCAATATAATTTCTAGAGTTTATTGACTTAAGTGGAGATATTGCACAATGACAAAGAAACAGAATAACTTCTCAGTGTACAAAAAACAAAGTGCATGAGCGCAATGAATTATGAATACATATTATTGTATATACACACATATACATATATATGTGTGTGTGTGTGTGTGTGTGTGTGTGTGTGTGTGTGTGTGTGTGTGTGTGTGTGTGTGTGTGAATGTGTGCTGGTTTAATAGCAATAGGCTTTAATTAACAATTACTTCCTTTAAAAAGAAAAGTGTTTTGCGAGAACCCAGACAGCTCTTTTAACAGGATTCTGCTATTTTGTTCACCCTGCATGTCTGTCTTTCTTTTTCCTTGGCCTGCTTTATTTTAGGTGTGGCTTTTGAAAAACTGTTTCCAATCTATAGCTTTAACTCTCCGTAAATGTAGTAAAGATTAAGCATAACAGTGATATATTAGAATTTGAAGGGCCTCCTGTATTCACTTACTATATGATCTGTAAACATTCTCTCCAGATGACTATTATAGATTTGAGCTTTGAATAAAAAAGCCACATTTTGCAGTTTAAACTAATAATCATCCAATTTCAAAAATGTTGAACATTATTTGAAACAGCTGTTACTTGGGTCTGGCCAATGGAAGCAAGCTAGTCTAGTTTAAAAATATAACTAGTTCAGAGAAGCTGTGTTATAATAATCATGTTTTAAGAGATTTGTTTTTATTTTAAAGGAGGTTTTCAAGAAATACAACTGATGTTACCTGCAATCCCTTGAAAAGGGTCTTTGTGCTACCTGCCACATAAATTGATTCAGAATTATAGCAATGCTTACTGGTTGCATTTTGTGAAACACTGAGTATAGATGAACAGAATGAGTTTGATGTCTGTTAGATTTTAAAACTGCAGCTTGTAGGATGGTTTAGAGCTTAATGTAATAAGTCAGAAGCAAATGTAATATATCCCACATTCTTTGCAATGATTAAAATAATCTCTGACTACTTAAAGTTCGATTAACAGCAAGGCAAACAAACTAAACCATCTGGATTGCATCTAAAAAGAGAGTTGTGCCAAATTATTTTACTTGGTTACTAAGTTCTAAAGAAATAATAAAATGCAAATCAAAATATGATTTGTAAATGTAATTGTGAGAATATTACTAGTGGTAGGAAATTAAGAAAGCAAAGCAATAGCATTAGAAAACATCATTCACTTGCTCCTTGTCCAACCTCTAATCCTTAATTAATCTAAAATATGTTCCTTTTTGCTTCCATTGGCATCTATCTGCAAGAGACTGATGAAATTCTGGACTGTTTCCTGTTTGAGTATGCCAGTAAGCCTGAATGGATCTTCAACTTTTTTTTTATTTGTCTCCACCGTCGATACGAGTAGGCACTTACTACCTAAAAATACTTATGCAAATGTATACAGAAAGTCACACGTAAAAAATAAAATTTTCCAGAAAGAATAAAACCTGTTTGTTTATAGTGTTGCCTTTTTACTTCATAATTACAAAATACAGGAATTCAAACATTCTTTACAAAAGTTTGCATTTAGCAGTTAATAACTATAAAGTCTGCTTTTGGGTAATAAAAAATGAAGTAATTAACTTTAAATTGATTTAATGAGTTTTCACAGCTATGTGCCATATAATGATCTCACTTTCTGTTTTCCGCTAAAGCATTCCTCTACTTATTTTGGTACTGACTTTTGATGTTCGATGCATTCTGACATGAATGTTTAATACTATATTGCCTTGGGCCACATTTTTCCCCTCAGCATATACAAGATTGATCACTCCTCAGCAATTCAGATTCTAAAACATGTTAGATTCATGGAAGAATGAATTTATGTAGGGCCGGAAAAAATGCTTCAAAATGTCTACATTTTGCAGTGCCTTTAAGAATACCATGTATACATTTCTGCACAAGTTGACAGATATTTTCTTATTTAATGGCAGATGAAGGATTTGTTTCCACTGAGTTTTGATGTGGAAATAACTTAGATATACTTGCAGTCTTCGCATTCATAAATGTTCACTCTTCTATGTAGTAACACTAGGTTACTGACTAATTGCTCTTGGCCCATTTCCTTTATTGACTCTACGTCTGAACGTAATATTCTTAGCCATTCTCTTTCACAGACACCTCACATGGCTGTAGGAGTTCGTCATCCATGTATGCTGACTGGCAGAAAAAAAGTGCCCCATACCTGTAGCCGTGGATCTGAACGAGAAGTGTTTGACTATATGAGTACCAGATTGACATTCGTTTTTAATAAACAATTTCAGAATGTCTTGCTCGAGTACAAGTGCCTGTAAAAAGTTGTAGTTTAGTCCTCCAAGATACAAATGTCACTTGAACTCCAGCCTTTGACATAGGATGCTTACGCCGATAAATCTGAAAATCACTGACCGCAGTTATCTGTTTAATGAAATCCTGTTGACCCCTACCTTATAAGCTATTGGTTGCACAACCATGAAGCAGATATATAACAATGTAATACATTTTTAAAATTTGTATTCATAGTTAATGATGAAATGTTATTATGGGCATATTACTGAAGAAAAGATAAAATATATATGTGTTCAGGCTGAGTCTGAGATGACCATCTAATCACTAAGAAGATTTCAGGTTATTATTGACTGTTTCAATGCCATTTGAAAATGAAGTGAAAATGTGCTGAACAGCATTAAATGTTGCTGCCACTTTAGGAAAAAAAGTTTTTTCACTAATAAAGGACACATACTGCATCCACCTTATTTCAGTGTGTAGTCACCAAAGGAAATGTCATGGTACCCCAATGAAACTGGCAGAATGCATGATGCTTCCATTTACAGTTTTTTGCAAATAAAATCATGAAGCCTTATATTCATAAATGGAAATGTGGCATTGAGTTCTCCCATTGTTATAAAACGCATGTCCTTTGTGTTATATTGAACTTCAGAACATAAAAGAATGCGTAACATATTCTACTACTTTGAAAAAGGATTGGGCTTTGGGTTATTGTTAACGATGCATAAAGGCCTCTGCTAATCCTGCTTCCAAAATAGGGAATTTCACTGTAAAAGGCTTCATTAAGTTACTCCAGAAGTGAAGGAAATTTATTGCAAAATGGTGTTGCATCATTTGGTAATTAGTCTGTGTCATGAGGGACCTGGAAATGTGATGTTTGCTTCAAAACTAGAACTCTGAATTACCCCCAGCATTCCAAAGACACGGTCACCTATAAGCTAAAGAAAGTGCAAGAAAAAATTCTGATACACAGCTATAAAAAGAAGATGAGTTTTGTAATTGACTGCCTTGATGTTTCACGATGTCACATCTGTCATAGCAACAATGAACAGATCTTTCAGCACATTTTGGAGAAAGAAATCATGGGTGTTTGCCTGTTTTTACCACTGCATTTCATATCATGTTATTGTTATCATATCCCTGGCATGAACACTGATAATTGACAAATGGAGAATACCACATATGTGTGCTGTATGCAGGATCTACTTCTTTGAAACAGTTGATATTTGAAATTAAATAAACTGGAAAATGAAAGCAAAAAGCCAGAAATCTGTTCAGTTCTGAATGTATTTTTGGACCATAGACCACACCAGGTAATGTAGCCGAACCATTATTTAAAGTTCTGGAAGTTCCTTTGCTAAGATAAGACATTACTGTGTTTTATTTTATTATCATTTGTTAACTGGGAAAGCCCGACTTGGAACAACGCCAATTTTCAGCAGAGGCCCGGGGAGAAATGCTCCAGATGCGTCTTTGTAACATGGGAGGAAACCAGACAACTCAGAGAAAACCCACACAAATGCAGGAAGGACATGCAGACTCCACAGAGAAGGCACCCCAGCTGAGAATCGAACCAGAGAACTTCTTGCTGTGAGGTGACAATGCTACCGCTGCACCACTGCACTGTCGACGCATTGCTGTGCATGTGTCTGTGTGTTACTCTTGAAATCTCTTATGGTAGTTCTGCTGAAGGCCAACATAGTCAGTATAATAGCCTATGTTTAAAAAAATTATTACTTGTGTATTACACTGTGTAGTCCTCTATATATAGTGTACAGCAGAAAACTGCTATCCACCAAAATTTGTTTCTTTAATTTTGTTTTTTGTCATATTGTTTATATCATACATTTTGTAGTGGTGCATTCTACGCACAGACTGTGTGGAATTCATAAAGCCTCCAGAGTGAAATATTTGCAAAACTGAGCTGTATTATGTACTGTATTCATTAGCATGGAATGATGCAGTGAAGGCCTTTGCCAGTTCTATGCATTTAGTCCATAGGAAATAATGGTGCATACTTAAAACAAAACACTATGCAAATGTGTGGTTATTTCCATATTTTGTTGCTGTATCCATGCAGTCAGAGTTGTTTCTGAGTTGCTTAAGGTATATGGCTACCACATCAGAGCACTCAGTGGGATAAGGAACCCAACAGAAATATCTACATACAGAGTTCGTAGGTGTCTTATATCCAAAGTTGGTTTTATTCGTTTTTGGAAATGTTTTCTAAATCAACCAATCTTGCAAACAAGATGGCTTGCACAGTCTTGTCTTGTACACAGTACATTTCTGATTTTGGCACTACGTAAAACAACAGCAACAAAAATAGAAGGAGAGAGAGAGAGAGAGAGAGACAGAGAGACAGAGGGGGGGGGGGGTCACAGAACTGACATTCCAGAGGAACTGTATGTGAACCTATTACATCAACAGAGTCCTTAGGAAGAAAAGATGTAAAAGATACTGGCCGAAGTCCGAAAGGTTAGAACTTTGGCTCTTTCTTTTAAAAAATCTACCACATTATCTATTTAGCCCTTTGTGGGGTAAAAACAATGGCATCAACAAGGCACAAAATGACTAAACTGTATCAAACTTAAAATGTTAAAGCATTTATTTATTTCTTTACTTTTTATCTTGCACAGCCTTGGAGCTAAAAAGGTTTTATGATGATAATATTCTCAATGTGAGGGCTGGACAGAGCTTTTATTTATTTTTATTTATTTATTTTTTTTTATTTACATACGTACATTTGCTAACAGGGTAAGTGAACTGGTCCTAAAACCCTTTAAAGCAATGACCCAAGCCAAGAAGGCAGAACCAATAATAACAGCTATAACAGAATATAGTTGGAGCTTGTGACAAATATGTAAGCATTAAATAAAATATTTTAGTTACATACATTTATGAAACTGAATACAGATGAAGGTGTTTCATCCGCAGCATTATTTATAAAATATATACATACATAATATATATTTGTGAAATCTTTATTCAGAGGCAAAAGTCAATATTAGCAATACCATGTAACAAAGGTAGTCTTTGAGTAATTGTTAATTATCATATATGGTTGTATGTTGTAGGTTCACATAGTACAGGTTATTCCTGTTTAAAGAAATGTCTGTTGATGGTTTAATTTTAGCATTTTGTAATGTCCGTATTTTCATCATTACTCATATGCAATCCTGTTGGGCATATTATTGTAGACTTGAGTATTTGTTTTAATGTTTAATTTTGCACCAGCTGAAACTGTTATCTAAATTACTGTACATTGAAAAGCATTACCTCTTAAACACTGCCAGGACTCTATGAGTTACAGACACTGACATGAAAAATAAAAAAAAGACAGTACACAGAGGAGGTTGATGCTAACCTGAGATGAGCTGACTAGTGAATGTTTAATTCCATCTTATGATTTTAAAAGAGGGCTGCAAATCTTGGCTGTCACTATGCGTCAGAAAATCCAAGTTTGAGTAATAGCTCAGGAGCTGAAAGAAGTGGTAATGGAGGAGTGGGAGTGAGTGGTAAAGGCCGACTTGCCCATTTGGGAGGGGGGAGAAGAAGGTGGTTCCTGACTGACCAGTGTTCTACTGCAAGCAGAGGCTTGCATAAAGGCTACTGACACAGGAGACATAAGCTTGGCTTCCCAAACTATCAAAAGGTATGTATGTGAGAGTAAACACACACACATCAGGGGAGGATGCTGGACGTCCTGCAATGAAGTAGAACTTATGCCAACCATCGCGGAAAGGGGAAACGTGAGGTTAGAGTTAGGTAACAAAGTCTCAACAGCTTATGCCCAGAAAGATGCAGCCTGCTGTCTGAATGGGGGGGTGCCTTTCAACTGGGGACACACAGTAAGATCATCTTTGTGTCAGTCTACTACATTAGCTAGCCCTACCTGGATGATGGCTAGAGGACACTCTAGCCACAGTCAGGGATGAACTGTTATGAGTGATTATAGGCACCAGTCTGTGAGGTAGGCCATAATGAAGGGCATCCACCTCTGATGTAGCAAGTGAATGTCAGAGGCACTGACAGAGGTACAACGCACCCTCATGGCTGCCTGGATGATGGCTTCATTGAACAACTCTTATCTCCTTACTGGAGACAACTGGTACAGAGTAAACTACAGTCTGAAGTCCCATGGGGGAAGCTTGAAGGATGGCAGACACAGGAGTGAAAAGCACCTTGATAAAAAGAGGGCAGGAAAAGCACCTTGATAAAAAGAGGGCAGCAAACACAGCCTTCATAAATAATTAATGTAATAATTTAATATGGTGCAGTGTGCCACACTGAGGTTTATCATAGCTGTCTTAGTGTCAGTGTACCATTTCACCTAGTAAATAACATTGTAGTGACATCATGCCAAAATGCAGCCAACAGTAAAACTCACCACATGTTTAGGTAAGGAAATTTAGAAGCAAATAAGCAAAATACCAAATCAGTATTACTACCAAAATACCAAATCAGTATTACTACCAAAATACCAAATCAGTATTACTACACTTTGCTGTAACTGTGCAGTAACTCCTACACAGTGTTCGCTGTTCACTTGGTCTGTGCACGTGTTGCTTTCCACTGGAAATCACAGCATGTAGCTCTGAGCCATTGGTGAGCCAGATCTGTATTTCAAAGTGGTCTTTCAAATTTGGTGAATTACTCTTTATGGCCAGCTCCTCTGCTAAGTAGAAACATCTTTTCTCCAAATTTGTCTTTAATCAGTACCAGCCACTGTACCTTGCAGTTAACCACAACATATCCTTCTCAGTAAGAACAAGGTTTTCTAAATCCCACTCACATTATGGACTGGAAATTCTACCCCAAGATATTTTCCTGGGCTCACTTCTTTTTTTTTTTTGCCAACTAAAATGAAAAAGAGGGCTTTCTCCCCTATTCAGAGAAAATACTTTTTCAAAAATTTTCTCCTAAGATGATGAGGATTTCATGTATACTTCAAAGAGTTCCTTCTCCCCCATGATATGATTCAGATGATGAAGAAATCATTTCATTAGGCTAATAAAGGCACCACTACAATCAAATCTAACCAAATCTTATGTAAACTATTACCAGAAAGTCTTCACAAAAGTACAGGGAAGGTGAGTTCAAATAACAGAGCATATTTATTTAAAACTACTTTTAAGTCCCTTCGTTCAAAGTAATGTACAAACCTCTTGGCATTCTAAAAATATCCCAAGTAAAGGGTAAAAGGGTTACACATAAAAACCCTTCAGTAAAAACTGCAATAAAAAGTTAGCCAAGCAGTAAAGGGTTTTGGATAGGTTTGGGTGAAAAGGTGTACTTGTCTGCCACCCTCGCTTTCAGGGTCATTAACTGTCAGACCAACATGCCAAAGTATTAGGAAGGCATTCTGAAACACACTGAGAATATTGCCCTACACAGCAAGTATGAAACACTCTGCATACAAGTGTCAAGGCTGGCTTATAAATATTGCCCTACACAGCAAATATGGAACACTCTGCGTACAAGTGTCAAGGCTGGCTTATAAATATTGCCCTACACAGCAAGTATGAAACACTCTGTGTACAAGTGTCAAGGTTGGCTTATAAATATTGCCCTACACAGCAAGTATGAAACACTCTGCGTACAAGTGTCATGGTTGGCTTATACTGCACAGATAGTGGACAAATCTGTCATGTCGTGTGGGTGCAGTATTATAGCTAGAACATCTAGGGCTACAGCTATGTGATTTCATAATCAGGACACATGCCTGGCTAAGAATCTAGACCCTCCTTGGTGATATAAAGGACAATTACTTAATGCACCTGTGGACATGGATTTCTTTTTCACCCTCTCACCAAGAAATAAAAAAATGGAGGAAAAAAGAAAATAGTAGAGCAGCTTTTCCATCCATTGCCTTTCGATATAACAGAAATTACCCTACAAACACTAGCGCTTCTTCAGAGATAGACAGGCCAAGCAGAAGAAAGCACTTGCGAACCCAAAATGGCAAAGAAAAAGGTAAGTCTGATAGGATAACTGGTAGCAACCCCAAAGAACAATCTGAGCAATGAGGACTAAAGAGTCAACCCTTCAGTCTCCCCGTACTTTATCCATTCCTCTTCCCTATCTCCTAAGTGATAGGCTGAGCCTTTTCAGGGAAAGAAAATGGGTGGTGATTACCTTAGACAAATGTGACTGAGATATCATCCTTTGGGGTACAACATAGAATAAAAGGCCTTCCTGAATTTCATGGAAATACTCCCAATTCTAAAGGATCTGCTAGAATTGGACTTGCCCCTCCTATATTCCCTACTGATCCAGAGAGTGACAGATATCACTTTATGAGTTAGGAAAAGTTTTCTACTTCAGGTTGATCCTGGTCACCAAGAAATACGGGCCAGGGAGGCCCACTTTGGACCTTTTCAAGCTAATTTTTTCTTAAAGGTACCTAAGTAAAAAATGCTTATCCTGCAGTCCCCCCATCTTCCATTGTTTGTACACAGAATACGTATAATTATTCGGGATCTCAAGAATGCGTATCTATATATGTCAAAATGCAAGCAGTATTGAAGGCTCCTGAGGTTCACAGCAGGGGAGAGCGACATCCAATTTAATGCTTTACCCTTTTGACTGTATTGCTTCAGGTCTTCACAAAATGTCTAGCCCCAGCAGTAACTTTCCTGAGGTCCAAAGGCATGCATAACTGAAATTTACAATGTCCACTCCAATGAGGAACTGTATACGAAGTGTCATTATAATCCCTGTTGTCTCCAGATCCTCAAATCCAAGGTCTTTCAGTGGGTCTACCTGATACAACCCTGAAAAAGGTCTCCCTACTTCCAGGAAATAATCTTGTGCCTAGATCACCTTTTACTGCAGCAGAAGACACCCCTCATAACAAGGGAGTTCATCAGACCCCTAGGTTACATGTCAGCCAGCATTCAAACAGTACCAGTGGCAAGGCTCCACATGCAAACAAAATCCAGTAGAACCTAAAGAACCTTTCGAAGCAGCATTCATAATCCCTAGAAAAGAGGTTTCAGCAGCTGCTATGCATACATATGTTTGATGTGGGGTTCAGAAATCAAAGGCAATGTGGAGATGATTTTCATCTGTATTTTCACAATAAAACTTTGATAATCAATGCATTAGACTTAACTTAAAGGGCAGCACACACCTGCAACCTCAGGATGAAGAATCATTGGAGCCAGAAACACAGTAAACAGCATATCAGCATCAAAGAACTATTAGCAGTGATCCGACTCCTGCATCTGATCACAGACAACACCATGGCCATCCAGCACATAAACAAATGGGAGGGACACAATCATATCCTCTTTGCAGACTAGTAATGCAAGCCTTAGAGTTATCTTTGCATTCAAAACGAGTCTCAGGGTCTCATACATTTCCTTAGAACTTAGCAACTCTCTTGGCCAGCAACTACAAAATGCAGCTGAACAAAGCCATTTTCAGCAAGCTAATGGTTTAATGGGGCTTACCAGAAAAAAGCCTTGTTCACCTCCATAGACAACTATAAACAAGCAAAGGTCTGCACAAGGTTGCTATGTATTAAGCCACAGTGGGTAGATGCCTTCTCATAGAAAAACATCTTTCTCTGCATTCCATATTACTTTCATTCCCCTCCTGCACTCTTCTTCTGTCAATTCCTCCACTTCCATATCTTGTCCTATAACACTCCCCTTTCCAAATTCTTATTATAAGTGTTTTGTAAATAACATTGTGCATACACTAACTGTGAATTATGGGTCTACTTCAAATGAATGAACTTAGACTTTCCCAAATTTCAAATGATCGAGACGATAACACCGGAGTTGTATTTTAAACAAATACTTACAACACCGATATTTTCACCAGGAAGGAGTCCGTCAGCTAGCATTCAGGAGTTTTCCCTTTTCCCCACTATATTGTGATCTCTGACTTGGTATATTTAGTTATGAGGGTGTGGGGGGTATGTGGGGTGTGGGGTGAAGCCCCTCCCACACTTGGGTGGGTTTGATATGCTTTAGTTTGTTTTTTTGTCCATGTTGGCTGACTACCTCCTTTTCCTGGTGAAAATATTAATGTTGTGAGTGTTCATCTAAATGCAGATTCAGTGTTATCGTCTCAATCATTTAAAATTCAGGTAACTGAAATTTCATTAATTTGAAGTAGATCCGTGAATTACATCTTAAACTTCTTTGTCCAATCATGATTTGGACAAATTTACTCTATGGATGTTATTGGTTTCCTTTTAAAATGTTAACATCTTTTGGATGAACCTGAAAATGATCCAAATAGCTTAGAGATCTAACCAGATAACAAGCATCAATAAATAGATTAATAGATATATGGACAGATAGATAGATAGATAGATAGATAGATAGATAGATAGATAGATAGATAGATAGATAAAAGCTAAATAGATGTACCCCCTTCTCCTCTAATACCAAGTTAGAGTGAGGGTAGAAAGGCATAAAGCAGTAGCACAGGGTGATGCAAAGGGGCAATGTTCCTGGGCATGAACTGTTAGGGGTGGGTGCAATCTCTGAGGCCGAGCTCTCTCTTTCATGCAATATGATGTTTTAAAAGCTGGTATTCCATTTGCAGACAAACCTGATAGCTGTAGCACTTTGTATATGGTTTAAACTACAGCAACTGCTTGCTACATTGTAGCAAGCAGTTTGCTACAGTTTAAAAGTAAAAAAAGATTTTTTAGCTAAAATCTGAGAGCTGTAGAGCTCTGTACAGGCAGGGTGTAATCTGTAGCAACTATCTACTACATTTGAAGCAAGCAGTTTGCTACAGTTTAAAAAGAAATAAACTGTAGCAACTATCTGCAAAATTTGCAGCAAGCAGTTTGCAATAGTTTGACAAAATGGGGGTGGGGTAGATCCAATGTGACTGGCTTATTACAGTGAATTTTTTTTTCTGTTCAATGAAAGAGCTGGGGGGGGGTAGATTGATAGATTCCTGACTGAGAGAGCATTAATTCTCACTTCTAGTGCATCCAGGGATAGATCTGCCTTACACTCTGCCTGTGATAGTAGACTTGACCCTGAAGACCTGGGGTACCAAGTGCCTAAACCTCTAGGGCCTCAGGCCTACAGATATATATATATAAGTACTGTTCTTGTAAGTGTTGTATATTCTGTACCCAATTATTACATGCTAGTGCTCTAAGTGCTGTTCTTGTAAGTGTTGTATATACTGTACCCAATTATTACATGCTAGTGCTCTAAGTTCTGTTCTTGTAAATGTTGTATATACTGTACCCAATTATTACATGCTAGTGCTCTAAGTACTGTTCTTGTAAGTGTTGTATATACTGTACCCAGTTATTATATGCTAGTGATCTATGTACTGTTCTTGTAAGTGTTGTATATACTGTACTCAGTTATTACATGCTACTGCTCACTACTGTTCTTGTAAATGGTATATATACTGTACCCAATTATTACATGCTAGTGCTCTAAGTACTACTCTGTTATAATAATCGCTATGAGTACCATCAGCACAAGCACTCATCTTGGTCCTAGTACAGTGGCGGCTGGGAGGAAATTACACATTATGGAAATAATAGTGATAAAAGAGATTAAATCTGTAAGTTTTTAACTTGCCAATCCTTTTGAATTTCTCTCCTTCCCTTCCTTTTATACAATCTTCTACACATTCCACCACTGTATCCATAATTTTTGCTTGATTTTTCTTAATTTTTCTATTTTTATTCTTCATTTGTCTTATTACACTATTTTCTTTTGAATTGTTTCTTTTTCTAAGCACACTGATACCTCTTCTTTTTTCCTTGAAATAAATATATGTGTTTAAATAGTAAACTTTTGATTTTTTCTTTATTTTTTCATATATTTTTTTTTCATAGAATTCTATTTTATTATGTTCTAAATTTTCAAAAACTCTATCATATTTAATTACACATTCCTCATTCTCTCTCTTTGTTTTATTCATTTCCCAAACATAAACAAATTCTTAAATACTACCCACCATTCAGTCCAATTTTTGTAAAATGGTATCATTATTAAATGTTTTTTTCCATAATTGTGTGGTTATGTCTTCTCCATTACCTTCTATATTCCATTCTTTTTCATTTATTCTTTTATTCCTTTTCCTCTCTTAGTGCATTATTTATTTTATTCAATCTCTACCCATATCGCAAGGTGATCTGAAAATCCTGTCCTTACTAATTATTCTTCTGTTATATTTATCCCTTCTGATATTATAAAATAATCAATATCTGTTTTAAACTTATTTCTTACATATGTCCATCCTTTTCCTTTCAATAAAACTAACTTTCCATATTTCAATACTTCATTTGTGTGTATCTTTTCCCTTTTTCTTTTTTCTTCTTCTTCTTAAGTCACAATTGAAATCCCCCATTGTTATTATATTTATGTTCACTATAACATAATCTAACATTTATTGAAATAATTAACCACAAAGCAGGAACTGCAAACAGACCAGAACCACAAAAACAAGCAGCAGTCACGAAGACAGACCTCTCGCCACCAGGAAATAAAGTCAATCACGTTTATTGTACAAAATATATTGTGGAAAGGCTTCCAAACAAGACCAAAACGCCTTAATCCATTAACAAACAAAAAAACACGTTTTCGTCAACTTCTTGACTTCATCAGACGATCAGTACATCAAAAGAACTCCCTTATGTAACAAACACCATCAATTAGTTAATTAGGAACATTTAAATATTTAAAGATATATCATAGAATAAGATAAAATGCATATAAAACATGTTTGAAAAAATAATGTTATATCATATAAAATACTGCAAATGCATAAAGCTATAACCAACTATCTCATGAATACATATATTCTAAATAATTATTTACATTGCTTGCGTAGATAAGCCATACAAAAACATGAAAAATTTGAATATGTATATGCATTTCTAAAATGTTGATAAATGTCTTCAACAAATATAAAATCAGTTTGTCTCAATAAATTATACAATAATGCAATAAATATAAATGTAGATATAAATATTGATACTCATAAAACGATATAAAAATACATTGTAAAAACATTTTTCCATATTTATGAACCTATAACGTGCATAACGGAGCACTCTAGTGGTCATATGAAGTAATTGTCACAGAGTGTGGATCCTCTATAATTTAGCAGCTCTTAATTTAAGTAATGGTAGGATAGAGATGGTATCGTTGAGCCCTGGAAATTTATCCGCATTGAGGGCCACTTGCCACCACAGCTCTCTGTATTCAATTCTGGTTTCCCAAGGGCCCCCCTCTAATGTCCTGTGAAATGCTCTCTATGACTAAAAATGTATATTTATATTCTTTACATGTTCTGCTATGCTTGTACAGAGCATTACTTTCCTTCTTAATAGAAATTTCATAAGTGTGCTCATAGATTCTTTTCTTTAAGGCTCTTTCAGATTTCCCTATGTAAAAAGCCCCACATGTTTCACAATAAGCCAGGTACACTATCCCCTTGGTGTCACAATTGAAGTAATCCTGGCTATTAATCATTTTATTTCTGCTTGTTATAAAATAGCCATCACCATTTATAACATAGCGGCATTGTCTACAATGCCCACATTTATAGGTGCCCTTTCTAGTCACTTTACGAGTGGTTTGAAATTTATTACTCTCCAATATATTACCAAGGTTCCTAGCATTCCTATAAATCACTTTTTTGGGGATACTAGCGATACCTTCAATATCAGTAAGTGAGAGAAACTTGTCCCATTCTCTAAAGAATATCTTCCTGACCGAACCATTTATTTTGTTATATTCGAGGACCAAAGCCTGGGAAAATTCATGACCCTCATTATTGTTCCCAGTTGCAAATTCCTTCTCTGTATTAATATTAGAAATGTTGTTAACATTAGAGCTCTTGTAAATGGGGGCGAACCTATCCATCCTACCTTCTTCAACCTCCCTTCTTATCCTTTCTACAAATTCATTTGGGTAGCCCCTCTCCTCAAACATCCTCTCCAACAATTCACATTCCTTGTGAAAATCTTGTTCTGAGCTAGTCATGCGGCTACCCCTAACAAACTACCCTTTGACAATAATAATAACATGACAATAAAATTTCTCTTTCTTTAACCATTACATAACCATAAAATGTTATAATTCAATATATAGTTTCTTCCCATCTAATATCCATGACAGTTAATCAACTCATTCTAACTAAAATCCTGTCTAATATCTTAACTGTTCTCATGCATAAAATTGCAATTCTGGAACAATATTTATTTTCTATATTCCATATTATATTCCTTAAGTTCTATTCCCACTGCAGTGCAGCATAAGTGGGGTGCTGCACTCCTGAGTATCTCATCCTTCAGATGAGATGTTAAATCAGAATCTGCCATTCCATAGGTTTTCTGTCTGTAATATTTCTTCTTTTGTTATAAACTTTTTGTCTTCCAATACAATTATATGTATATCACAATTTTATACCATTCTATTATTCCTATTCTTCTTGTTACATTTAT
Source organism: Protopterus annectens (assembly GCF_019279795.1). Classification (NCBI taxonomy): domain Eukaryota; kingdom Metazoa; phylum Chordata; order Ceratodontiformes; family Protopteridae; genus Protopterus; species Protopterus annectens. Next base: position 399,886,862 of record NC_056747.1, read on the forward strand.
AAGACTATTTACATTTATTGATAGTACTCTTAGGTTAATGCTTCCTTTATTTTTTAATTTGTCAAGTATTATTTATTACTTTTCCTTCCCTTAATTTCTTCTTTTTATCCATTCCATTTTTCTATCTTTTACCTTTATGCCCTTAAATTTCCTATTTATATTTTTAACTCTTTTACTTATAGATATTTTTTTTACCACAGTCCAATTTATATCTACATCATCACTAAATTCTGAAATTTCTTCTACATCTCTGTTCGGTTCTTTCTCACTGACTTCCTTCTCTTTTGTCACTATTATCTCTTCTTTTTGTTTTATCTTATCGTTTTCTTTCCTGCTTCTTTACTTTCTTCAATTTTATTTTCACCTTCTTATTCTATTTCTTTATAATCCATTGCTAAATGTCCTTTTTATTTACATTTATAACATTCCAGTTCACAACATTTGCCCCATGCCCCTTTTTTCCACAAATATAACACCTACTTTTTCACAATTATTCACAAAGTGACCCTCTTTTCCACATAAATAACGTGTTCTCATTTGACACAGTACTTTACCAAACCGTGGTTCCCTTCACCATTTGTAATATTTGGTATATGTATAATCTTACCATTTTCATTTTTTAAAACAACTTGCTGTCCCATCAGGCAGTCCATAAACCCCTGTCATTATGTACTTTTACAATCTTTTTCAAGTGTCTCTTTAAAGTCCCTCTATCCTAGTCTGAAATTGTGTATCTAACTTTTTTCTTTGTTTCTCTAAAAGCACCCTTTGTCACATATTCATTCCATGGATTTTCATTTTTTTTTTCAAATTTACTAATAAAGTTCTCATTGCTTTTCCCAGTCTCAAAAATAATGTCATAAAAAGTTTCTTTGTTTATAAGAATAAATAATCTTACCTCATGAATTGTAATGCTCAGAGGTAAAATAACATTGACCCATACCTCATAACTATTTAGTGCCATTTCACATTTATTTTGCACTCTCACTATTAATGTTCTTCTATTTAAGTTCTCTGGTTCGTCTTTCTTTTCTTTTAATGTGCTGATCACTGTCTTAGTATATGCTTTCTGGGTTTTTTTCTTTATTTTCCTCCATGATTTCTGCTGTCTCCTCCTCCCTTATCTTCTCCATTATGTCTCCCCATGGTACTTCACTGCTGTTTTCAGGTTCATTTTGATTTATCATATCACACGATATATCATCCTGCAACCCTCCTGATTGAAGGGTTGCAATGACACACTTCTCTGTGTCATTTTCCAACTCTGCAAACAGCTTTTATTGAATCAGGATCTCTGAATCCATCTCCCAAGCTGGCATTCACCTCTGCCCCCCCCACTTCGGATTTCCATAATGTGCAATGTCCTCCCAGTCTTCACTGTACTAGGACCAAGACAAGTGATCATAATTGCTGACGGTGCTCATCGCGATTACTGTAACTGATGTCCTGGCCAAATTTCCCCTTAGAAATATAAATACCACTTTGGGTCTCCCTTGAAAAGAGGCCACTAGCCTAGTGAGGCTAACCTGGTTAACAAAGAATAAATAAATAAAATTAATAAGATATTGAATGAAAATGCTTAAAACAAGTAAATTGGGTCACACTGAGTTTTGTTTTACTCTCCCAATATAAATAATACACACAGATTATAGGCATTTAATCTGACTCTACACATTCATGTCTTGATATGCCACCAGTAAGAGGACAAAAGAGATGAACCTCGTTCTCTGAAAATGATGGTACCTACTTATGAGCGATCCAGGTAACCCAGCAATAGAAATGGGACTTAACATTTTGTGATAAGCCTACATGTTTACCTTTCTGCTGAAGCAAACATTAATTAGTCTTAGAACTGATTGATGTATTTTCTGGAACTGTACCTGAACCTGATACATTATTAGTAATTAGGTCATGGATGAAAAGGACTTTTATATAGATATTTATCTACATTCCTAATAACTGCCCCAGAAATAATAACATAATTAATCTAGGTGACTTCAATCTTCATTATCTTGGCTCACTTTCATCTGACATGGGTACTTTCCTAGCAGACCTCGGTCTCCTTCAACTCATAAAAGAACTAAGAAGACCTAACCTCAGGTCGTCCAGACACTCCACACTTAACCTGATTATTACAAACATACCAAACTCTATTGCCAACATGAACATTCTGCCACCATCACTAAGTGACCACTGCCCAATCACCTTTACAGTTGTCAACCAACCTATGAAATTGCCACAAATATTAAAAGCCTTCAGAAACCAAAGTAACACAAATCTAGACAAACTCATAATCTTTCTTGTAGCCTACAACCGGAACTACATACTCTCTTTACATGACTCTAATAAAGCAGCTGTAAGCCTAACCAACTTTTACTCCAGCTGCAAGACAAATTTATTCCACTTGTCCACAGGTTTTATAAACATAACAAAGCTGAATGGCTATCCACTGAGCTCAAACATCTTCTAACTCCAAGGGATAAAGCATTTCAAAAATAGAATCAAACCCCCACAACTAACAACCACACCTTCTTTATAGTCTTTCGTAATCTAGCCAAGAAGTCCATCAGAAAGCACAAAAGAAATCTCCAAACTAAGAAACAAATTACCCTCTTACATTCCCCAAATTCTTTTGGAAAGAAGTTAGCCTTCTTACAGGAAGAAACCCTCTGCTCATGATGCCCTGTCTACAAACACCATTAAATGTAGTACAGAAAGACATTCCCCAGAAGATTTCCCTAAAGAATTTAGCAATTGCTTATCAGTAAACTCCACATTTCCCACAGATCATGCATTGCCAACCCTACCACCATTCATCCTTTTCTCCCATTTCAAATGTACATCTCCCAAAGAAGTCACTATTCTACATAAAAATACATCTACTGACATCCTTCCTGGATCTGGCAGCATAACCCACTGGTTCATATATCACTGCAGAGATCATGTATGTCTTCCTCTCACCCACATATATAATGTATATCTCACAGAAATCATCATAACACAGATTTGGAAAACTGCTCTAATTAAACCACCTCCGAAAGCAAATCAACACAAAAGATACCTCTCACTTCTGACTAATCAATAGCCATCCACCCAATTCAGTCTTAACTTCTAGAAAAAATATACATGCATATATATATATATATATATATATATAGAGAGAGAGAGAGAGAGAGAGTCGAGCCTAGATGAAGTATTATAAGAGTACTTTTGCCTCTAATAGATGACACCCTACAACATTTTGACAATGGCCTCCTGGTGCCCTATATATAGAATTACCTCATTGACCACCATCTTCTCCAAATAAACAAACACAATGAAATTAATATCAGTCCAGATACTGCTCTCTGATTTAAAAAACGTCATCACTGACAGGCACTTCAGAGTTAAATTAGGAGCCCCCCAATCAGAATCTGCACCTTTTCCAAAGTTAATTGAAATTAGTATCAGTTCAGGTGCTGATCCCTGGTTTAAAAACTTCCTCACTGGCAGATACTTCAGAGTGAAAATCAAAATCCACACCTATTACTAAAGGTATACCACAAGGACCCATTCTTGGCCCCCTCCTCTTCTCCATATTCATTAATAAACATCTCCCCCTTCTCCCACTTATCCTCTATGCTGATGACATGGTCATTTACCAATCAAGTCACTCTCACACCAACTTACATGAGCTCCACCAATGGCTCATAACCCACAAACTACTTCTTAACCCCACCAAGACCAAAACTATGCTTCCACTTTTACATTGACAAAGTGAGAGCCAAAATAAACTCCCTCCTCTTCTGGACCAAAAAGATCTTTCCTTTTCTATCCAAACCATCCATATCAGCCATTGGCAAAGAATTTCTCCTTTCTCATCTTGAATATGGGCTTCCAATATTTGCTTCTGCTTCCAAGGAAAACATTGCCACACTCCAGACTGCCTCTAACAGCATCTGCTGATTCATTACAAACTCACCTGTCAGTGAGCATCACTCTATCACCCTAGAAAAAGCCAAATGGCTACCCATAAAACAAAGATCTAACCTACTGTTAGGATCCCAACTCTACAAACTACTTCAGCTCCACAGATCTATTCTCCTTGTAGCTAGATGCCATGAAAAAACTTCTCGTACAGCCTGAGACACTACTGCCAAGCCACACCAACTCTCAATAACCCTAGAACCAAACTCCGCAGCCCTGCACAAGCTTTCCACTCTCAGGCACCTAATCTTTGGCAAGCTCTCCCCATTGACCTAAAGATAATCAACACTTATTCCAAATTAAAAAACACAAACTAAAAAAAAGTCTTCATCTAAGCCAAAGCTCCTGCTTCAACACAGGACATATCACCTAACACACTATACCTGTCTCCTTTACAAGTCCCTGCTCCTCTCCGAAGATTTACTGAAAACTGACCCAATTGAGTAACTAATGCATAGATTGTACATTACACTCTGCTTGATAGTACATTGCATGCTGCTTGTTCACTACAATGTATAAATACTGTGTTTTCTATGTAATTAGTCTGAGCTACTCTGTTATTGCTTTCAAATCTGCATGTCTTGCTTGTGAAATGCTTTGTATTTCACCCATGTTAAGCTTGAAATTGGTCAGTATTGATCAGTGCACTACCCTGATAAATATATATATATATATATATATATAGATGGTGGGACCCTATCGGATCACCGAAATTTCAAAACTTCTAACATCATATGGCTGAGACTTTATGATCAAAGTTTTAAAACTTTGAACATTTTGAATGGAAATCACCATACAACACAGAACAGGAAAATTTCCTCACTGTAGTGTGATCTTGGAGTTGGTATATTTAATTAGCAGGGGGTGTAGGGGGACTTGCTCCCCTTGCAAAAATGTAAAAAAAAAAAAAAAAAAATGTTTGTTTTTATTTTTATTTTTTTATTTTAGTTTTGAAGTTTCAAAACTTCGAACATATGGTCTCGGTCGTATGATGTTCAAAGTTTTGTGACTTCAGTACAGTGATCCGAAAGGGGGATATATATATATATATATATATATATATATATATATATTTTTTTTTTTTTTTTTTGTGTGTGTATGTGTGTGTTACAGTGCTGCATTAAAGTCATTTACATTGTTGGAACTAGAACTATTACTTTAACAACAGTCCTATCTGACTATTTCTAATAGCTAGTAGAACATCCAGAATTTAATTTCACTGATGATTACAACTGTCTCAGTCACACAATGGTTAGGTAGAAGTGCTGATTGTTTATTAAAATCTGAAGTGGCAAATTGTGAAACTAATTTAACTACAAAATTGCATAGTTGTAATTGTGTATTAAAAATACACACAGAGTATAGTGCCAGTTTCTAAGATATAGACCCTAACATTTTAAGGGTCTTGAGTGTTACAGTAAATCTTTTACATTGATGCTTTGTGATGTAGCATAGAGAATGGGTACTGTGTGGCTAGATATTTGTACTCCTTTTGTGGTGATCAGGAAAAAAAATTGTTTTGTTTTTATTTTACCTGCAGAACTGCCTATAGACCTGGGGTCACAGATATCAGTTTCAGAGTGCTGCTACGTTTCCCTCAAAGAGTGAAGAACCAAGGGACAGCCGATTTTTTGCCAGTTAAACCTCGCCATGCCTGGGAGTGGCACAGCTGTCATCAGTGAGTACATCAGACTCCTGGATATATGTCTAGCATCAATTTCCCTGTATTCTATTCAGTTTGTTTTGTCACTGTTTGAGGTTCAGCATTTTGCCACCATGGTCACTGTTTTTTTTGCTGTCACAGCCACATGCGTCCAGGAGTTATAGTGAATTTCTTTCTATCTAAGGTCATTTAAATGTTACTTGCATGTCTTTATCTTCTAGTCTTCAAAAAAAGGAGCAGTTGTGTTAGGAGAGTTAGCAATTGAGTAGCTGATGACCTTTTTGAATGGTACATCTGCAGCCATAAAAACAAAAGAAAACATTTCTATTTCAGTGTGGAACCTAACATCAGGACACAAAAGGCCCAGAGTATATGCTGTAAATAGAAATAAACATTAATAAAAAATGAATGACTAAAAACACAACATTAATTTATTATATAAAATAAATTCAACTGGTAAGCGCTTTCATTCCTTTCATGGAACTACTTCAGACCAAATTGTATAATGTACAAGCTTATTTAAATACTTAATAACAATAACATGTGATGCAAAGCACTTAATGCCTTAACCCTTTCCCTCCAAGAACAACTTTAAAATTCTCTCTATCATTTAAACCAGGGTATGCACATGCATTCAGCCTGATTTGCCAACAATATTCTTTCCAATCCAGTTCATCTTCTGCATCAAACCTATGATCAGAACCATTGACTGCCTTATTTTTTCTAACAAATGTTTTTGTTTAGCATGCTTTGCCAAGGCATTGCTTACATCAGTCTTGTCTACTGCTCTTATATGTTCATTCACTCGCATGTAGAATTCTATAATTGTTCTTCCTATATAAAATGCTGGACGTAATTCACACAAATCATGTATACCACATATTTGGACCTGAAATTATTATACAGATTATTCAACCTAATTTCAAAGCTTCTTGCTGTCACTATAAAATTCTTGACTTCTTTCATACATTGACATAACTTACAACTGTCACATCTTTTCATCCCCATTTCCAAATCATCAGGCATACTTAAGCATAAGTTCCTTTTCTTAAAAAAGTCTTTTAAAGTCTTTCCTCTTTTAGAGACAAAGACAGGGTCTCCCCCTATAACAATTTTAATTTCTTGAAAATTCATTAAGAATCTCCAATTATTCTTAATTATTCCTTTGATTCTACTTTCATCTACTGAATTGTCTAAAATACATCCTAAGGAACAATCCTTTTCATTTTCTTTTGATTTGCTATTTACATTTACTACCTTATTTTCCCTTACATTTTTTTACTTCTATCCAGGAATTTTTAATGATGTCCTTGGGGTACCCTCTTTCTTGAAATTTCCTTTTAAGCTCTTCACATTCTTTTTAAAAAAATACTGCCTCATCTGTTAACCTGCTTATTCTAGTGAATTGCCCCTTCACTAAGTTTTTTTTCAGGCTAAACTTTTGCATGCTATTGTAGTGGAGAAAGCTGTTGCTTTGCACTTCCTTCTTATAAATCTTCACTTTTAAAGCACTGCTAGGTCTGTACACATTCAGGTCCAAAAAAATAATGTTGTCCTTCCTATAATTACATGCCGACTGAAGGTAACTAGTGGATTCGTTCACATGTTTAATAAAATCTAAGAGTTCTTTTTCGGAACCCTCCCAAATAAAAAACAAATCATCAATAAAATGTCTGTACATGATGATATGTTTTGCAAAAACTGATTCTAAAATAACTTATTTTTCCCAGTTCATCAGGACTATATTTGCTTAGCTGGGGGCCATAGCAGCCCCCATAGCTACACCATTTTTCTGTCTGTATCTTTCGTCATTATACTCAAAAAAATTGTATGATAAAATAACATCCAACATTTCTGTAAACAATCTCACTTGTCTAGTATAAAATAATCCTGAAGTACAAAGCTCCCTATTCATCATTTCCAACCCTTCTACATTTGGTATAACGGTATATAATGAAACAATATCTGCTGTAACCAACCACATGGAATCATTCATTATGACATTATTCACTAAACTTTTAAATTCAAAGGAATCTTTGATATAAGATTTGCTTTGTACGACCAACTTTTGTAAATATTTATCTATGAAGATGGCTAGAGGTTCAGTCTTACTGCCTTGACTAGCTACTATCAGTCTAAAATAAGGACAATTCAGGTTTTTATGGATTTTAGGAAGTCCAAAAAAACTTCTCAGTTTGGGTTTTTCTATTCTAAAAAACTCCACTGTCTCTTTGTCAATCAAATTATCTAAAAAACGTTATTCTATATAAGCATCAACAACTTCATATGCTTTTCTAACAGATGCCCATGTTGTTATTTGGTAAAACGTATCATCATTTAGCATTAAGGTCATTTTTTCTACATAAAATGTTGTATTAAGCATCACAATTGCACTGCCTTTGTCTGCTTTCGTAATATACAGCTTAGTGTCATTTTTTAACTCAATCAATGCATTTTTCTTCTTTGTTTAAATTATAAAATACAGGTTCACTTTTGTCGTACAGTAATTTTATCACATGATTCTCACATAAAAGCTTCCAATTCTGGCCTTATAATTGGATTAAACATGCTAGGTTTTCTAAATAATGCTTTATCCTGAACCTTGTTAAAGTTGTCACAGTCTTTAAATAAGCATTTTAAATTAAATTTTCTGACAAACACTCTAAGTGCGCTTACGGTATTTATCAAGTCATCCCTAGCAGAAGGCACAAAAGTCAATCCCCTGCTTAATACCATAATATGGTGTTTGTTTAACACCACATTCGACAAATTAATAATTTTAAATGAGTCAGTCACAGTACCTTGGGTCAATGGTTGTAATTATCGTCCCACTTCTTTCTCTTGTAATTATTTTTGCCCTGAAATCCCTCTTGCCATCTTCTGTTTTTCCAGAAGAAATTTCCTTCTGTTGATTGATTTCCCCCTTGCTGCTGTGGTTTCTGGGCTGCTACCTGAGCCCGCAATTTCATGCCTGCCCTTCCATCTTGATATACATCTACCTTTTGAAAATTTCCTTTGTTGGACTTGGTGCTGGTATTCTTTTGCGAATTGTTTTCCTCTATTTTTCATCGCATAATCCACTGACTCCACTTCAGAGCTCATTCTCCTGCATTTTGCTGTGCTATTCTGCCTACCAACATTGTTGGCACATCCTGCGGCTCCACCCACTTCATTTTCTTCATTAGTTTGAATGGCAGCAGATTTAGGACACTTGTTGCTATTGTTGAAGAAACAGTATACCCCTTCTTCATAATCCTTTTTGTCTCTTGCAAATTTTTTCATTTTACGTTTCTTTTGATTTTCAATTTCAGCTGCAACTTTATCCAGAATCATAGACCATTTAGCTTCAAAGACTGTCTTTGTCTCTAAAAGAGGAAAGAGTTTAAAAGATTTTTTTATGAAAAGGAACTTATGCTCAAGTGTGCCTGATGGTTTGAAAGTGGGGATGAAAAGATGTAACAGTTGTAAGTTATGCCAATATATGAAAGAAGTCAAGAATTTTTTAGTGACAGCAAGAAGCTTTGAAATTAGGTTGAATAATTTGTATAACTGCGGGTCCAAATATGTGGTATACATGGCTTTGTGTGAATTACGTTCAGCATTTTATATAGGAAGAACCATTAGAGAATTCTACATGCGAGTGAATGAACATATAAGAGCAGTAGACAAGATTGATGAAAGCAATGCCTTGGCAAAACATGCTAAACAAAAACATTTGTTAGAAAAAATAAGGCATGCTTCAAATTTGTAATAATTGATGAAGTTAATGGTTTTGATCATAGATTTGGTGCAGAAGATGAACTGGAGTGGAGAGAATGTTGCTGGCAAATCAGTCTGAATGCATGTGCATACCCTGGTTTAAATGATAGAGAGAATTTTAAAGTTGTTCTTGGAGGTAAAGGGTTAAGGCATTAAGTGCTTTGCATCACATGTTATTGTTATTAAGTATTTAAATAAGCTTGTACATTATACAATTTGGTCTGAAGAAGTTCCATGAAGGGAATGAAAGCACTTACCAGTTGGATTTTTATGTAATAAAGTTATTTTGTGTTTTTAGCCATTTGTTTTTTATTATTTTGCCTTTTCACGGCTATTTTCATTTGCTTGCTTGGCGTTTCATGAGGTATTAGTACAAATAAACATTAGAAGTGACAAACTGACCTTTGAAGACCATAGGTTGAAGCACCAGTTCTAAAGTTTATTTTCCATTTCCAGCATGTATTTATATCCATAAATACAACTTATAAAAGCTTCTCAATCCGAACATTAATGTAAGATATACTTTGTCTTACTGAAAGCTGTGCAAAACAAATAAGTGTACTTGGTCAAAGCTGGCATCTTCTATGAAAACACAGCTTGAATGGTTTTAGCATCATAATTTTCAAGTACATCAGAAGATAGAAACATTTGCTTAGAAATATCAAATGGTCTGTTGTGAAGTGGATATCAATGCCATTTCATAGCAACATATATGGCAGGGCTAGCTTATTTTATATCCTTGGCAAAACCAAAATCTTCCATTCTGTCACATTAACCAGTATTGCTGTCTGCTGCTTTCCATTTTTCCTTCATTTTAGAGAAAAACATGGCATAAACCTTATGACAAATGAATGTCACTTTAATTCCAAGGATGAACACTTAGCTCTTATTAAGCATAAGCCAACATTTTTACCTGGTTTGCACAATGCCTAGGCATTGCAAGTGCTCTTATTTATTTATTTATTTATTCATTCATTAATTTATTGCCATTTACCAAAAATCACTCACTTAATCTACAAAATCTTCACTAGTTTGTACTGTGATATTATTGTTCTTTGAACTATTCTGTGTGTATGGAGGACACTCCAAAAGTGAATCTGTTATCTTTAAACAAACCCCTGTGAACATTTACATTTACTGTTATGTACTCTTCAGAAATTTCAGTTAATATGCACACTAAAACTAGACCCAGCTCATGGCCAGCTTTATAAACTACCTACGTTCATTTGACAAAGCAAACAAATCTCTCACCTTGGGGATGGCTTGCAGAGCATGAGAATGCAGCAGACCCATTTTATGATGAGCACAGCCTGTTCTGAATGTTTTAGAGGTGCAGCTATTTTGCTTGTAAGACAATGCAGTGCTTAATTTGTTTCTACATTTATTTTCAATGTTTATGGGAATAACCTTGTTTTGAAAAAAAATTGGAACTATATTGACATTAATCTTTGCAACAGTTCTCCTGGCTGATCCTTCAGCACTATAGATTGTTTTTGCAGAGGAGCTTCAGTTAAAATTTTTGCTTGTTATTAGTCAAATACATTGCAATGAATCATATGATGTTTTCACATCAGTTTTACATTCATCTACTTCTTGCATCTTTGCATTGTTCCTCTGTTTTGTATATTCTGCATTTTTCATGACTGCAGCATCTAGCTTCAGCTTTCATGCTTACACAAGACAATATAGGGATGTCAGCTCTCTCCAGAGTATTTGTAGAATACAATAGTTTTCTCTTTCCCCCATTTCAGCTTTCAGCAGCTGACTTGCAACATAACTTTGGTGGTGGGGCTAGTTATACTCAATGCTTTGAGTCTGGTTTTAGTTTTAGTACAATTTTAACTGTCTGTTTTTTGAAAACTATGTTGTTTTTTTTCTGCAGAATTCCCAATGTGTCCACACAGTTCACAGTTAAAATAATTTCTTACTTTTAAACTATAAATCTTGCTGATGATTATTTTTACCTCATCTACAGCAGGCATCCCTCAAACTTTTCTTCTTTTATGGCTTATTTCTGTATGTGTTACACATTGATATAGGTTCACCTTCTATCAGGTGGTGTTTGTTTTATTGATCACTAAGACCTCAATCCCAATTTAATGATGTTTCACTTCCCCAATTTTACCACTTTGGGATTTAAGCCGAAAAACTGCACTTAGTGCATGTAATGTATTCACCATTTTTTGAGGTTTCTATATCCATGTGAATATATGAACATGGAGTTGAGATAATTAAGTAATGGGGAGGATGGAATGCAAAGCTTGCACCCCTAAAAATTGTGTCAGTGTTGTATGACATGACAGAGACTTGTGTTATCAGCTATTTGGGTCAACTATCCTGGGTGTTTAGGAGTCAGCATTTCAGAGGAAAAGCACTACTATATCATATCACTGCCTCTGCCTTTCCAATAGGATCTTCGGTCACATGGTTACAATTTCCTTTACATTTTTGCAAGCTTGTTCACATATTAGAGTCATTTATTTTTTTTCCAGAAATTAAATAATTCTTAGACAATTCTTCCATGAATCTACCATTGTTTAGTCTGCAGACTAGTTTTTTTTTCTGAAACATTTTTTGCAATGTTTCCCAGTGATTAATGCCCTTATCTAACTTAATGCACCCCCTTAACATACCTATCTACAGACTCTTTAGATTTCATATTGTGAGAAATGAGTCTGTTTTATTTTACTTAAGACAAATGCATCAAGTCTGGTCTTTTGTGGACAATCTTATCACCACCCAATAATGTCATAATACATTCAAGTGGTATAGCTCCTAGCTGCATTTTTATGTAGGGGCTGATTCCCATTTCCCCAATATGGGAGATGGAGTTTCACATCCTAATCTCAAAATATACTACCACTGAAGTCATTTCCACTTACAAAGAGTATTATTTCCCTTTACATTTAGTTAATACTACCTCAAGAAGTAATATATTTACAGAACGGTGGTGCAATCCCATTAGAAAAATGCTTTTGAATAGTGTTTGAAATGTTACTTACTGCTACAGTTATATGGGGTATTGGAACCAAGATTGGCTGGGGTAAAATGAAGCAGTCTCTGAAAAGCAAACTGGAAATGTTGTACTACCATTAGCTTTGGATTAGCTACCTCATCAAACACTTTGTCTGACTTTTCTAGGTTAAGTACATTTCTCAAAAAGTATGTTTGTGTTTTAATAGCATGCAGTAAAGCTGACTTCTTTCTCTTCTGCTAATTTACACATAACAGAATATGTGAGGACCTACACTACAGTATTTTGTCCATATTTAAATATGAGGGTCAGTTGGTACAACATAATTTACCATTGTAACCATTTTTTCCCAGATCATTTAGACTTCTCTTTTTTGCATGTTCATATTCTATACTGTTACCTTGTGATATTGGCAAACAGTGCACATCCCAGAAATTGGAGATATACAAGCATAAATAAATGCAAACAATTTTGTTTCAAACCAGCAGGGACTTGCATACATTTTGGTTTAGTCTGGAGAGACAATTTATCTTTTGACTTCTTTCAACAGCAGGCTTAGACCAGCTTAATATTAGTTCTTAGTAGATACATTTGGTGGACAGATCAGGAAAGAGCAGCTTCAAAACACTGGCAATGCGATACTACCTCTGTAAAAGTACTATTTGGAATATACTACCATCTTCTGGGATTAGTAAAAGTAGCTTTAGTCTGTGATAGTACTTCAGGAAATACCTCTCAGTTGTGTCTGGAAGCAAGTATTCAGGCATTTGTTGAAGATGCCTTACTTCTGAACATGGCTTTACATTGATGAATTTCTTAAATTCAGATTCACTAAAATAAAGTTAGTGACTCCAGTTCTTCAACTATGTCTATAAGGTTAAGTGCAATGTATTTTGTGACATACATTAAATTTAGGGTTCTTTAACTAGTATTTCAAAAGCAATAATAATATTTTTGGATACTGGAGACTGTGATTAGAGATTATATTTGTTCTTCAGCTTAGGCTATTAAGTTTGGAGGTTGAGGGTTACTGACTGAATATTTTCATTGTGTTATTTGAAAAGTAACATGTCTGAAGCATGACAGAATTGTCCTTTGTTACTGAACATATATGTAACTGTGTTTCAGAAAGTAGCTTGTGGTGTGTAACTGAAGATAAATATCAGTGCTTCTGTTTACAGATGTTGGAGGCTTTCTGCCATAAGAAGTATCAGCATTTCCTCTTCTGTTATCTCCAGCTGAGCACCATATTGAAATGCCTTTTGTTCCTATGCTTGGAAGCATGCCATCAGCTAGCACATCCTGTGATTTCTTACACAAGATTATGAAAGGACACTCATCTCTTGTGCTACTCATTTCTTTTATATATCTTGCACATTTTTGTGTCTCTGAAAGAGAGATTTGTGTATTTGATGTCTAGAAAAGCAAAGGTTTCCAAGGCACCAGCCAATAAGCACAATGACATAATCTATACTGCTTGCAAAAGTCACATGATGGGAAGCATACCTCTCAACTTAGAGCAAGAAATCTGGACAAAGCCATAACTAAAAGTGGGGCAAAGCCCCCAAAACAGGGACATTTTTAAAAATTATTGCTTTTATAAATTTAGAAAATTGATAGCATAACAGATTTTGCATTAGCATGAATTTTCTGAAAAATATGAAGTCTGAAACTCAAATGTATGTAATTATTTTCTAACTTTAATCTTTAATGATCTGCCACTAATTTGGCAGAAAACCACAATTTTATGAAAAACAGACCAAAAATATGAAACAAAAATCTGGACATTCTGTGGAAATCTGTACAGCTGAGAGGTATGATGGGAAGCACTGCAGTATGTGCCAGTACTTCAGTCACCACAGGAGCTGAACAGGGGAATCTTGCTCCTTGAAGATGACAGCTGTGGAGGGTATGCCAGACATATATTGGCAGAAGAGTGTCTCATACAGCTTCTGGTTAATGCCAAAGTGACAAGAGAAAATAAACATGCAGAGATCAGAAATTGGTCAAAGCAATGTCTGCCCATGAACTGGCTTTGCATTTCTCTGGAGTAGTACGCTTCCATTCACACAGCAGAATGTGAAAGAGTTGCATCCTGGCAATCACTCCTGGAGAGTTATGTCATGAGGTGTCCTCACAGACTCACCCATATTTAGACATTCAGATCATTATCATACCTTGACAGCTGACCTGGAGTGATCATTTCAGTATCACAACAAAACTTGGTGGTGGTAGGACACTTGTTCAAGAATTCCATTCCTCTGACCTCACTTATGTCATGCATTCTTCAGTAGTTAGGACTACTAAGGCTCTCACTGACCCTACAACATTAGCTTGGTTTATGAGGACAGCACAGGCATTAGACAGGCATGCTTTGTTTAATATCTAATGAAACTTAGTCTCACAGGTGTGGGAATGTAACTTTAAGAAACAGAGACTATAACCAGTGCCAAGCTTACAACAGACCATGCATGACCAAGTGACTCTTCCATCATACACCTACCTATTGCAAGTGCAGGTCTCCTGATACCTGGCATTTGTACATCAGTTGTTCATCAACTCTCATGCTAGATGAATGCAGGGTGCTGCTTCTCGATCTAGGGTAAAAAAATGGTTCCCTCTACCTCAGTTTCCTAGAAAAGGAAATCTGAAGAGCCAGCCTTGTCTCTGACACAGACAAGGCTACTGAGACCTCTCTTTCTTTTCAGTCTTCCACCAAATGATCTCTTCTATGGGGGTGAGAATTATGAAGTTCATCATTAGCCAGCCTTCAGCTTCTCTGTGTTATCCTCAGAAATGCATCAACCATATCAGGGTGGAAAGATAAGACTCTCTGGCTAGTCCCCTCACAGAGCCTGTCCCAAAGGATGCCATTTTTTGCACCCTGGCAGCATCCAGATTCATTTCCTTCTGCTCTCAAGAAGCAGATCATTTCTGGAAGCCTCCAACAGAATGGAATTTATACTTTGTTACTTCCTTTATTTATTTACTTTTGCTTGCCCAGTTTTTTCTGTGGTATCCATACTAAGCACTCCACAACAAACTGTGTGATCTTTTCAGCTGACAATAAGTCATGGAGATCACAGAATTTCCAGCTTACCTCCTGGTAAAGAGTTAAGTGGGACTTTTCCTATGTTACCTTGGGACTCGAGATTCCGTATTCTCCCCCATCAGGCTACCTGCCCTCCCTTGGGGCAGGACCTGGGTAAACTGTAAAAACTCCCTTAATGTCTGATCAAGGATGCTTTGGAAATTACCTTTACAGCAAGTTTTCTGTACTTTGCTGAAATTATGCCCTAAGTAATTTTGTGGCTAAGATAGCAGGATCATGTACATGAAGGTTATGTCATGAGGTGTCCACACAGACTCACCCATATTTAAACATAACACAGTTAAACTGACGTTCTTTAAGGATGATCCCAGGCAGTCCATCAAGGATGACTCTACAAATCTTGCTCTCTATAATTGGCAATATTTTGGCTATTTTTAGCTGAGTGTAAGACAAGAAAGATTCATGTTGGGTCAGGCCTCAATGATGTGGGTGAGGACCACCAACAGGAGCCAGAGGCAGTGAATACTATTGAAGTTCACTATAATGGTAATGTAGCTGCTTCTCTTTTACATTCTTCAAAGGTAGTCACTTCTCCAAGAAGAAGAAGAAGAAGAAAGCATCTACAAGAATTAGAAGGGCCCATATGCTCCAGGTAGTTTTGTCTCCCATTGTCCTAAGTCTGTAATAAGGACATCTGCCAGTTCAACAGGCCCAGTCCTGGCTCTGTTATAACACTATCAATGGAAAAGCCATTTCTCTGCATTATCCTGGACTGGTGGGTGTGAAAACCCCATCTTAGAACTATTAAGTTTTCTCTACAAAGCAATACAGTCAGGCATCATGCAGTTTCAATACAGCTCTTGGAACAGACCCACAATTTACATCATAAGGGGATAATATAGTTTGTCTCTTTCCTACAAAAATGTACTCAGTTCTACTCCTGTCTCTACCTAAGTATTATTTTATTTACTTAATTATTTATTATTTTTAAGTGGATTTGAGCTTTCTGTCCAATCCTAGCCCTCAGAGACTTCAGTAAGCACATCTGGCATATCAAGTTCCAGATGGTGACTCTTCAGGGGACCATGCCCCTGCTTGCTTCTGCAGGGTGCCTTAATACTGTTGTTAAATGCCTTATGGAACATCACTGGCTTAGGTTGACACCAGAATTCCCTTTGGTTCACTATAGGTGGTATCACTTTCATACAAGGTGCTGTAATTTGGCTTCTTCTGTATACCTAGAATGTTTACCTGAGTGTTAGCTGTGCTCTTAGATGCTCTACAGGAAAAGCAACCACGGTCTTCATTATTTGCTCACCTAGTAAAAAGAAGTAGGTTAGTAGCTACAAATATATAATGGTCTCATGTACTTGCTTTTAGTATCACACTATCGTTATTAGTTTCTTCAGTGATGAACTATCCCAACAATCCTATGTTTTAGCCTCCTCTACCTGTGACAGAACCTATATCATGGCTGGACAATGGATGCTTTGTTAACAAGTTGGAGAGCTTATGTGGACTCCTCTCCTGTTCATCAGAAAGTGGAACCCTGAGGAATAGGGGGCTTTTGGATAAACAGAGCTAAGTGTGAAATTTGTCTCCCTTATAACTGTGGAAGGGAGATGTAATCAGAAAGCTTCTTGATCCATTGATACAAGCAGACCTTAGAGCAGTATGTAAATAAACTCTCAGATCAATGCCTGACAGAGAAGGCAGTCACTAACTTTCAGTCCAAACTTCTTCTTGGCCTCATCCCAGTTGATTATTTTTCCCTCTCTAGTTATTTTCTCCCATTACCTTGGTTCCTTTACCAATTTTCTCCACTAAACTGGGAAATGCAAATGCTTCCATTACCCTACTCATAAAATTCCAGCTTACTCTGTTGAATGTTTTCTCTGCATCAAGACACACCAACAACAGTGATATTTTCTTACATTCTGTTTCCCTCTGGATCATCATTCTATTAATATTGTCAAATGTTTGCCTCCCCTCCATAAAATCACATTGATGCATATCTATCAATTTTGTTAATACCATTCTTTTAGCTTGTATAAACTTAAACACTTTATATTTGTGGGTTAAAATTGAAATAGGTCTATATGAAGCAGGGTCTGACAGGTCTTTACTGTCTTTCTATAATACAGCCACCATAGTTTTCTTCCAAGATGCTAGTGTTTCCCCTTCTTTTAAAATACTATTAAACAAAACTTTTCAGATCTTTAACTCTTTCTTCCCGTCTAACTTCCAGACTTCCAGAGGAATAACATCTGTTCCTGGAGACTTTCTTGCAAGCTGATTATACATCACTGCTTTTATCTCATCCCTTCCTATCTTAACTATTGTTGGGCCTCATCTTCCTCTAATCTTGGCATAATTAAGACTTCCATAAATATTTTAATTTGTCTTCTTTCTTGGTTTCCACATTCCTCCACTTCATACAAATGTTCAAAACATTTCTGAAATATCTCTAATAACTCTATAGGATCTGTAATAATTTTTCGTGTTATAGGTTTTCTAAGTTTAGCGATAACCCTTCTTACTTTCTGTTGCCTGAGTCACTGTACTAAATGTTTTTGTGCTGTGGAGTTTCAGAGTTGCTTAACAGCAATCTTTCTAAACTCATGCATATTATCCAAATACTCCCTTAGTTTCCCTCTAGCACTCTGCAGTTGCTCCATATCTTGTTCAGTGAGATTCCCCTTATTCTGCAATACTTTAATCTTTGTCAGCCCCACTAAATAGTTTCTGTTACTTCTTAACCATATCTCTTTCTCTTTTTAATTCTACCCTGTTTTTAAACTCCATTTGTATTTTATCCCACTCACTAGCTATCCCTTCTGAAGAAATTTCTGTCTTTCCCCAATAACTCTTGAATAATTTCCACTACCCATTCCTTAAAGTCTTCTCTTTTTAAGAGGTAGGTATGAATGCACCAGTGTCTCATTCTTCCTTCATTACTCTGCATTTTTATCTTACCTTTTACTGGTGCATGATCTGAATAGTTACTGGATGTGTGCTGAAGCTTTCAATTAAATACACATACTCAAATGAAATAGAATTTCTGTCCAATCTTGCCCAGTTATTGTGCCTTGTGTAATAATATGTAAATTCTGTACAAATTCGTAGTAAATTCAAATCTTCCATACCAAATATTTTCATACATTTCTTCAGAAATTTCTCATTTTACAAACCTATTTGCTTACAAAAAACATATTTATATCTTAAGCCAAGGACAATAATCTACACTTTCACCCTTGTAAAAACAAGGGAAATTACTATCTTAATTCTATATATAATATAATCCATATTCTTTTACAACCCCATCCCAACCCCATCAGCCCAAGATCACAACATTGTATTAACTTAAACCTGCTTCTGTAGATCCTTTCTTCTCTTATTATGCTATAAAGCCTGTACTCCTTACAAGTAAAAAGGCACTTGTTTACTTTAATATCTTTAACAGATACAACAGTCACTAAAAGTGCTTCCCCCACATGTAAAATAACATTGTCTGCACACTATACAAAACTGATTTACAACATAACATGCTGTTTATATCATGAAATATTTTATTTAAATACTAATAAGAGTATTTTTTTACTTACAGTTATTCATTTTACCCATTTAGCATCATTCTAAACATTACTATTTATAGGTGGGGAATTGAATTTGATATATCCTCACTATTGCAAATCAGGTTCCATTCCCCACCTATAAATAGTATTCACTGCTAAAAGCTGATTATTTCTCCTAAATTTTTCTTAGGTTCCATAATAACAGTTTTTTGTGGAAGCTAAATATGTGCCAGTGTAATCCTCTGTCCTTCCCCAGTAGCACTTTACTACCACAAATCTACCATTATTGCCTTTTTTCCTGTTCTGTCATTATAGGAGCCCCTCTAGCAATCAGTATTATTGCTCCCTTTTTCTTCTGTCCTTTATATTCTGCTGAATGTTGTTGTTTGCTTGTCGGCTTTTCCTGGTTAGGGGTCACCACAGTGGAACTCCGGTCCGCTAATGACTGGCAGTAGATTTTTATGGTGCCGAGGTGCCAGCTCGACGCCCAACCTTCAACAAAGGCACGCCCATTCATGCATGTCTTTCTGAGGCCACTCAACTGCGGGGAGGCCATGCAGACTCCACACAGAAAACACTCCAATATCCATCCCAAAATCCTTTATTTGTCAAATTCTCATGGATGTTTCTTTTCAAATTTGTCTCCCGTAGCTTTGCTATTTGCACTTTGCATTTCTTAATATAATCCAATACTCTTTCTTTTTTGTCTATACCTGTAAAGACATTTACATTCAAAGATATTGTGGATAGTAGCCATTATGATAAAAAGCTATTGTTCCCACTTATTATACATGACAGCTTTTTGTGAATATGTATTTCCAACTTTTGTCTTACATGCATGCAATAATTTTGGGTGGCTGATCTTTTATACAGTTGTTTCCTCTCACCTCTATTTAATCACACTTTCAGGATTTTTTGCTTTAATGAAAAGTCTCAAACAAAATCATAATACATTTTCAGAATATCCTCGTCCCCTATTAACTTAAAACAGATACACAAAGCAAGGTACATTTTCAACAAATTAAGTTTAACCCTCCAGATAGCAACAATTGTCCCAAATTGACATCTGCACCCATGGGGTATAACCTAATCTAAAATTAAAGTTAGCCATGCTCTTATTCACTTCCCATAATTTCAAACTTTCGTTTCTACTGAACTGCTTGCCATTGTACCTTACATTTTTCATTTCTCACAGCAAAGAATGCTCAGAACTCTCAAGATTAATTGCTTGCACCCACAGACGTCTCATCTCCATGTAAAAGTAGTCAGCAATGAGGAAAAACAACTTTCAAGATATGTGAAAGAATCTTTGTAAATTTCATTCAGAATGTACAGAATTCCCCTGGTTAACTGCCTTCAGCTGCAAACTTCTTGTTTTTCACTGAGAACATTTGCTACTGAAAGAAAACAAGCTAATATCTTGAAGCTTAGCACTTTTCATGGCTTTCATCATTTTGCATTATTTTCCAAACCTATTCGCTTACAAAAAACATATTTATAGCTTAAGCCAAGGATATTAATCTATACTTTCACCCTTGTAAAAACAAGGGAAATTACCATATTAATTCTAACTATAATATAATCCATACTCTTTCACAACCTCATCCCAACCCCATCAGCCCAAGATCATAACATTGTATTAACTTAAACTTGCTTCTGTAGAGCATTTCATCTCTTGTTGTGCTGTAAAGCCTGTGTTCCTTACAAGTAAAAAAGGCACGTGTTTACTTTAATATCTTTAACAGATACAACAGTCACTAAAAAGGCTTCCCCTACATGCAAAATACTATTGACTGCACACTATGCAAAACTGATTTAAAATATAACACGCTGTTTGTATCATGAAATATTTTATTTAAATACTAATAAGAGTATTTTTTTACTTACAGTTATTCCTTTTACCCCTTTAGCAGCCTTCTAAACATTAATGATAAAATGCAAGGTGTATGTTTTAGAGTTCACCCACAAGTTTAACAAGGTCAACAAAAGTCCAGTTGGTTGATTAACACTTTATAGTCTCACATGTATTCACTAATTGTAGTGTTTCTGGTCTTCTTACTGATCACCCTCCATCTCCCAATACCAGACACTGTTTCAAGTCCAAGGTACTGCTAATTCCTTTAGTCAATTCCTGTCTTTTTTTCTGTCTCTCAAACTTTTTAGTTGGGGACAAAGGAAAAGGTTTCACTGGTAAGGTATTTCTATGACCTATATTGTCAGAAGAATGAGAAGCATGGCCCACTTCTGCTTGCTGGCTCACTTTTTGTTAGGTAAACTTTTTTTCCTCCTTATCCTGTTCTGCATCAAAACATGTCTTTGATTCTCCAAGAAAAAGTACTCTGAAAATAGCAGGATACAGCAGTTTAAATCTCACACCTGTCTCTCAACTGTTCCCAACTCTTCTGATAAATTTCTGTCTCCTTTGCCTAGTGTACAGTGAATAATCATTTTCCACAAAAACTCTGCTGTCTCGAATTTTTAATATCTTTTCCACAGTTTTGTCAGGTTCAACTCTTTCTGCTGGTGTGATTTTCATCTTTTCTAATATAGGTCTTAGCTGCTTTCTCATGACCATATTTGAAGCATACACTCAATGTGTCCTTTCAATTAAGAAATCCTGCTGAGGAACACTAGTCCAGGTTCTTATTTGTGCTTTCATAAATTAATACAGTGTCTTCCTTACAGGATCTCTGGTACAACAGAAAATCACAGGTTTTCTCTGTGTGCTCTGTCTTCTAGCACTACTATTTCTGAAAACATTTCTTTTCAGAAGCCTTAGGGTCTTTATTAAATCCTCAAAAACTTCTTCAGCAAATGCCTGTTCGCCGACCAATAAACAGCAAAATCTAACTTCTTCGAATGGCCATTTCAACACATTTTTTTCCTAGAGGAAAAATTGCTTGGCCAACCAAAACCAGACAAACTTTTAAACCCTTCAAAGTGGGGGGCTTCACCCCCCCACACCCCAATGTGGGGAGTTTGTGCCCCCTAGGCCCCCCCCAACTAAATATACCCACACTGAGATCACACTACAGTGGGGGAAAGGGCAGATTCCCAATGATGGCCAAGTGTTTTTTTCCTCTAGGGAAAAAATTTGCTGAAATGGCCCTTTCTGGGAGTTAGATTTCGTTGTTTATTGGTCAGCAAACCAACACTCGCTGAAAAGGTTTTCAAAGACATAAAATAGCCTCAAACCCTTATACTCAGCCAACCTTTTCTTCATTTCAAACTCTGATTTTTGATATTTTATCATTTTATCTGAATAGCTAGTAAACACTTCTATTTTTCCAGCCTGTTATTTGAGTTAATATATTCCTTCAATGTTTCATTTATTTTAATCACCTCTAAGTACCTTTGATTTATTCTTTTTTCATTTAAATTACTAGAAGCCATCTCTTGAAACAAAGCTGAAGCTTGAACTGCTTTTTGCTGAGCAGCCGCAAGATTCTTCCTAGCCAGGGTTTTCTCTTTACCTTTTATAGTTGAATTTCTTTCAGGTTCTCCAAATTTCTTCATTACATCCAGGCAGTGTACTTACTGAATTTTACCCAAACTTACAATTTCACTGACCTTTTTTTCCTCAGTTTCTGTTTTTACATTGAGAGAGGTGAAATTTAGCTGTTAATCAGTGTGCAGCCATCTTAAAAGTCCTCCCTGTCCTCCTATATTAATCAAATGTAATAACAGTAACATTATTTGTAGTAAACCTGAAAAATAAACTTGTAAAAATGAGTAAATAAAATATAACAAGTAAAAAATGACAAAGAACCAGTTTATTCAATAATAAAAGGAAAGCAATACAAATGGTGGCGCTTTCATGGCTAAAACCACTTCTTCAGACCATACTTTAAAATACTACAGATGTCTATATACATCATAGCAGCAGACAATACACCAATAGGAATCATTAATAATGAGTCATGTGTTCACAACTCATTAATAATGTGGGGTCTCCTATTCTTGAGCTTAGGTCTTAAAGAGACCCTATCATTTAACCCTCATTCCTTATCTACCTGCAGCTTCAAAATCTAGTTCAATGTTCTATCCTCCATTCTATTAACAATATCACCCATCCTACCCACATTCTTAATCAACTCTATAACTTGAAATTTAAACTTGTGCTCATTAGTAGTATGTAACACTTGGGCTAAAGAATTATTAGTATTCACCTGTCTAATATCTCGGGCATGTCCCCTCATTCTTTCCATCAAGGACTGATTAGTTTTCCCCACATAAAATTAATGACATTTCAAGCATTGTGCCAAGTAAATCAAATATTTAGATTTGCATGTGGCTCTCACCTTAAATATATACTCTCCACCTGTCCTGGGATGTGTGAGGGCATTACTAGTGTTTATGAGGGCACAGAATTTGCAATTCATGCATGGAAATGTGCCCATTTTACCCTCCATGCTTCATTCTTTCTTACCATAACATAACATTTTCTTAAGTGAGCCCTTATTTCTAAACACAAAGGTAGACTCTGAGCCAATGATGCTATTAACATCTTCATCCGATCTTAGAATATGCCAGTTTCTTTCTATGTCACATATCTCTGCTATATTATCTGAAAAGGAAAGACACATACCAGGGGGTTTCCTAATAAAATTGTCCTTCTCAATGTCTGCATCTCCAGTGCCAACAGAAAAATAAGGGGCTGCTAAAGTACTTCTTAGACTCAAAATTTGATCTATCTGGTTCTCTGTCTCTGTGGGTTTATAACCCCTCTGTATTAATTCCTTCTTCATGACTTCTAACACTTCTAAAAATATACTATCACTGTTATTCATCTGGATAGTCTCATCAGTTGTCTTTTTATTATGTTCCTATAGACGTGTGGTGAATGTAGACTGTTACGATGTAGGGTATGATTCTTGTGACATTCTTTTCTATATCTAGTAGTAACAAGCCCCATCTCAACATCCTTACATAACTGAATGTCTATTCAGCACTACTAGTAGAGAATTTCATGGAGAACTTTAAAAAGCTAGTCGTCTCATGTAAATAAACTAAGAAATTTTCTAAACTGTCCTGTTAACCTGTCCACAAGATAAAAATATCATCGACAAAACATTAATAAAAGCCAATGCATGGTAAATACTCATTATTAGCCAGGATGTACAGGGACTCCCAGTGTGCCAACACTGCATTAGCATAACTGTTGGCACACGGGGTCCCCATTGCTACCCCTTTTTTTCTTATTATAGTATCTCTTAGAGAACATGAAAACATTGCCGTCTTTTACTTGTTAACAGTAACACTATCCTAAATGTCAATCAACAAAAGTACGTTGCTCTCATTCTTGACCCCTTATTTAACTTCATCCTCCATACTGAAAATATTACCTCCAAAGTATTCACATAACTTTGCTACCATATCTGCCATCTTCTATCACCCCCAGCTCATGCTTCTATAACCAAAGTCATTCTAATACATAAATCAGAAAAATTAGAATTACTGACTGACCTTGCTCTGTCTTCAATCAGTACATTTCTTTAGTTATGTATATATGTATATACTTATGTACTTATGTGTATATGTATATATATATATATATATATCCATGTATTTAAACTTGTTTACCAGGCAAGCACACTGATCAAGCAATGCCTGATTACAGGCTTAGCCCCATAGTCTCCAACATGCTGAGAATAAAATGATCAGGTTTGTTCTACTTGCAGACTGTGACCTATTAAAACAACAGATCTCTGATGAAGTTTCATGATGTATTTCATGTCGATGAAGGTTCATCAGTGATGGAAATACGTGTGTGGGTGCGTGTGTGTGTGTGTGTGTGTGTGTGTGTGTGTGTGTGTGTGTGTGTGTGTGTATATATATATATATATATATATATATATATATATATATATATATATATATATATATACATATATATATATATATATATATATATGGTTCCCCTCCATTTTACCGAACATATGTTTGTCTGACAAATGCAGGGGTCTGATTTAATGTCAGTGGTACAGATGGCTGAATGGTGGATATGTCGATGGCATGAAATGTCAATACAGGAAAGTGGGGTTGGAGGAAGTCAGAGAGCGCGCGCGCGCGCGTGTGTGTGTGTGTGTGTGTGTGTGTGTGTGTGTGTGTGTGTGTGTGTGTGTGTGTGTGTGTGTGTGTATGTGTGCGTGTGTGTGTGAGTTAGGGTTATGATCAGGGATGAGTAAAGGATGGGTGTTGTGTATTTGTATGCAAGTTTGTGTATTTTAGGGTAAGCATAAGGGTTAGGCTATGTGATACATGTAATGTTGTCTGTATGTGTTTGTAAATGTTTTGTGTAGTGGCAGTGTTAGGGGAAGATTTTAATAACATTAAGGTATACAGTCAGGGTTGAGGAAGGGTTAGCATTATGGTTAGGGCTAACTCCCATTACTAATGTGGTGCAGGGCCATGTCCACTTGTGACTGGCCTCTTTGTAGAGATGGACTCCTCAGCTCTAACAGGCCATCTTTTCATCTAAAGAATATTGCTGTGTCCACACTGGCTCACTGAATCACTGGCCCAGATTTGCCTTGTCATGTTTTATTCCACATATGTATGTCATCAAGTGGTAGGCAGACTGTGGACCAGACTTATCTTCAAGGAGTCTTTCAGACCATAAACCTGTTTCTGTCTTTCAAAGAACCTTGAGACTTTTGTGTAGCTGTTTAGAATAAGGCATTGGTTAATTTGTTTTAAAATCGTTGAGGTTATTCTGGTGTGACAGTTGACACTATGGCACTAAACTAAACATGTCCATCAGAGTGTTTCCTTTCAAGAACAGACTAATAATTTGTTGAAACTTTCTTTGCGGAGATTAATCAAATATAAACATAGTTTGGTGCCAGTGGTCTCTAATCTGTAAAGCACTACTTGTACAGGAGCAGCTAACAGCCAACATATTGCACTTATAGTTAGCTCTGCCACACGTTACCAAAATGGCTCTGGCCCCTGAACTAATGCTAATGGTATTAGAAGTAACAAGCATTAGCAATAAAGCTTATAAAGTTATAGATTAAGCAATGTAATTTGTTTTCCTGTAAACCATGTTAATCATTCACCCTGGCACTGGAACAGCAGCCAAGACTAAATTGCATAAACTTGAGCACAGCAGTACAGAATTAATCACCAAGAAATGTAGCTCAAAGATTCACTAAAATATAGAGAACATTACGCTTTATCAGAAAAGGTAAGATAAGCGCACATATCAGAAGGCAGAACATGCTCCTGTTTTCACTCACTTGTGTTTAATTTCTTTAATATGTGAGATAACCTCAAACTGATCAACCTGTAAGCATAGACCTTCCTGACATGTTCAGTCAAGACCTATTTCATTAATACTAAGCACTCAAGTGGCACAAATAACATCTCCTTAAACTTCAATAGTAGTAAAGCTGAAAGACGCATACTTTCTGACTGTACAAAAACTAAATCTGTGCAATGTACTGCTACTGCTAATAATACATAAAATACAGCTACCACAGGGATCTAAAGCATTTATATACCTGAAGCTGACTGTACCTTACATGGAGGAGAAATATACTATCCATCTAACACTGAGTGGGGAGTCCAGCAAAATATCATGTCAGACCTAACCCCTTTAGAGCAACTGACAAATAATTAGCATTCATACAACCCAATCTTTGCAAGAGGTGATTTATAGTGAAGGATAGGATAGCCCTGACCTCTTCTCATACTTAGTACATTTGGTACTGGTTTGAAATGAGATGGGCCTTGCACTCTCTTAGATTCAGTTTGTCAATACTCCCAAGGTGTGCAGATCCCCTTACTTGGTTACCTTCTTAGTAACTTGAAACTTCATGCCAGTAAGAGTTTGGCCTCCTGGTGATATCATGCATTAGCAGGATTATAACACACATATATGAAATTATGAAATTATACAGACTACAGCAAGATACACAGTGGCCAGGGAAGCCCCCTCCTACACTGTCCAGAAATCTACTGGCATTCATCCTTATTGTATGATGTTTTAATATAGCTGTAAACTGAGAAAAATAATCTCAAAGTGACTGCATGAGAAGAGTCTCCTAATAGGCTTAGTTCACATCTGAAAGATAAAAATATGTCTCAGGAACTTTTTTATGCTTAACCAGGAGTTTATATTTAACCAGCAATGAAAAGACCAGGGGTAAGAGTCAGAATAACCAGGACCATTAGGAACATAAGAAATTACTATGCAAGGGATCAAGGGCCATGAGATTCCTAGACATATAATCCTTTAAGCGGACAAAGTTAAAAATCCTTGCCACCCTTTTCAACCACTTAACAGTCCTCACATCCTAAACTGAGCAGGGCAGTATATGATGACCTTAGTGAAAATTATATCTAAAATCAATAAAAATCCAATGGAATAACTGAGTCGGCCATGAACCAAAACAATCAAGAAATAACTCAGTTCAGCACACCGGTCCCAATAAAGACACCTGGACAGAGTTACAATCACAGCCTAAACGTTCCAAACATAAAGTCTTTAATAACACAAAGGTGTCACACAGGATTAAGCAGTTTCATTCCCCAACAGGGAACTTCATCAGAATAACACCTTCAGTTCTATCAACCACTTAAATACACCTTTACCCATTCATTTAATTACATCATAAAAAATCAATTGGTCCCTAGCTAATTAGTGCTTAAAGACTCCATTGGCAAATATCCACTTAAAAAATGTGGGGGTATACAAATATATATATATATATATATATATATATATATATATATATATATATATATATACGCACCACATACTGGAGACATTAACCATTAAAAATAAAAATACTATATTCCAACTTTTGGCACTCAGTATATTGAAATATATACTACTAGTTCCACCGCAAAGTACTTTAATAGTACTCAGTATTTTAAAGCTCTCCTTTTTAGTGCTGGGATAATAGAACAGTGCTTGTTAAGACCAGGGGAAGTACAGACATCTAATCTCAGCTGCCACCTAAGTTCCCTATACTCA
Organism: Protopterus annectens; assembly: GCF_019279795.1. NCBI lineage: Eukaryota > Metazoa > Chordata > Ceratodontiformes > Protopteridae > Protopterus > Protopterus annectens. Next base: position 399,914,834 of record NC_056747.1, read on the forward strand.
AGACTGGTTTCCCAGTCCTCACCCCCGGTCAGAGACTTTAACCTGCTCCAAAACCCAAAATTTGAAACTAGCCTGGGAACAACCTAAGGAGTGCTTGTACAAGGTATTTGTTTCTTTACCGTTACTAATCTCATACATGTGTTTGTAAATTCTTTGTTTTAATAGCCCACATTAAAGATAAACCACATTCATTTAAGATACACACAAGTTCTTTAAAAAATTCTGAACCGTTAACAACGTTATTAGGATATGTGTCTATCTTAAATGAATGTGGTTTATCTTTAATGTGGGCTATTATTAAAAACAATGAAAGAATAATGGAGACGTTACATAAAGAAATATTGGAACTCAATCTAATGATTGAGAAAGAAGTTGCACTCTGTAAATGAATATAAAAGTAAATACATTAATGCCTTTAAGGATGTTGATAGGGCTATGGATAAGAATAGAAAAGGAAGGTGAATAAATTAGAATGGGATGATAATGATTACAAAAATGGGAAGGCATATTCAGCCTAACTACCAAAAAGAAATGGTGTTTGTAATTTTTCGGATTTTGATTCTCAGGACAATTTGAACATTCCCAGCGCTTAATCCTGTGTGACACCTTTGTGTTATTAAAGATTTTATATTGGGAATGTTTGGGCTGTGATTGTGACTCTGCCCAGGTGCCTTTATTGGGTCCAGTGTGCCGAACTGAGTTTTTTCTTGAAAATTATATCTACCCATCCATTCATCAAGACTAGCCTTAAGGGCAGCAAAAGTAGCACTTTGTTTGACCTGTACTGGTAACTTATTCCAAAAGCTAGGAATACATTGACTTAATAATCTATCTCTTTGGCAAGTCTTGTTTATTTGTTCGTATAAATTTAAGTCCTTTGGGTAGGTGTTTGTATAGCCACTGGTTTTGTGAAGAAACAGGAGGTCATATAGGACTAGGTATTTCATGGCCTGGAAAGCATGACAAGTCCACCTAGCAGCAGCCTGTACGCTACTGATTATAAGGAGAGCCATTCTAATCTATCAGCTTTATTGAAGGATTTAACACCTTTAATTGTCTTGGTTAGAAATCTTTGGGGCCTTTTCAGGTTGAGAAATTTGCCTGGATTTATACATACCAAAGGGGGCACTTTATTCAATGATAGTCTGATAATGGAAGTGTACAGTGGTAGGCTGACTTCTTTTGGATAATAAACATATTCAGCTGTAAATAAACTAGGGACAGACAAATTCATTTCCTGATTATGGTGGAAACATGATGATCGAATGAGAGAAAGCTATCTCCATAAGTACCTGGGTCTCTTATTACTTTATCTGTTTAAAGAGAAATACAATTTATAACATATGAGGTGGGAACAACCTTTCTGGCAAATGCTAGTACAGGTTCATAGGTTATTATCCAGTATTATAGGTCAAATCCCATAGTTTTCTAGTTTCAGCATTCAAATCTGTTTCTTTGAGCTCAGCACTTGTTCAGAACTCATTGTAAGCACTAAATAAGCTACAAATTACTACAGCACTCAACTTTCCTCACTTATCTAGAGGAAAGCAGTTTTTAGTACTTAATAAATAAGCACCTATCCAGGGATGTCTAAGAGTCAGCTCCCGGTGATTTATCCTGTCTACCTAATGAATCTGAGCATCTTGGGGCAATGCAGCAATTGCCTCATGTACACAGACAACCCTCTCCTCCTACCACCCAACACTACAACCTGTGAGAGATGCACTTATATAGCCAAACTGGAAGCAAAGCTCTCTTCACCCAAGACTGGACTAGACAGTCAAGAGGAGAAGGTAAACACTTGCACCACACCACACTCATCACATAGCCCCTCAAAACCTACACCACCAAAACACACACACAGAAACACAAAACACACACCTACATTCACAGAGGCTCTCAATAAAAATCTACCCAAGCAACAGGGACCTCCAAAGCAGAAACGCAAGCAACCTCCACCCCCCAACACAACCCAAATGACACATAGCCCACAAGCTCAGTGTGCCACTCAACCACAGCCCATAAGGCATAACAACTTACCCAACACTCTAGTCATAGGTGACTCTATAGTCAGGCACACTGATGTTCCACTCACCAGGCTAAACAAGGAGAAAGTTACTGTCAGCTGCCTGTCAGGTGCCAGGATCTGCCAAATAACGCACGCACTCAGGTCACTCCACAACAAGTGCAAATATGACTCTGTCATTGTCCATGTTGGTGTGAATGACCCAAGACGTACCGCCCTGGACTACATGAACAGAGACATGGAGGAGCTGTCCAATCTTGTAGCCCAGGCAGGTATGACCCTAGCCCTGAGTTGCATCCTGCCATCACCCAGAATGATACCACAGTACAAGGACAAAATGATTGACTTCAACAATTGGCTAAGCTTATGGTGTCATTCTAAGGGGATCCAGTATCTGTCTGCCTGGGATGACATGATCGACAAACCACAATGCTTTGCCAGAGATGGCCTGCACCTGTCACCCTTGGGATTCCAGATACAAGCTAAGGCTCTTGCCACCCCTATAGTGCCATTTTTAGGCAAGGTTCAAATGACAAATTCACCACCATAACAGGTACAAGCAAGCAAAATCTAAGGGTAATGCTACTTAATGTTAGAAGTCTAAACCTCAAAATGCACTCACTCGAGGCACTCCTTAAAATGGAGAACATCGACATCTGTACAGTGACAGAGACCTGGTTCAAGGCTCCAGAGAGCTCCCCTGCATTACCAGGCTATAATTCATACCACAACTTTTGGCCACCTAACCTGGACCGAAAAACTAAAAGCAGAGGCATGTCCATATTCATTAAGGATATCCACACCTCCAGGCTAGTTGCTCAGCATAATGCATCCGAGATTATTCAAGTGCAACTAACTCTGGGCAAGACTGCAATCCAAATTGTAGCCTGCTACAGATCCCCCACCATGCCCCAGGATTCCCACTACTCATTTCTTGATACACTGGAAAATATTAGGGTACAACCCAACACCCTAATAATGGGTGATTTCAATTACCCCATCATTAACTTGGAAAACTACTCATGTACCAACTCTTTTGCTCAACGTTTTCTGGAATTCATAAATTCCAACGCCTTGGATCAACTTATCCACGCCCCCACCAGGGGCAGCGATATCCTAGACCTGGTCATTACCAACATGGGCAACTGGTGTTCCACACCAGAGGTCAGTTCCTCGGTCAGATCTGACCACAAGCTAATCACCCTAGACATCCACATCCCACCCCACCCCCTATTAGGGAAACCACCGTAAAAAATTTCTCCAAAGCCAACTTCACGCTTCTTAAGACAGAAGTGGCAAACTTCACGACACCCATGCTGACGGACAATAGAGGCACGACTGCTAAATCCTATGCAAATGCACTTTATAAGCACTTAAACGAGTGCTTGGATTGTGCAATCCCTAACAGAACCAAGATGCTATCCTCCAAAAAAAGGAAGCCAATCTGGTGGTCCCCTGCCATAAACAAACTCTACAACAGGAGAAAGAAACTGTGGCAAAAAAGAGTAAAATCCTATAATTGGAGAAACTCCGTGGTCAGCCTCAATAAGAAGCTGGGATCCCTCATAAAATCCTCCAAAACTAGTTACGAAAATAAAATTGCCACTGATTCTAAAGACAAACACAAAGCATTCTATAGCTTTGTCAAGAATCTCAATGGCAACACTCATATCTGCACCGAGTTACAGCACAATGGCACTAAATATACAGAACCAACTGATATTGCTAACATCCTGGCAGATAGGTTCAGTGCTAACTTTACCCCTCTCTCACCACCAAAAGGGCCCATCTCTATACCAGAAGAATGCAAAGTTCCTGTAATCATGGTTGCACAGGTAAAAAACACAGTCTCCAAAGCCAAGAACACAGTATCCATGGGACCTTACAACATCCCAGCCTGTGTTCTCCACGAACTACAGAACGAATTGGCACCTCACCTAAGTACCATGTTCAATCATAGCCTCACCTCAGGCTTTGTGCCCACTGAATGGTGCACAGCAACAGTTATCCCACTCCACAAAGGGGGAGCCACCATGGACTCTGGGAACTAACGCCCCATCAGCCTGATGAGCCTGGTCTGCAAGACTATGGAACGTATCATCATGGAATGTATAAACAATGACATTGGTAATCTCCAAACTCTAGACCCTGCCCAGTTCAGGTTTGTAAAAGGCAGATTATGTCTTCTAAACCTGTTAGACTTCTTTGAAGTGGTCATCAAAGCCGTAGATGAGAGTAAGGTGGTTCACACAGTCTGTCTAGATCTTGCCAAGGCTTTCGACACCATCCCCCACTCTGGAATTATAGATAAACTCACTAAACTAGGTATAAATCTCTATGTCACAAGATGGGTTGCCAACTGGCTCACTGACAGAATCCGCACTGTGAAAGTAGCAAACTCTAAATCCAACTTCAGACCAGTGACAAGTGGAGTACCACAGGGTTCAGCCCTGGGTCCTCTCCTGTTTGGTATCTACTTCTCTGAAGTACAGGCTAACACAGAAGGTCTTTGGCGAACAAAGTTCACAGATGACTGCAAACTAGGAGTCATAATCAAAACTCCTAACGATGTGAACATCCTACAAAAGGGCCTCACTGAGACAAGATGCCTGGTGTCAAAGATATGGCCTCAAGCTCAATTCCAAAAAGTGTATTGTCATCCCTTCAGGTAAAAACTCTTTACCCATGAATTACCACATAAGCAATAGTCTACTTAACACAGAAAGTGTGATAGGAGACCTTGGGACACAGGTGGACAGTAGTCTCTCCTTTGATAATCACATTGCCACAGTAGTCAGGAAATCCTTCTACGTGGCCCACCTCATCACAAAAGGTCTCTCATCCAGGAAAAAAGAGGTCATTGTTCCCCTCTACTCATCACTCATTAGACTCATTATAGAGTACAATGCCCCTTTTGGTATGTACCTCAAAAGACATCTACAACAACTGGAAAGGCCGCAGAAATACCTCACAAAGCGGATTAATGGCCTCAAACAGATGCCCTACGCAGACCGTCTCAAAAAACTCCAGCTTTACTCTGTCGCATATCACCTACTCAGAGGTGATCTCTGCCTAACATACAAAGCTATGTCAAACCCAGAGCTGTTGGACATGCTCCACTTAAAGAAATCCTAGTCCCTCCAAGCTACATGCTCTAGGGACCTAAACCTTGTCACCACAATATGGGTTGAAATCACGAACAAATCCAAATGCACCTCTAAAACAACAAAAAGAAGGTACAAGCAGCCAAGAACAGGCACAAAAGCGAATGGCACCTGAATGAATGAATCAATCCACTTCTTTATTTACACAAATACATGTAAAGTGCTTTTTGTCTCACTGATAGTGAGACTTCCTCAGACAAAGCCTCAGATATAATACGCTTTCTTTTAAACAAAATTAGGTTACTAATTAACACTTCATGAATCAATCAATTAGTGGCAAAAAATTCACCATGGAAACTTTCCCAAGCTGATGTCAAACAGTAATACATTCGTATTGTCATATTCTAAGGCAGTAAAAAACTTCTAAAGTTCATAAAATTCTTAACATTTAACCCAACCACCTTGCCCTAAAAACATGTTTACTATTCCCCCTTAAAATTTTAATGTTCAATACTACTTCAAACTTTATTTAAACATGAAATTAATTTAAATTCATTGCAATTCATGCTTAAGTTAACTTAAATATTTTATCTTATATTATGTATTTTGTGTTAACTGTGTCTTCCACCTTCAATTCACATGACTTAATTTGTAATGACAATTCAATTTATCAAAATAAGAACAACAAACAAAAACCTAACTATAATAGTTAATCCTATATAACAATTTCAATCTGGTAATTTTTAAACATGATTTCCACTTTTAAAGTTGCCATAGGTGTCAGATGGCTACGCTGTGTAACCTCCATTTAAAACATGAATACACTACTATAAATGAACTCCACCAAAATGGAGTTCCTTTCAAAAACATAAACAATAATAAAAAATAAAAAAATGTATATTTATATACACTTAATACAACCAGAGTGTTAATAAAAACACAATAAAATTGTTTATATTTGTAGTTCTAAATGTTAATATATAGAACACCAAATCAATTAAGATATAAAATGTATATATATATATATATATATATATATATATATATATATATATATATATATATAAAACCATCGTACATTAGATGTTAAATATTAAAATATTAAATATTAGCTATAATCCACTGCCACTGAACCATATTGTGTGTAATAATTGCGCTATAATCTGCTTATCATCTTGCCAAACTTTTTAATTTCAATATGCATTTGATTGAGTAATACTCATTCAATCCTGGGTACTGACAGGCTCTGGACCATATTTGCCACATTAGTTCTAATTTTTCCAGCATCAAGGAATTTGGTCCTCCCCTCATCTCATCCACCCGGGTGGAATCTATAGCTCTAAATTTAAAGGAGTGTGTTGGAAATTCAAAAATGTGCTTGGCCAATGCACTGCCCTGTTTCAGAGTTTGGATGCTATAAAGATGTTCATACACCCTTTCCTTAAATTTCCGATCGGTCTTCCCGATATAAAAAAACAGGGCAGTTCTGACAGCATACCACATACACCACCCCTTTAGTATTACAGTCGAATTTCTATTGGATCATATAGTCCACCCCTCTGATGTTATACTTGTCACCTGTGTCCATGTGTGGGCAGTACGCACACCGACCACATTTTGCCATGCCTTTCCTCACTATTCTTTGACTGATCTCCTTCTTTTTTGCTAATAAGCATTTAAGGTTATTGCCCCATCTAAAGACCACATTGGGCGGGGGGGGGGGTATTTCAGTTTGAAGGTCAATCTAGAATCATATCTAATAATCTCCAAGTTTTTATAAATAATCTCCCTGATGTTGTAACCATCTAAACTGAACTTAGTAATCAGGCTGACCCCTACAGTGGAAGCCTTTTCTGTGATCTGGTCAATAACTTGGATTTTAGGTAGGCCAAGTGCCCGTTTATTGCTAAGAATGGGTTGGTAGAGGCCCCTGGTTCTCTTCCCTTAACTTCTTCAGTCAATTCCCTAATGAATTGATTTGGATACCCTCTTTTTGAGAACATAGACCCCAACATATCACATTCCAGCGAGAAATCAATGTCTTTGGTCACCATGCGGGCATCCCTAACTAACTGGCCTTTTATTACAGAGACTTTTTGGACCGAAGGGTGGCAATTATTATAATGGAGAAAGGCGTTAGAATATGTGTCCTTTCTATAAATATTTGCAAAGTAACAATTATCATAGGGGTCCTTATTTAACTGGACATCCAAATATGCAATGCTTGCTTCATTAAATGTAAAAGTAAATTTTAAGAATGTAGTTGTATTGTTGAAATAAGACACCAAGTCTTCCGCCTCTTTTTCTTTTCCATCAATTAACATAAAGATATCGTCCAGGTATCGAGTGTAAAACTGAATTTTATTTTTAATGTCTGGCACATTGAACACAAATTCTCTTTCCCAATACGCCATAATTAAATTAGCAAAACTAGCCCCGCATGGTGACCCCATTGCTATCCCAATCTTTTGGACAAAATATTTCCACTGAATGTGATAAAATTGTTCGACAAGACCATGTCCAACATTTCAGCCAATAGGCTTATTTCATCATTTGGTGCCCCCAACTCATGCAATAACAAACAATCTGAGCCATTCAATCCCTTCTGCATGGGGGGGGGGTGGATGTATACAAATCCTTCACGTCAATTGTTATAAAGTTCAAGTTGTTACTGAACTTCAACTTTTGAATATTAGCTAAAAATGACCAGGAGTCTTTACAAATCTGAGACTGTGAAAATACATACCTTTTCAAATGAACATCTATGAATTTCGCACAGGCATATGTTATGCTCCCTCTTGCATCCACCAGTGGTCTCATTGGAGGGTTGCTAATACATTTGTGGATTTTTGGGATGCCAAACAAGATCAGTATTCTGGGGGCTGGCATACTAATATAATTGTACACATCCACATCAATGCTAGCCTCTATAAAAAATTATTCTGTCAGAGACCGGATCCTCCCGTAGGCTACATTCATTTCGTCCCGTGACACTTCAACATAAGTGTCCGTTGCTATAATCTTCTCCATTCTCAGTTGGTAATCATTATTATTCATAATGACCAACCCCCCTCCCTTGTCTGGCTGCGTCACCCTTATCTGTGCTTCCTGTAATAACATTAATGCCTGCCTTTCTGCTTTTGTTGTATTATTACACTTCTGGGCTATTGGCTTGGATGTCTGCAAAATAAATGACAAATGGGAGAGGACCCAGAACTGGTCCATGTGGCACCTCAGTAGTAAATTAACATTCAGAGAGGGATAAAGCAACTTTCATAACTTGGGATCTGTTGGATAGCTGATATTCAAACCAATGGACAACATAAGGGTTTACATTAAGCTTGTCAACGTTTTCAATAATAGCAGCAGGGGATTCTGTCAGAAGCCTTGGCCAGGTCAAGATAAGCAATGTGCACAGAATGATCACTGCCCACAGCACCTGTAACCTTTTCAAAGAAGCTTACTAGGTTTAGGAGACAGGACCTGCCCTTCACAAAACCAAACTGGTTGGGATCTAGATAAGTTAAGTTGCCTGTGTCTGCATAAATGAGTTCTGCTGTGATGCATTCCATGGCTTTACATATAGGGTTGGTGAGGCTGATGGGTCTATAATTACCCAGGTCTGTAGACTGGCTACCCTCCAGTCATCAAGAACAAACTCTGTCGACAGGCTGAGGATGAAAGATTTTAGAAAAGGCTCAGATGCCGCACACTTGGTACTGATAAGGATGCAGCCTGCTAAATAGTCTGGTCACACGGAAGTATTATTTTTAGCCTTTGAAAGGGATTCTCAGACTTGTTCTTAGGTGACTAAGTGAGAAACTAAAGTCTCAGGAATAGTGTGGGCTGCAGTTTGGTAGGAGCATAAAGTTAGCACTAAATCTGTGTGCTGATATATTACCCATATTCTTGGAGTCAGATCCCATACTCCTTCTTCTTTTGTTTTCAGTCTTTATTAACAAGCTGATCTTTCTAACCTTCCTATTATTTGTCATGCAGATAACATGGTTATTCTTTGATCCAGTTCCTCACATTCAACTACTCAAACCCAGCTGCAGTCTGACCTCCACTCCCTTAATTATTTGCTAAACAAACATAAGCTACTACTAAACCCCACTAAAACAAAAATATATATTTGGAACCTTAAAATAGCTGAAAAAGACTTCTAAAATTCTCAACATTGCAGATCTTAATGGTTGCCTAATAGCCACAACCACATACTTTAAATACTTAGTTTTATGGCTAGGCCAGTCACTTAACTTCCAATGCCATGTTGAAATTACCAGGAAAAAGATCAGTTATCTTTTATTCTGGTCCTGGAAAATATCTCCCTTTTGGTCTGGACCAGCTAGAGCTGCAATAGGCAAAGCAGTCCTCCTTGCTCAACCTAAATACAGTGTTCCCATCATAGCCACAGCCTCTAAAAAAAGTCATCCACTCTATAGTCCATTGAAAACATGATCTGCTGATTGATTTCCAGTTCCTCCCCTCAGGTGCACCACACCAATGTATCACCCTCTCCAACGCCAAATGGCTACCTGTCTACTACAGAGATTAGCTACTCCTAGGGTCTCATGTTTTCAAACAACTTCAACCAGGTGCCTGTCCACCTCTTGCAGCCAAACTTCATAATAAAACTACCCCCTACAACCTCTGTGACCTCTCCCAATTAACACCCTCACTCCAGACACCCCAAACTAAATTGCACTGTACCAACCATTCTTTCTTCATTCTTGCACCCAATCACAAGCAATCCCCCCCTTCACCATAAAGAAGTCTCCTCTTTCCCCACCTTGAAAACTAAACTCAAAAGACGCCTTTGTCAAAAATCTGACCGCAAGTGCTTTTCCACTGGACATATAACCTAATTCCCGCCTCACCTGCATCACTTCTACTTTGATCCCCTGTTCTCAGCTGCTGCATCCCTCTCACATTCACTATTAAAATTAATTCATATTTGATTTTCTACTCTGCTGATATTATTTACATATTGTATCAATTGTCCATGAGATCATCTACCTTCTGTAATTACTCTGTGTTTGTGAATTTGTTCTGTTTTCTTTTTTTTGTGAATCTTTTCACCTGGGCTGTGCCTGCAAATGGCCTATAATGATCAGTGTATTACCCTGGTAACATACCTCTTTTCGCTGAATGTCCAGATTTTTGCCTCATATTTTTGGTCTGTTTTTAAAAAAAATGTGGTTTTCTGGCAAATTAGTGGCAAATCATTAAAGATTAAAGTTAAAAAATAATGACAGACATTTGAGTTTCAGACTTCATACCATTCAAAAAATCCATGGCAATGTAAAACCTGATATTCTATTAAGTTAATACATTTGTAAGAGCAATATTTAACAATTGTCCCTATTTTTGGGCCTTTGTCCCACCTTTATTTATGGCTTCTTACAGATTTCTTGCTCTAAGAGGTTGAGAAGTATGCACTGGTAAACAAACTAAAATAAATAAATAAATAAATAAAATGAGTAACCTTATAATGGATTAGCACAGTGCACTGTTGGACATTATTCATTATTTTTCTGACATAACTTTAGAAAGATTTGTAGTTCCCTTTGGAATCTGTAGCAACCTTAAGTTCATATGCTGCTTTACATTTACTATCAGTGTTTTTAAGTGCCTTGCTGGCATGTTTCAGTGTAGTCTTGAGGTAGGGAGATGAGGATTTCTTGCAACTTTCAATTATTTTCCTCTTCTGTTGTATAATTTATAAATACAGGAGTTCCACTAGAGAGGTTTATTCCAGAATGTACAGTTGCATTTAGTGCTTTTCCATGGCTACTTGCTTTTCTACGTAACTGTTCAGGTGCTGGTAAAAGTCTGAAGTGAATGCAGAAGCCCTCTCAGTTGGGCACATTTCCAAGGGATTGTTGGGAATTTTGCATGGTCTTCTACAAGGTTAGAGAAGACCCTAAATATGGTGTCATTTGGTGGTGGGATGGTACCACTAGACCTGACAGAGGATATGGCTGATTTGTAGTCAGATCTAACCAGGTATAAGGAGGAGCAGGGTGGGATACAGTCCGGGGCTAAGTTGGTAAGGACCAAATCAAGGATATTAGAGCCTCTAGTGGGTAGTTTTACAAACTACTCCAGTGCATTGGTATTAATGAAGTCCAGGAAATGCTGAGTGCAACTAATTTTAGATGTGAAGCGTGCCAATCAGTGCTTGGGTAATTGAAATTCCCTAGTAAGAAGGTATTTGATTTGATATTTAATACATCAGTCATGTAGAGGTAACTTATGTGATCATTGGGCGACATTGATGAGGATCTGTAGCTAGCAATCAAGTAGTAGTTGGATTTGTTAAGGGTGAGTTGGAGCTCCACAAGTTCCAAGTTAGGGATGTGTGTAATTTGATGTGAAGTAATGTTATTTCTAAAAAACATAGACACTCCTCCATAGTTTCCCAAAGGTCAGAAGGCATGATAGGTGCAAAACCCTAGTACAGAAGGAGTGCTGCCATTGTACTGAAACCATGTCTTAGTAACTATACAAGTATGAATGTGTTTAAGTTGCAGGAGTGCTTAAGTTCTGGCATCTTTCTGTTTAGACTCTTAGTGTTGAATAGTGCCACCTTGATGTCCAAATTTCAGTTTGAATTTTCTAATGTAGGAATGTCCAGTAGGGAAGTCTGCCTAAAAAGGATATATGGGGACAGCAAAAGCTTTGGCCAGTATGTGGAAGCACTACTATGACAGGTGTAAGCTTTCCCTGGCTAAACAGGAAGTTTTATCTACTATTTCATCCCACATACTGGATCACCTTAGAGTGATACCAGCTACTTAGCCAACTGCTGATGCGAATTATCTTGTCTTTGGATCTAGGCATCATTGTTGAAGACAAGATACTAGTCAAGATCAGTGGCTTTCTTACGTCTAACACATTCATAGTAAGTTCCATCATGTCTCTTTGCATGTCTCTCTGGATTGATAACCTCAGATCATTCACTCTCACATGGCCCACCTCTAGGTCTTAGTCCTATTTGTTTGACTTAATGGACCTTGGGTCCCTTGTAACATCATAGGTCCTAACACTGGACAAGTGGCTTACAGTCCCCCTGTTCTTGTCCAGTCTAGTGAGTGTGGAGTCTGAGTGACTAACTATGGAGTCACCTATGACTAAAACATTTCACTGTGTGAAACAAACTTAAGGACCTTATGTGCTTAGGGTGGCTTCCCTGACAATCCCTGGGTGTGTTTACGGATTTGCAGTACGTGTAAGTGGAGGAGTGGATGCTTTCTTGTGTGCTGGAGGCTGAGATATTTTACAATGAGCTGTAGAAGGCTTTGTAATTTTTTCTTTAAAGGCTCAACATATGTTATGAATCATATTAGGACCCTTGGGTTGTGATAAATCAAACAGAAATTCGCCTTGGAGTTTTTGAACTCTCTACTTGAATGCTTTTCTTTGTAAAAAAGATTGGATTTAGGATAAATAGTTATCTTATTAAAAATGTCATATTAAATTAGTCATTTGTGATTTGAAGGCTAAAACAGTGTTGACACTCACCTTACTCTTTATTTGCCATCATTGTTTTTGTTGTCATCAACCCACTGGTTCCCATTTTTTACATGGGGTTAGGGTGTCATATCCATTTATCACTCAACCACACCAGGATGCCTGCTGCATCCTGATCTGAATCTGAACTGCTTATCTCCCACCTTACATTCTATTACTCTTTGTATCCATTTATCAATCACCCTGTTACACTGCATGAAAGTTCTGATGACCCATAACAGAGGGGTCCCCAGTGAGAGTAGGTGTGCATCAGGGTTCAGCTCTGTGCCCTCGGCTGTTCTTACTGGTCATGGACTACATTAGCAAACAGGTCAGAGGGGACAGATCAACAAAGTTGCTGTATGCAGAGGATGTGGCATTATAGGCAGATGCAGAGCAAGAATGTTTGGCAAGGAATAAGGGAATGGAATGCAAAACTGAAGGCGCATGGGATGAAACTGAGCACAGATAAGACAGCAGTAATGGCAGCAAATCGGAGAAATCAGAAGAAGATGAGAATTGAGATAGAAGGGAAGATGGTTGAACATGTTAATAAATTCAAGTATCTGGGAGGGATGGTTGAGGAGAAGGGAAGTCTGAAAGAAGATGTCAAAACTAGAATCAGAGGGGATGCAGCCAGCTGGCATGGAGTCTCAGGTGTACTGAATGACAGAAGAATGTCAAAGAAGCTGAAAAGTAAGATGTACAAGGCAGGGGTGCGACCAGTACTACTGTATCGTACAGAAACATGGGCAGTTAAGGCAGAGCAGATGAAAAAGCTAGTGCTGGTGGAAATTAAGTGCGTGTGAAGGGTGGTAGGATGCACATCAAGGATAGACGAAGAAATGAGGACATAAGAGCAGAGGCTAAAGAAGCTCCAACTGCAGAAAAGATCAAAGAGAACAAATTACAGGCACATGTGCAGAAAAGCAGAAGACAATTTGGTGAAGAAGATTTCGGACCAACAGGAAGAAGGTAAGAGGAAATGAGGACATCCAGCAAAGAGGTGGATAGATTGTGTGTGAGGAAATCTGCAACAATCAGGCATGAGTATTGAAGAAGGTATGAGTGTGACACTGAATCAGGAGAGATGGTGACACACCATACCCTGACCCCATGTAGAAAATGGGAAAAAAGGGTTGATGATGATGATTGGGATGTCATATCAACATTAGTCAGTAAGACTAAATAACCTAGAGCCAATGTTTACACAGTTGGGTGTTTAGCTCTGACACTTTCCATTTGCCTCTCCCTTTTTCTAATTTGTTTAACATAAACAAAATAACAGAGAGGAACGCTCACATTCCTGAGTTACAGGCTTCTAGAATGACTTTGAGAAGTGCATGACTGGCTGAAGAATAATTGCTTAGATAGCTGTTGTTTTGGGCATCAACTGGTATGGTAGAGGATGACCTTGGTTGAATGAATAGGAGTGTGGGGTCTTGCGTGACTACGAAGGGCTAGTGAAGGCGTTTACAGTGAGTGTTAGTAATACTTCTTATTAGAAACTCACAACTGACTGGGTCAAATGACTCATTGCTTTTCTGTGTTATCAATGAATTTTGTTGTCTAAGGCATCTCTTCACTTCTGTACCTGCTGTTTTGTATTTGCTGACTAGTAAAAGGAAAACTTATCAGAAGTTATGGATAGGGCAATGCCTGTATATATATATATATATATATATATATATATATATATATATATATATATATACAGATTCATCATCATCGTTATCATCATCTTTTTCCCATTTTTACATGGGCCACAGAATTGGGTCAGCTGTACACATGTATTCAGTTCAGAGCTATTCTCCTACCTTCTTTAACAGTCATGCCCACCTGTCTCAGGTCTTCCCTTCCAAAATCTACCTACTGCTTAACTGGACATCCTCATCTTCTCTTCCCTTCTTCCTGTCTCTCCCAAATCTACTTTACCAAATTGCTTCTGCTTTCTGTCACATGTGACACAACCAGTGTAATCTGTTCTTCTAGAGCTACTCTGCAGTTAGGGCTACTTTTGTTCTGCTCCGACGTCCTCATTTCTTTGTCTGTCCCATGGTGTGCATTGTACTGTCCGCCTCAGGCACTTCATCTCCATCACCTCATGCTTCAACTACTGTGCCTTCACTGCCCAGGATTCTGTGCCATGAGGAACCATTGGTCAGTCCACTGGTTGTACACCTTACTTTTCAGCTTCTTTGGCATACTTTTGTCATACACTACCCCTGACACATTGTGCCAGTTGGTTACAGCCCCTCTGATTCTAGCTCTGACTTCAGACTTTCCTCCTCCTCAACCACACCTTTCAGATACTTGAAGCTGTTACTGTATGACATTGTTTTCCTTCTGTCTCAGTTTTAAGTTTCTTCTAATTTCACCATTTGCTGCCATGACCAATGTCTTGTCTGTGATCAGCTTTATTCCATGTGCCTTCAGTTTTGCATTCCAGTCCTATATTAGTTTACTGAAGTTCTTGTTCAGAGTCTCCTTGTAGTATTATATCATATGCATACAGCAGCTTTGTTAATTTGTTTCTTTCAACTTGCTTGTTAGTGTAGTCTATCACCAGCATGAACAGAAGAGGGCTCAGAGCTGAGCCTTCATACACACTCACTTACAGTCATAGGTACATAGGTGTGTACTAGTCTAATGGCCCTGGAGCCTTTACAAGCCTAGCCCATAGGATTACCCTGGCATCATGCCACCCAACCTTAGTTCCCAGTGCCTCTGTCGAGTAGAGCCACTGGACTGATCCGCGAGGTGAATTTTCTATTTCCTGTCCACTCGTCAAGATTTCTCTTGAAGAGGGCCAGTGAGGTGCTCTGCTTGACATGTATGGGAAGTCTATTCCATAGCATGGGCAGTCTCTGGGTTATGAACCTGTCCCTCCAGCATGTTCAGTTGATTGTGGTAATGAGGTTGAGGTCTCTGGAGTGTGTGGTGCAGAGGGATTGGGATTTCTTTAGATGTAGCATCCCTAACAGAGCTGGGTCAGACATGGCTTTGTAAGTCAAGCAGAGATCACCTCTAAGTAGGTGATATGAGAGAGAGAGTAGTTGGAGTTTTTTGAGTCTGTCCATATAGGACAAGTGTTTAAGGCCTAGGATCCTCTTTGTGAGGTACGTTTGCAGCCTCTCCAGTTGTTGCAGGTGTCTACTGAGGTACATGCCAAATGGGGCATTGTAATCGATGATTTACCTAATGAGGGAAGAGTAGAGGGAGACAATGACTTCTTTCTTCCTGGATGCAAAACCCTTAGTAATGAGATGTGCCACATAGAAGGATTTTCTGACCACAGTGGCAACGTGGTGGTCAAAAGATAGGTTGCTGTCAACCTGTGTTCCCAGATCTCTTATAACACTTTCTGTGTTCAGTGGGCTACCATCAGTGTGGTAATTCATGGGAACTGAGTTTTTCCCCAAAGAGGATGATGACACAATTTTTGGCATTGAGCTTAAGGCCATGGTTTTGACACCAGTCGTTGGTCTCAGTGAGGCTTTTCTGTAGGATGTCAGCATCACTTCGGGAGTTAATAAAAGCTCCCAAATTGCAATCGTCTGCTAACTTTGTCAGCCAGAGTCTCTTCATATTGGCCTGGACTTCAGATACTTTCACACTGTGGGTTGTATCTGTGAGCCAGTTCGCAACCCACCTAGTGATATAGGGGTTGATCCCTAGCTTAGTGAGTTTTTCTATGATTCCTGAGTGGGGAATGGTATCAAAGGCCTTGGCCAGATCAAGGTAGGCTGTATGAACCCCCCTTGCCTTCATCCACAGCTCTGGTGACTGACTCAAAGAAGTCGACCAGGTTGAGCAGGTATGATCTACCCTTCACAAAACCAAACTGTGTGGGATCCAGAATTTGGAGATTCCCTATATCCTTGTTTATTAGGTCCATGATGATGCATTCCATAGCTTTGCATATCATACTCATCAGGCTAATGGGGCAATAGTTCCCAGGGTCTGTAGTCACTCCTACTTTGTGGAGGGGGATGACTATAGCAGTGCGTCATTCAATAGGGACAAAGCATGAGGTGAGGCTGTGATTGAACAGGGCACACAGGTGAGGTGCCAGTTCACTCTGTAGTTCAGGTAGAACACAGCCAGGGATATTGTCAGGTCCCATAGAAGTTGTATTCTTGGCCGTGGACAGCATTGTTTTAACCTGTGCAGCAGTAATACTGGGTGTCTGGCAATCTACAGGTATTGTGATTGGTCCTTTGGTGGGAGAGAGGGGTAAAGTCAGCACTGAATCTGTCGGCCAGTATATTGGCAATATCTGTTGGCTTGGTATAGGGGGCACCATTGTGCAGTAGCTCAGAGCAAATCTGGGTATTGCCGTGGAGATTCATTACATAACTATAGAAGGCCTTGTGGTTGTCTTTACTGTCTGCTGCAATTCTGTTTTCATAGGTAGCTTTAGAGGATTTGATGAGGGATCTCAACTTTTTGTTGAGGCTGATAAGGGAGCTTTTCCAGTCTTTAGACTTCACCTTATTCTGCATCAGTTTCCTCCTTCTGCTGTAGAGTATGTTTATGGCAGGGGACCACCAGATTGGCCCCTTTTTTGGAGGAGAGCATATTGGTTCTATTGGGTATGGTGAGATCCATGCATTTGTGTACGTGTATGATTCGGCGGTCATGCAACTATTCTCCATTTTCATGGGTGCCGTGAAGTTAGCCACCTCTGTTTTTAGGGGCCCAAAGTTAGCTTTGGAGAAGTTTTTCATGGTGGTTACCTTTGCGGCGGGGGTGCAAGAGGGTTTATAGGTTGGTACTAGGCTATCGGCCCTAGGGCCTATACAAACTTAGCCATAACAATTCCCTTGCTATTTCTTCCCACACTATTTATTTCCCTGGACCCCTGTCTAGCAGGGCAACTGACTTTATCCCCGGGGTGAATTTCCTTTCTTCCATCCAATCATCAAGGTTCCTTTTGAAGAGGGCCAAAGAGGTGCTCTGCTTGACATGTTTGGGCAATCTATTCCAGAGTCTGGGGAGTCTCTGGGTCAGGAACCTAGCCCTTCAGCATGTTTTGTTTATTGTGATGACAAGGCTTAGATCCCTGGAGTGTGTGGCTCTGAGGGATTGGGATTTCTTTAAGTGTAGCATGTCCAACAGCTCTGGGTTTGACATGGCCTTGTATGTTAAGCAGAGATCGCCTCAGAGTAGACGATATGCGACAGAGTATAGCTGGAGTTTTTTAAGGCGGTCAGCATAGGGCATCTGCTTTAGGCCTGTGATTCTTTTAGTGAGGTATTTCTGCGGCGTTTCCAGTTGTTGCAGATGTCTGGAGCATTGTATTCTATAATGGGTCTAATGAGAGATGAGTACAGTGGGACAATGACCTCCTTTTTCTGGATGAAAAGCCCTTAGTGATGAGGTGTGCCACATAGAAGGATTTCCTGACTGTTGTGGCAATGTGGTTATTGAAGGTGAGACCACTGTCCACCTGTGTCCCTAAGTCCCTTATCACACTTTCAGTGTTTAGTTTACTGCCACCTATGTGGTAATTCACGGGTACATGTTTTTTCCCAAAGGGGATAACTATACATTTCTTGGCATTGAGCTTCAGCCCATGGCTCTGGCACCAATCATCTGTTTCTGTAAGGCCCTTTTGTAGAGTATCCACATCATTTGGGGATTCAATAATGGCTCCTAGTTTGCAGTCATCTGCGAACTTTGTTAGCCAGAGTCCCTTAGTGTTGGCCTGTACTTCAGAGAAGTAGATGCCAAACAAGAGAGGTCCCAGGACTGAACCCTGAGGTACTCCACTTGTCACTTGTCTGGAGCTGGATTTGGAGTCAGCTACTTTTACAGTGTGGGTTCTGTCAGTAAGCCAGTTGGCAACTCATTGAGTGATGTAGGGATTAATGCCCAGCTTAGTAAGTTTATATATGATTCTAGAGTGAGGGATGGTGTCAAATGCCTTGGCAAGGTCCAGATAGGCTGTGTGGACTGTTTTACCCTCGTCCACAGCTCTGGAGTCTGATTCAAAGAAGTCAATCAGGTTCAGGACACAAAATATGCCCTTCACGAACCCAAACTGGGTGGGGTCCAGTGTCTGAAGGTTGCCAATGTCTTAGTTCTATGATAATACATTCCATGGCCTTGCAGATCAGGCTCGTCACACTGATGGGGTGGTAGTTCCCAGGATCCAAGGTGGATCCCCCCTTGTGGAGTGGGATAACTTTTGCGGTGCACCACTCAGTGGGCACAAATCATGAGGTGAGGGTATGATTAAACATAACACTTAGGTGAGGTGCCAGTTCATTTTGTAGTTCGTGTAGTACACAGCCCAGGATGTTATCTGGTCCCATGGATGCTGTATTCTTAGCTTTGGAGAGTGTGTTTTTTACCTGTGTGGCCGTTATTACCGGAATTTGGCAATCTTCCGGTATTCAGATGGGCCATTTTGGGGGTGAGAGGGAGGTGAAGTTGGCACTGAATCGATCTGCCAGGATATTGGCAATATCCTTGGGATCAGTATATTTAATACCATTCTGTTGTAGCTCAGAGCAGATCTGAGCATTGCCATTTAGATTCTTGACATAGTTATAGAATGCCTTGTGGTTGTCTTTGGAATCTTTGACAATTTTATTTTCGTAACTAGCTTTGGAGGATTTTATGAGGGATCTCAGCTTCTTACTGAGGCTGGTAAGGGAGGTTTTTGCATCCAGGGATTTTCCTCTTTTCTGCAGCAGTTTCTTCCTTTTGTTGTAAAGTTTGTTTATGGCAGGGGACCACCAGATTGTCTTCCTTTTTTTGGAGGAGAGCATCTTGGTTCTATTTGGGATGGCATGATTCATGCATGAGTGGATGTGCTCGTACAGTGCTTTAGTGTAGGACTCAGCAGTCGAACTTTCAATTCCTGTCTGCATGGGTGTCATGAAGTTTGTAACTTCTGACTTAAGTAACATGAAGTTGGCTTTGGAGAAGTTTTTTATGGAGGTTTCCTTACTGGGGAGTGGGGGTGGGATGTGGATGGTAAGGGTGATTAGCTTATGGGCTGACCTGACCAACGAGGGGGTGACCATAGGTGTGGAGCATCTATTTCCCATGTTGGTAATGACCAGGTCTAGGATATTGGAGCCCCTGGTGGGACTATGGATTAGTTGATCCAGGGCGTTGGAATTTATGAATTCCAAGAAATGTTGGGCAAAGTTGTTGGTACACGAGTTGTTTTCCCAGTTAATGGCAGGGTAGTTGAAATCACCCAGTATTAGAGTGTTTGGTTGTATATTAATATTTTCCAGTATGTTTAGAAAGGTGTAGTGAGAATCTTGGGGCATGGTGGGGGATCTGTAGCAAGCTACAATTTGGATTGCAGTCTTACCTAGTGTTAGTTGCACCTGGAGAATTCAAGACGCATTGTGTTGGGCAACTAACCTGGTGGTGTGAATATCCTTGGTGAATATGGACACTCCTCCACTTTTATTGTTTCGATCCTGGTTTGGTGGCCGAAAAGTGTGGTAAGAGTTGTAGCCTGGTATTGCAGGGGTACTCTCTGGAGCCTTGAACCAGGTCTCAGTTACTGCACAGATATCAATGTTCTCCATTTTTAGGAGTGCCTCGAGAGAGTGCATTTTGAGGTTTAGACTTCTAGCATTGAGTAGCATTACCTTCAGATTTTGCATGCTTGTACCTGTTACGGTGGTGGTTTTGTCCTTTCAACTTTGCCTACAAAAGGCACTATAGGGGTGGCAAAAGAACTTAGCCAGTAACCTGAATCCCAGGGGTGACAGTTGCAGACCATCTCTGGCAAAGTATTGTGGTCTGTCGATCATGTGCCCCAGGCAGACAGATACTGGATCCCCTTTGAATGACACCAGAAGCTTAGCCAATTGTTGAAGTCAATCATTTTGTCCTTATATTGTGGTATCATTCTGGGAAGGCAGGATGCTACTCAGGGCTAGGGTCATACTTGCCTGGGCCACATGATCCGAGAGCTCTTCCATGTCTCTTTTCATGTAGTCCAGGGAGGTACATCTCAAGTCATTCACTCCAACATGGACAATGACAGAGTCCTATTTGTACTTGTTGTGGTGCATGAGTTATGTGGCAGATCCTGGCACCCGACAGGCAGCTCACTGTAATTTTCTCCTTGTTCAGCCTGGTGAGTGGGACATCAGTGTGCCTGACTATAGAGTCACCTATGACTAAAGTGTTAGGTACATTGTCTTGCCTTAGAGGCTGTTGCTGGGTGGCACACTTGTGTTATGAGCTATGTGACACTTTGGTTGTGATTGGTGTTTGTTTGCATTTCGGCTTCGTAGGTCCTTGTTGCTTGGGCAGGTTACAGTTAAGGGCCTCCGCAAATGTGGATTTAGTGTTTCTATGTGTGGGTGTTGGTGGTGTGAGTTTAGAAGCGCTATGTGTTATGTGAGGTGTAGTGCGGGAGTTAACCTTCTCCTCTTGACTGTCTAGCACAATCTTGGGTGGAGAGTTTTGCTTCCAGTTTGGCTATGTAAGTGCATCTCTCACAGGTTGTAGTGTTGGGTGGTAGGAGGAGAGGGTTGTCTGTGTACATGAGGCAATTGTTGCATGGCCCCAGTATGCCCAGATTTACCAGGTGGACAGGAGAAATCAACCGAAGCTGACCCTTGGACATGCCTGGTTTGGTGCTTTTTTTGAAAAATACAGGAGCTGTTTTCCTTTACCTTAGCAAGGTACTTTGCAATTATAGGCTGTTTAGTGCCTATGATTAATTTCTCCTTATTAATAAGGAGAGTTGAGTGCTTGTATCAGTTTAAGGCTTCCTAGTGCCTTCCAGCAGGTATTAGAGCAAGTGCTTGTCACAGGGATGCTTAAAGGCAAGATGAAAAAAAAATGGTTTATCCTAAACACTGCTGTGTGCACTAGAGAAGTTAGATGTGAAAGTAGGTAAATTAAGTTTTACCTGTCTAAAAAGTTAAGTTTTAGTGGAGAGTCACTATTTTTAAACAGCAAGATAGATTGAAAGGGGGTGATCACTTTTGTATTTCGGTACTATGGAATACAGTAGAATGGCCAATAAATTTAAATAGTTGAAGGGGAGTGATTTCCCAAAATGATAATTTTATGCTTACTCACACAAGCCAGTAAAAGCAGAGAGGAAATGAGATATATGGTCAAATTAACATAAGAGGCAGGCAACTAGAAAGACAGTGGTATTTAAGAACAGGACAGTGACAGGGTGGGGGTGGGTTGGAGAAAAATTTCTGCCTGACTCACAAGAGACAGTGCTGTTGTATCTTTTGAAGTTTTAATATGCAGTTACAAGCAAAACACAAGGTAAAGAAAACAAATCACAACACTCAAAATATAAAAAGGCAATAAACTAATAAAAAATACAACAAATAAAAAGCAAACCAACCTTTCCCTCACAGCAAAGTGTAGCAGAATCTGGGTGAGCCTTTCCAATAAAGCTCTGAAATGTTTTATTTTACCCCTTAAATAGAAGGTTTAGTTCCCATCTCCACCCCCTCAATTCACAAATGATTAACCTTAATTGATCTCTTCTATCTTATGTATGAGTCCTTAATTGATCAGTTATAATTTCTGCCTGACTCACAAGAGACAGAGCTGTTGTGCCTTTTGAAGTTTTAATATGCAGTTAAAAGCAGAACACAAGCAAAACACAAGATAAAGAAAACAAATCCCAGCACTCAAAATATAAAAAGGCAATAAACTAATAAAAAATACAACAAATAAAAAGCAAACCAACCTTTCTCTCACAGGAAAGTGTAGCAGAGTCTGGGTGAGCCTTTCCAATAAAGCTTTTAACCCCTTAAACAGAAGGTTTAGTTCCCAGCTCCACCCCCTCAATTCACAAATTATTAACCTTAAGTGACCTCTTCTATCTTATGTACGAGTCCTTAATTGTTCGGTTCTAATTTCTGCCTGACTCACAAGAGACAGAGCTGTTGTGTCTTTTGAAGTTTTAATATGCAGTTAAAAGCAGAATACAAGCAAAACACAAGATAAAGAAAACAAATCACAGCACTCAAAATATAAAAAGGCAATAAACTAATAAAAAATACAACAAATAAAAAGCAAACCAACCTTTCCCTCACAGCAAAGTGTAGCAGAGTCTGGGTGAGCCTTTCCAATAAAGCTCTGAAATGTTTTATTTTACCCCTTAAATAGAAGGTAAAGAAGGGATGTGGGTGATTAGTTTGTGGTCAGATCTAACCAGGGAGGAGTTGACTATTGGTGTAGAGCAACGGTCACCCATGTTAGTAATGACCAGTTCAAGGATGTTGCTACCTCTAGTGGGGTTAAGAATGAGCTGGTCCAGGCCATTGGAAATAATGAATTCCAGGAAACATTGGGGAAGTGTATTGGTACATGAGTAGTTTTCCCAGTTAATGGAGGGGTAGTTGAAGTTGCCCAATATGAGAATGTTAGGTTGGAACCTAATATTCTCCAGGGTGCTTAGGAATGTGAAGTGTGTGTCTTGGGACATGGTTGGGGACCTATAGCAGGCTATGACCTGAATTGCTGTCTTACCCAATGTTAGCTGCACCTGCACTTCCTCTGGAAACCCATCTGTGAGCCCAAACACTGTTTGTACTTCTGTCATTTGGTCCTTGTACATAGCCTACACTAATTCTACTAAAGTTTCCAGAATTTCAGACCATTGCAGGACTGCCCAAATCATATTTCTTGAGACCTTATGCTTTCTCCAGGTCTAGAAATGCCCACTTGGACTCCTTCCTCATATACAACTTCTTCCCTGTCTGTCTCACTGCAAACATCAGGTCAGTTGTACTCATCCTGATTTGAATCCGAATTGCTCATTAACCATCTTTGCATTAGTTTATCAACCACCCCCTCCAGGACTTTTATAGCATGTGACAAGAGTCTGATACCTCTGTATTGCTCACAGTTGTGAATATCCCCTTTGTTCTTGTACATTGGCAGTACAATGCTTATTCTCCAGTTGCCTGGAATGGACCTCTCTCTTCATACCAAGATGATTGTTGCCAAGAGCTATTTATCCACTAATGCACCTAACATCTTGATCACATCTGCATTGACTTCATCTCAGCTTGCTGCTCTCCCTGATTTCATTTTCCTTAATGCACTTTCTACTTCTGAGGTGGGTTCTTCTGCCTCTTTCACTGTAGGCTGTGAATGTGGCAGTAAAGCTTCTGCAGGTTTTTTTTTTTCATTCAAATATTTCTTGAAAACCACTCCTTCCATCAGTGCTTGAGGTCCTCAAATTGGTGAACAGATTGTTGCTACCATCCCTTACGGATGGCATCTTTTCTCTACCTCTTGTATGTTTGTGCCATTGACTTGCAACTTGACAGATCTTTTTTGTGCTATCTATTCAGTCACTTTCTATAAGACAGTGGAATTCCTCTGAAGCCTTCTTCTTTGCCATTGCAGTTGCTTTCTTAGCCTCTTTATTAGCCGAGCAGTATTCCCACTTCTGTTATTTCTATCTCTTACTTCCTTCACTCCTTTTTTTGTTGTTGTTAACTTCCATTATTTCTGTATTACACCACTACCTTTATGTAACTTATTTCCATACCTGGTTTCACCACAAATCCATTCTATTGTCTTCACACATGCCGCTTTGAGATGCTGCTATTCTTCTTCAACACCTTCATTTTGTATTATAAACCTCGCAGAGGCTGACCATGTCTGTTGTCTCTGATGTTTTTTTAAGCCTCCTGACTTCACAGCACTGTTGGTGGGACAAATTAAATTATAATGACTTACTGAGGTATGCAGTACAACTAGTTCTTTGCAATGGTTTTGCTTGCTTTTCTCTTGTTCCAGTCTACAAGTTTTGATATCTTCACTGCTTAGTGGCGAAGAACCATCTTAAAAAATGTGATTATTGCAAGATATGGATTATATAAATATTCTATACATTTTCCCCTTCTTTTTAGCAACTGGTGTTGCAGGTCTTTGGGGGAGCCTACTCAAATAAGCTGTCATGGCAATCTGACTAAGTCTGTAGTTTAAGGCCATTATTAATGCCATCATAATTCTGTGAATATTAATATTTATGGGGTAGGGTAGAAATGGTGTAGGGAGAGTGACATGAACTCTAGCTTGCATTCACTGTATTTTGGGATGATAATAAAATGTGAGTGTCCACTTTTAATTACATAGCTAATGACTTCCCTACTACTTATCGTAAGTATCTAACTTATGAGTTACTTGACTTTGTTGATCAAATTTTTCATGTCCCTTTACTAAAGTGAG
Organism: Protopterus annectens; assembly: GCF_019279795.1. Taxonomy (NCBI): domain Eukaryota; kingdom Metazoa; phylum Chordata; order Ceratodontiformes; family Protopteridae; genus Protopterus; species Protopterus annectens. The sequence goes on from NC_056747.1 coordinate 399,939,683, forward strand.
GCAAGCAGCAGTACTTTGGACTTGATAGAAAGTTGCTGACTGTTTATGTATATGAAGATAGAAATGTTTAGAAAACTGAATGAACACTGGGGAACTTAGCAACAGGGACCATACCTATCAATCTCTTAGCACAAGAAATCTGGAGAAAGCCAACAAATATTGGGGCGACAAAGGCCCACAGTCAGGGACAGATTTTAAATATTGTTCTTACAAACTTAGAAAGTTGATAGAATAACAGGTTGTGCATTTTCTGAAGAATATGCAGTCTGAAACTCAAATGTCTGTCATTATTTAGTGACGTCAGTACTCAGTGATGTGCAGGAAAGCCACAAATTTTATGAGGAAAAGATTAAAAATATTAGTTAAAAATCTGGATAGTTGCTGGGGCCTGATTTTCTTATAATTATATGTTTATGGGATAGTCAGTTTGATTTCCAGATGAAGGAAAAAAATAAAGAAATAAAAAAACAATTTTAGGAATCAACCTCACAGTTATCCCTGAAAAGGGATCAAAAAGTTGTACTGTGCACACATAAGAGTATGTGCACAAATACACAAGAGTATGTCCACACATAAAAGTATGTGCACAAATACACAAGAGTATGTGCACAAATACACGAGTATGTGCACACATAAAGAGTATGTGCACAAATACACAAGAGTATGTGCACAAATACACAAGAGTATGTGCACACATAAGAGTATGTCCACAAATACACAAGAGTATGTGCACAAATACACAAAAGTATGTGCATACATAAGAGTATGTCAACAAATACACAAGAGTATGTGCACAAATACACAAGAGTTTGTGCACACATGAGTATGTCCACAAATACACAAGCGTATGTGCACAAATACACAAAAGTATGTGCACACATGAGTATGTCCACAAATACACAAGAGTATGTGCACAAATACACAAGAGTATGTGAATAAACAGGCAAGTTTATATGAAGTCTATGAAACTCATGTGTTAGTGATAGCATCTTTTTTTCTTTCTAATATTTATTTGAGAAGTTATATTTAGGATTGTTGCAACTGTGTCAAACCAATATCAAAGTACGAAGGGTGGAGGGTAGTATGTCTGTGAGATCCTTCTTTTTCTCATGAGGTTGAAACCTTCAGGTAAAGTTTGGTAAACTGTTTATAGAATGGGTAACTTTTCAGGAGATGGTCCTTTCACTTGGAGACTAGAATTTAACATTACGAGTTATAAAGGTTCAAAAAAGAAAAAGACAAAGAATATTTGCCATACCAGTCATTTGGAAATTTAAGGCAAGTTTCTGCTTAGGATCTATCCCCACCACTGTTGATTGACATGGCACCAACCTCACTGGTGTTTCTATTACAACTCTATCCCTGCCACTATTGGTTGATGTAAGCACCAGTCTCATTGGTGGAACATCCTATGCCCTCCCTGATCTGAGAATGTTCCCATACACATAGACTATGAGGGCTGCTGCTACTAGCTCAGGATTGCCAAGCATGTGTCACCTGGTTCAGCTTCTACTTGTATTGTGCAGGCCTCCACCTCCATTGGAGCAAGTTGGCCATCTGAGATCAGCATCTTCTTCCTCTCAAGATAAGCCAGCATAAGCCACTCACTCTCACCCTTTCCTGCATGGCTATTTCAACTCTCAATCAGCTAATCAAACCCAGATCATCTCAGTCATAGTCAAGACTATATTCCTCTCTGCTACAGAACCAGGCATTTAGTGGTGCTAGTTTTGATATGGAAAATGCCTCTGAATGTATTGAGTGGGACTTCCTAGCTTTGTAGTTTTTGGTATTCCACCAATGTCTTTAAAGATGTTAAAGGGTATAGATATAAGGGAGCAGAGACAAGAATAAAGACTGGGGTATGTCTATAAAATAATTTCCTTCTACAAATACAAACACTGTTTGCCACCTCATTACTTTTTGTTTGCTTCTTAGAGCTGTTGGCCTTACAATTAAGAAGTTTTAGGCCTAAAGTTTATATACTGAGGGTCAGATTATAGGGTTTTATTATTCTGTACAGCACCTAGGAAAATTTCTAGAATCATGACAGAAAACCTTATGACTACATCTGCCAGATGTAAATGAACAATTATATAAGGTTTGTGATGTATTAGAAATTCACAAGAAAAGACAAACAGTATGAGATTAAGGCAGTTTAAATGTTAGGACAAAGCCAAGCAACAAAAGCCAGTAAGATTTGAAATTCTCCTTCTTCCCTTGTTATCTTAGTGAAGGCATACAGATGCCAGATCTATCACATTCTCATTTATTTAGTACACTTGGTACGCACACATGGGTTTCTATGACAAGCATTACAATGGAGTATTGTTCCATTACAAAAGAGTATTGGCCTAGTTAAGTGACACCCTTAGAAACATGCGAGGTTTGACCACAGGGATAGTACAAGGTATACCACCATGGAAATTGTCACAAAGCTGGTACCACATTTTCAGCCTGCCATCTCAGAGCTGTATTTTTTCCTATTAAAGTGTTAGCTCATCACAGGCTAGGGCACAATAGCTTGACCACCAGATAAAACTATAACAATAATCTAGTGTTCACTTTCTTTAGGTGTTTTTTTTTTATTTCTCTAGATTGTGTTTGGCTTCCTGGTCAGCCTTATGACCATTCACCTGACTGCTGAGACAAAGCAGGTAGCATATCTTTTTAGGCGGCTAGACACATCTCTTTTTTAAGTAGCCACTCATATATTTCCTTAGACAGGAATTCTGCATTTCCAACATTCCTTTATTTCATCTAATCCACAGTGCACTAACATAACACAAAAGACCGTGAGACACGTTATCCTTGTGGATCCTGAGTGACAACCACCTCCATCTCCTCTTCCTCAGTGGCAGATCTCTACAAAACTTTCTATTTGATGAATATCTCCGCCCACATAAGGGTCCTTTTTTATTAAACATTTAAACCCTGTATTCAATTATATGGGTTTCTAAGGAAGCAGACCCTCTGGAAAAAGTTGGTGTGTTTGTGGAGGCCTCAGTGGCTATGAAAAATAGTGGAATCCCTTAGCTAGTCTTGTGTTTGTGGTCCTACATTTACCTGTGGCTTTGACAGATAATTATTTGACTATAATGGCATTGATCTTTGATAGCGGGCATGAGAAAACATGCTGATCGAATACTTGGTTGGTCTGTCAAGGCGCATAGAAGGCTATTCATTTGGGACTAGCTGAAAGACTGGAACATTTGGAAGGTCTGCATTACATCTTGCTACATGATGTGGAGGATTTTTCATTATTTATAATAGAAAGGGGGAACAGGAGAATCTGTGGATGGCATCCATGTGAATCAGATCTTCTGAAAATGGAACTAAATCATTTGGACCTAACCAAACAGCCTTGATGGATCAGTCATCACTGACCTGACCTATATTCCCTAACAATGTTACAAGAAATGATTGTCGGATGCTTCTGTAAATTCCCGAAGAATATTTCTCCTACATTATGTTTGCTGCATCCAGTATTTATGGATGGTTCGTCTGAATCAGTACATAAATGCAGAATATCAGACTTCTTAGCAAATTACCAATTTTCTATTACCAGTCATGTTATCTAAAAGGACTGCTGAGCTTAGAAACTTTGAAAAAATACCCACAATTGATATAAGAAAAAACATAATTGCATTTTACCTCACAGTGAATTTCATTCTCAGAGTTATATCAGAGTTACAGGGGAATCATGTGAAGTCTGTCCTTTGTTTATCTTAACATCTGTATTTCAGAATACAGGCAAAATTGTCCAAACTGTGTATATCAGTCTCATATTATCATTAGTTCATGCCTGGAGTTCAGAGACCAATTTGACTGCTTAACTCCTATACTAAAGCCATGTCTTGCTGACTACTAGGAAATAAAAGACCAGCAAGTGAATATTATGCTGTGTTGACCTGTACTATTAGATGACTTGTATACATAAGGGCTTATTCTGCCAGAAGTCCCACTGTCTCGCTGATTACTTCCAGGGATGTTTCTGTCCAGGAAATGTGTCAGACTGTGACTCTGTAACCAGCACATCATCTTTACACATAACAGCTACATCAGCCTTCAGTTTCCCCAAGTATGCTGATTTTATAACATCGTTTTTCCAAGATTTTTTCAGAAGGTACTAGGTCTGAGGTCGTCAAGAGAACTTCTAGAAATCTGTCACAATGCAGATAGAATAATGCATGCATGCATGTCACTAGAAAATAGCTTACTTATCTACAATATTACTTATGGGGTGAAACATGGTATTTTGTGAAAATTCTACATCTGAAATGTTTGCCAAATCATGCATGGGTGGGCCATTTCAATGGGCAAGGTCTGATGCTATAGCTTTACTGTCTACACAGCACTATTATAGACCAAGTAAATTAACCAGAACAGGTTCTATCCAACCTGCTAAAGGTAAAAATAATTTATAAGGTGTACTCTGTCCAGCACTCCTATAACTACTGTTACAAATCAGTAACAGTTTTTTTCTTTTTTTTCTCTCCTTCCTCTGCAGGCATTTCCACAGTATGGATGCTTTCAGCAACTATGATTTGCTGGAGGCCACAACACATAGGAAAGTAGCTGAGGGTCACAAAGCCAGTTTCTGCTTAGAGGACACAACCTGCGACCCTGGATTCAGAAGGAGATATGCCTGCACAGCACACACACAGGTGAGATGACCTACAAGTTTAAGGTAATTTGCGGAGAGTAAAGGAACAGAATGGAAATGGTATGAGGTGCATGTGTCTTCTGATGGGAAGTGCTGGACATCGACACTGCAGGTGGTGATCCAACGGTGCTAGCTGTCACCAGTTTTCAGTAATGCATCAGCATGGGGTGAAACAAGTGGTGGCAGGAAGATGTAGTTGAAACATTTCCTGCTGTCACAAATAATGGGAAAGCTTCAGCAGTGTTTTCTACTCCACTTGCACATGTGGGCAAGGTTACATCAATTCATACTGAAGAGAAAAAGAATTAGAAGCAATTATACATACATACAGTTCTGTATGCAAAATTATTTTACAACCAGGGAGCAGATGGAAGACAGTGAGACTCGTAGGGAATGAAAAAAATTAGTAGTTCATGGACTTACTAACTTCCCCGCAAAGGTGGAGTAGTATGTAAATAAGTAAAGGAGGATGAGGTATTGTTGATTGCAATTTAGTTGTATGTTGTGTTTCTATGCAGTTTGTTTTGAGATTCACATTTATCTCTTTCCTGAAGCTACTCAATACAGTTGCAGGATTTCTCTGTTTTTTTTTTTTTTTGATTTTTCAGGTCTCAATAACTGAATGATTAGGGCTTCGATTTGTTGATACAAATCTGTAGTTTGTTGCACATGTACCACAATCACAGTATAATTCCTGTCTCTCATCTCAGTATTGCTACACGCCAGTCTGTGCACTGTCTTCTGTAGTTACTGTCTGTTTTACACTGTTTATAGCAAGTTTCATCCTGCCTGGGAATAAAAAACATCAGATCAATAGTTTTCTTATACCCATTACAAAACTATTTGAAAACTAATCTACTATCAAATGTTCAAACATAAGCAGCTACAGTTTTTTTTATGTGAAGCACAATGTGGCTTCCATCATAGTTTTAGCACCATGATATCACTGTATGCAATCACTGGCACAATCTACAACAATACTAGCAAGGGGCAAATTACAGCAGATGTATTTGTAGAGATGACTAGACCATGTGAAACAGTTCCCCACCCCCTTCTTCTTGCCAAGTTGGAGAAGCCGAACTTCAGTAACAATATATTTTCTTGGCTAGTCTGTTATCTCTCTAACAGAATGCATCAGGTATGCATGAACGCTTTGGTTTCTGATGTGGCTCAGAAATCACTGTTGGGGCCATTGCTTTTCCGCCAACCTTTTAACAATGTTAAACAAAACCTGCCCTCTTTAAGCATTACTATGTATGCTGACAACATCTTTTCCTTGAAATCAAATTTTTTTAATTGAAGCAGACAGTAAAGAATAAATTTAAAGATATGTGGAACAGGATATATTAAGAGCAAGCTCACAGCAGACACAGAAAATCAATATCAATGCTGTTTGCCACTCCAAAAAGTTACAAGAAACATCACCATTACTGCTCAGACCCTCTAAACAATGTCACCCCACAGGTAGATCTGAAAAGGTATTTAGTTTATCTTGGATCACACCTTAACATTTGAAATATATGCTGAAATAGCAGTATAAAAGAACATTAGCACAACTAAAACTGTGCTATAATCTTTCTAAGTCATCTGTCTCCTATTGTACATAAGGCTGTAACTAAGAATATATAGCTTCCCTGCAAATGTTTGAGGTGAAATTGTTGGAGCATCAGTAGCCTGCAAAAAACAATGACAAACAGCATAACTCTGAACACTTTTTCCTGTAAGAAATCATTGCTGATCTGGTTTTTAAGTGTGTGCCGGCAATGATTCCCTTGTTTAGGGTAATTTCTCCCTTCTTTGTGTCAGTGCAACTATGGAGTTGATATATATAATTTCAGGCAGAGTGGGGGGGGGGGCTGCAGGGAGGCTTGCCCCCTGCAAAAACAGGAAAAAACAAGTTTTTTATCCTTTTAGATTTTGGGCATGTTTTTTTCGAACTTTTGGAACATCAGCTTTCAGAAAGTCGGTGTTTCAAAATAGAAACAAAATATACTCCTTCCAAAGCTGGAAATCTCCACTCTGTTAAGTACTTGCACATTCTGTAAACCACAGTTAATAAAATCTACAGGTTTACGCTTGTAGATTTATGCTCAGCACTGCGAGTTACTTGAAAAAAAATCACTGGCTACCAAATGTTACCAGAGCTACACTCCTCCTAGAGACCAATGTCATTAAAATTCTTAAACACTACCACTGTCCTTTAGTATGGTCAATACTCTCTGTGAGTGACCCTTCTTATTCCCTTAGAAGCACCAACAAACTAGGCACTGACATTGGATAGACCACTTTTCAGACTGGCAGTAAAGGAGAGGGCTTTTTCTTAAATTGTGCCAACTAATTGGCATTAGCTACCATTTGATGTTTGTAATAAAAAGACAGTGGAGAAGTGGTGGTGGTGCTGCGGTAGCATTGTCGCCTCACAGTAAGACGTTGTCCTGTTCGATTCTCAGCTAGAGCGTCTTCTGTGTGGAGACATGCGTGAAGGGGCGTACCTTCGTTGAAGGTTGTGCGTCAGAGCTGTCAACTCGGCATGTAAAAATCTACTGCCAATCATTAGCGGACCGGAGTTCCGCTGTGGCGACCCCTAACTGGGAAAAGCCGAAAGACACAACAATAAAAAGACAGTGGAGAGTTTCAAGACAAAGTAAAGAAGCATTTATTTCTTGAAAATAAATGCAAATGTTTAAGAAAGAATGGTCAGAACTATTGGTCTCCTAAACTTTTTTATATTATTATTCTGTAACATGATTGAATATAAGTACCTAGTCTGCTGATCCATTTTGACATAGTATAAGGTAAAATTCTGTGATGTGCACTGTTTGCTTAACTGCATTGTGAAGTCTACCTCTAATCTGTGGTGCCCACTGTCTACACATTCAACTTAATGTTTTGTATTTGGGAAACTACTGTCTGCATTGTGATACTGTTCATATCTTTATGTTGTGCTTCCCATGGAGTATGGGCTCATGGTTATAAAGGCTTTAAAGACCAGTCCATTATTTCATTAACTGGTCTGTAACATGTTGAAATAAATAAAACCCATTATTCAAAAGTGGAAAAACAGGCATGGCTGAGACAATACGCAGTCCAAGAGTATGCAAGATGCCTTATAGATCATGCACAGCAAAAAATCTTACCTGGGCAAAGATTTGCTTCTCTTCTGGCCTGGTAGGATAGCAGACCCCCAATGGACCTGCAAAAACCTGGAAAAAAACAGTTCAGTAGTTTAAAAATATATATTAGTACTGTCTAAGAGCAGAGTGTTTGATTTTGTTTTTTCTTTATGCTGAACTTCTGCTTTCCTTTGGAGCCCCCTCTTAAAGTACCCCCCCCCCCAGCAAAAACATATACTATTGAAAGGGGAAATGAGTATGTCACAAACTTTATATTTTCCTTAATTTCAGTAAAGTTCATTGAAAATATTACAGAACTGAAGGCATACAAACGTCCATCACAACTAAGCATTACTCATGTATGCCCATCAGAGGTATATAGCAAGAAAGGGAACTGCCTTGGCTGTGTAGTCACTGTCCTTGCACAGTTCTATTTTTCACATAATATCATTATTTTTATGTGAAAATAGGTGTGCAATAGCCACTAGCCATGAGCAACATTCTTTACAAAAGTGGAATGGAATGCAGATACTGTATTCCATTTCACCTGGTTGCACATGGTCTTTAATACTACACAAGAATAAGGCATGAAATCATGATGACAAGTACAAAATGCAAAAAAATACAATTGTCTAACATTAAAATGAGAGGATATTAATGCCAGTACTTGTAAGAACACTTTTCTTATGATTCTGTTTAATAATTTCATATAGTCTATTTTGTTCAATAAACTGGTCCAGTTTTCTCTGTACTTAAAGGATTCTTTTGTCCACCGATGGATTACTTTTCACTTTCTATACAATAATAGTCCTGTACCTAACCTGTGGTCCTGTTTCCATGTTTTAATAATATGGGAAGCTGCCTCCTTGCTCTAATAATTACTAATATCCAGCCCATCTGCCTTGTTTCCCCCCACACCCCTTGCTTCTCTCTCTCTTTAGTTATGTATCGCCCCCCATCATTTTTTTCTTTTTACCATTTTGTTTACATTCCTGAATTCCTTTTTTCCTTCATTTCCCTCCCTTGGTTTTCTCATCTGTTTGGACACTTTCACTTCTAATTGCTTTCTTATTTCTGCATGCCTGAATAATGTCTTAGCTGTTGATTTTTGGAGACTCCTTTTACTGTGAGAAAATTAGGCTTTTTGTCCTTGCCTTCCATACTACCACTTTCAGAAATTTGAGTAGCTTTTATTTTTGTCTTAGTCTATATGAAATATTTGTGGGCTCACAGCTACTTGTTCTTCTCCGCTACACCTACCCCAACAAAGAGGTACCATTTCTCTTGATCTAAAAAAAACCCACACTGCCTTCCTTTGTTCCCTAAATGGGGAGCATGTCGTCTCGAGTATGGTAGTTTTGTCGAACGTAAAGAAATTAGACAGTTCACCAAAACCACTTTTGTCAACAGTGGCAATTGCTTTTTTCTCCACTGTTTTGTGACCTCAGAGTTGGTATATATAATACTGGGGGGATAGAAGATGTCCTTCACGTGGAGGGGGTGCAGGTGGGGGCTTTCCCACCTGCAAAAAAATTATTTTAATGTTTGCTAAAGGTGATTTAAGCAAACTGCTTTCAAAGTTTTTGTGTTCCCTGTTACTTCTTTTGACAAATCTACATGACTCCCCCTAGATGTTAGTAGCTTTTATCATCTCAATCATGTAGAGAACCATTTCCTGCCCTTTGTAATCGCGTAAGCTCTGGCAGGCAAAAATACTTATTATTGTGAATGATGTAGAAACCTATGTGGTAAAGATTGTTTGCTTAAAAAGTCACAGTGCACAAGAGAAAATAGGTTTCAGTTTATGGCCTGCTAGAAATTTTTAATTGTATCTGTAACCAGTTTCAGTCTACTGAAGTTTAGACTAATTTCAGTAGACATGGGTCTAGACCATTTTGTAAAGGTAATCAATGTAAATGTTTTTATTATACTTTTATATCTTAATTGATTATGCCTGAAATGGCTTGAGTTGGGGGTTGCCATGCTGACATGACTTTGTTTTTCATTTTCTTCTTCTTTTACCCATACCCTGGGATTCAGAAACACCTACAATAAATGTACACTAAGTGTACACCATTCTGAGTGAACAGACAGCACAGGTATAACTCACACCTTCTTCCTCCTAACTTTAGTTTTCCTACTGATTTTCTTGCAATTTTAAATATTGACAGGGATTTATAAAGGTTACCACAAAGTGTACACTAAGTGTACATTTAGCGTAAGCTTTCTGCATAACTAGAAAGTACAAAAAATGTGGTAGGGATGTTACTGAAAACATATGGTGTACAGTTAGTGTACACTTAGTGTAAGTACTATTCAATCTGGCCAATTGTGTTCCCATGATATGATACAGCCTAGGCATAATAAATGTAGTGCTTCTTTTTTCTACATTTAGTTAAATTGTCAGCATTGTCAGTCCTGGCTTTTCAGTCTGAGTCTGGAAAAGTGCCACCGTTTCATTTTCACTGAAGTACTCTGATGTGTGCCAACTATAGACCACTAAAATGTCTTTCATGGTACATGTATATAGGTATACTTTTTTTCATTTGCCTCACAGCAAGAGTTTCTTCAGTTTACCATGCAAAGTCTGCAGGTCATTTATGTGTCTGCATGGATTTTCTCCAGCTGCTATGGTTTATTTCCACCTTCCAAAGACCTGCAGCAGGTGGCTTGGTCTTCAGCAAACTACCTGTAGATGCATGGGTGGTGGGTGAGTGAGTGAGAGTATACATTCTGCTACAGACAAACATCTTTCCATAATGTGTTTAATGCTCTGCACCCATTAGCTTCAGAAATAGGCTCTAAAGTCTCCATGTCCCTATAAAGGGTAAAGACGATTGTTGGAAAATGGATGAACACATAAATTAGGTGGCTATATATTGAAAGCACGAAAGTTACAAAGTGCGAACGCTCAGATGAGCGAAAATGCCGCAAATCAAAGTTTGTTTTTTCTTTCATTGCAGTACAGTGAAGATTGGAATATTTGCCCTTTCTTCACTGTAGTGCGATCTCGGAGTTGGAATATATATTTAGTGGGGGGCACAGCCCCCCACAATAATGTTTACGTTTTGCAGCATTCTCACTTTGTAACTTTCATGCTTTCAGTAGGTATCCAAATTAGGTGCATTACATAGATTTGTCAAGCATTCAAAGCTATACATGCTAAGTAAATGCCAGGCCCATCTTTAGGAAAGACTAAAAGCTCTGCTGATTCACCTATGGCTGACAGATGTCATTTCAAACATCTTAAAACAGATAAAAGCTTCTTATGGCATGTAATACTGTTCTTCATTTTCTACAGTTACATAAACAAAAACAGTATGTTATACATACCTCTTAACTGTCCAGAATTTTGGCTCATATTTGTGGTCTATTCCTCATATATTTGTGGTTTTCTGGCAAACCATTGAGGATTGCAGTCACTAAATAAAGACATACATTTGGATTTCATACTCCATATCCTTCAGAAAATACATGCTAACAGAAAATCTGACATTCTAGCAACTTTCTAAGTTTATAAGAGCAATATTTAAAATCTGTCCCTATTTTTAAGCCTTTCGCCTCTCATTATTTTAGGTTTGCCCAAATTTCCTGTGCTAAGAGATTGAGAGATATGGTTGTGACAAAATGAAATACTGCCAGCCCAGCTATTTGGAATTTTGTAAATAATTATATGTCATTTGTGAATATTAATATGAATTATATAGATGTGTGACAGAGGAAGATACTGCCAGCACAACTGTCTGGAATTTTGTAAATAAACATATGTCATTTGTGAATGTCAACATGATTCATATGCTTGTCTTACAAATGTATTAGAACTGTATGTTATGTGTATGTTATACTGCTGGTACAGAAGTATGTGCTGAACAGGGTTTGTACAGCTTGAAAGATGTATCCATAGTGTACCCTACTGGAACATAGAAGATTAACTTGCAAAACCTAAGAATAGTTGAGATTGAAGTACTTTATTGCTGGGTCATAAACAAGAGATGTTATCATTCAGTTTCAGGAGACAGGATGTCTAGACTTGGGGGACTCTGTGTTGCCTTGAAAGAGAGAGAATTACTAGGTTTGAGATGTAGGAGAGTTCTATTATTTTAGGACTTCTAGGATCTGCAAACATCTGAGGAAAAGCTTTTATTTATACATTTTCCACAGAGAGATGCTAAATGTTGGTAGTTTCTGACAATGGGGATTTAGCTTGGGAACTAAAGTCAAGTGACAAAAAGTGATGTCATGCTGCAAGTATCCCAGCAGTAATATTAATATTAATTTAAGAATTGTCTGAGAGAGAGAAACAGTGCATTTTGTATTTTGTCCTTGACCTAACAAGAATATTCACTCACCCCCTCTGCACTTGCCTTGCTGTAAGTAAGTTAACTAGGGTACAGTAATTTCTTTTAGCTATAGTTAGGAATATAGTAAACATTAGTTTAGATGTTTTCTGCATTTATTTGAGTCTGTCCTGCAATGTTGTTTTAAATATTTCCTGTGATTTTGAACTCTGAAGTTACTGTGATGCTTTATTGAATATTTTCTTGTTCTTTTATTATTTATTATTAAATATATGTAAATCTTTCAAATGTGGCTGGTCTGTTTAGTGATATTTAAGCTGTTGGAGTACTTGCATATCTATTTAGTGGCATTGTACAGGCCACTCCTAATAGCCTTGTCTCTTGGTCAAAATACCATTTGGATTAATAGTAACATTACACAGTAAGATTGGACACCCTTTGCTAAGGACCTTAAAGTAGCTGATAAGGAGCTGACTGGTGGCAGTGAAAACTACCTTATAGTCTGGGCAGAAGGGGGCATAGTTAGTAAACCTGTGACAGCCTTTCCCAGGTGTGTGTGCATGTGTATAAATCAAATCTCAAAGTGTGTGTGTGTGTGTGTGTGTGTGTGTGTGTGTGTGTGTGTGTGTGTGTGTGTGTGTGTGTGTGTGTGTGTGTGTGTCAGCTACTTGAGCAGGGACACAAAGCACTGGTTGGACAGAGAGGGTGCTGGACGTTTCAGCTTGGCCACTGGGCTAAGATCTCAACCCTATCACTGTGCCAGTGGGGAGTCTTACTGGGGATCTGGAGAAAGAAGGAAAACCGTACCCTAGACTTTCTGTGATCTCTGTGTGTTCTTAAGGGAAATTGCACTTTACTGTGTGTGTACTTGTCATCCTCCCAGTGTGTATGTTCTCCACTGTTACCAGTGGTGAAGATTGAGGCTCCTTGATTACTGAACTAGTGCTGGAACATCACAATGGTGTTACATGTTAAAGTAAGAGTACTTACTGGTTTTATTAAATGTCGCAGTATAACTTATCCTTGTTTTTCATATAATTACGTTTCAATCAAAAAACTTTTTGGAAATGAGCTTCATTTTTAGGTGTCATATGTGCTTCAGAGCTTGTTACTGACCTTAGCAAGACAATTACAGGATGTAAAAATGTGGACATTGCCTAAACCTGCAAACTACAGAAAGTGTTTTGTCTACCCATTCTCATGCAGGCTAAAATAAACTGTTTTCTGAAACAACATGAGACCTGTATATGAAAAAGGCTGATGGGATCACCACAATCTGTGACACAAAACATGCAAGCAAAGAAACTGAAAGACAGTTAAAGATTTCTGGCTACTAAATAACTTTTCGATGATATGAGGTTCAGGAAAAAGGCAGGTACACTGGGAGTGAACTTGTCCTTTAAGATGTCATGGAAATGTGCAGCTTTATCTTTTAAGGAATGGGACATTATTTCCAATATATATAATGTAACTATTCCCATTGCTTAATCCTGAGGGTTGAAACTGTGATTTTATCAAATGCCTTTGACAGGCAGGTGTTTAACCAAAGCTATTCACAGTAAGGTATGTTATCAGGAATATCGGTAGGTGTCAGTAGTATCCAGGCTAATGATGAATAGATACATTATCAGGTCTGTGTCTTGTCAAGGCTGCAGGAAGGTCAATATGTTATCAGCATTACTGACAGAAAAGTGTTTATCATGGAAATTGCGAAGCGGGTATTTCATGTGGATAATAGTTAAATAAATTATAGAAATTTGGGCTGAGAAGGTTTATTATAAGGGGTAATGGTAAATGTACATTTTGTCAAAGTTATGTAGAGGGGTCATTTATCATGGCTATTAAAATAGATCAGTACCTCAGCAATGTGTCAGTAGGCATATTAAGGACTGATGTTCATCATACTGATCACTGTTGCAGCAGCCAAAGCTATACAGGTTATATCCTGCATGGCATATAAGAGCCAGCAAGCTTCCAAAGCTTCAGGACACCTTCCATGCACTCAGACTGTTAGCTCAAGATGAGCTGACTAAAAGACAGATTTGGGCTCCAAGCATTTCAGAGCCTTCATGCCACTGAAGAGAGTGCTCCTCTGTGGGCTTTCAAGGAGCGATGGTCAGCATGTGCTGTTCTTTAGCAAAGCAGCTAAGTTACTTTTGGGGGAAAAAACATCCACATATGTTTGTTGTTTAAATTTACTTTTTTCTTTAGGAAAGTATATTTGAAGCTGGGAATATGTGTTTTTATTGACTGTCAAATGACTTTACTATTCTTTTAAAAGGGAAACAGAGTATAAAGCATTAGTCCAGATAAAATCACTTTAGCTAACAGATCTAGGAGACACTCTCTCTCTGTGATACCCTCCCTTAGAACAAGAACATTCACCCATCTACCTGCTTAATTGAATAAACTACTGGAAACTTCAACAAGGTGTCTTTATTCCTCCCACACAAAGGGTATCAGACAAAGAGAGTCTCCTAGATCTGCTAATGATCTTATCTGGACTAATCCTTTATACTCTGCTTCTAGTAAGTCCTGTCAACCTCAGGGTCACAGTTGGGATACCAGACTTCACTCGAGCCCTCTGCATCACCTCTGTATACTTTTAAAAGGGAGCATACCTTTGTTTCTGACAGTTTAGACATTTTTTAGAAATTTTAAAACTTTTTTTCTGTAGAGAAACTATGTTAAAATTACTTTTGGGGGGCTGATAAAGTATATTAGACTGTTTTCTTTACTGTGTTTTAACTGGAAAGTTTATTTTTAACTACTTTTTAAATTTTACTGGCTCGTGCTATTTAGTTTCACCAGGAAAAAAGCACCATTTTTGGCTTGACTGTGTTTTTATGCTAGGGTTCATAGGTTCCTAGGATGATACTAGGGTACTGGCCCAGAGGCCCTTCTAAGCCTAACCAAGAATTTTGCCCATGTTCCCTGAAAGTCAGCACCTGTTTCCCCTGTCCAGTAGGGACACAGGTGGGATCCCCAGGGGTGTATTTTCTGTTTCTCATCCAGTCGTTCAGGTTCCTCTTAAAGAGGGCTAGAGAAGTACTCTGCTTGACATGGAGAAGGAGTCTATTCCACAAACGGGGGAGTCTTTGGGACACAATCTATCCCGCCAACAAGTTCTATTAATGTCACAGACCAGGTTAAGGCCTTGCGTGCGGGTTGCACAAGTGGAGTTTGTCTTACGGATATGCAGCAGCTCCATCAAGGCTGGGTCTGAAATGGTCTTGTATGGCAGACTCAGGTCACCTCTGAGCAGTCTGTATGAGACTGAGTAGAGGGGCAAGGCTTTTAGCATATCTATGTAGGATAAGTGTTTGAGACCCTGGATTTTCCTGGTCAGGAATCTCTGTGGTCTCTCCAACTACTGCATGTGCTTGGCAAGGTGCATGCCAAAGAGGGCAATGTACTCAGTAATGGGTTTGATAGCAGAGATAATGGGTTTGATAAGAGAGGAGTACAGGGATGTTATGACCTCCTTATTCCTGGATAAAATACCCTTATTTATGAGGTGGGCCATGTAGAAAGTCTTCCGTACAACGGATGCAATGTGTTGGTCAAAAGTCAGGTTGCTATCAACCTGAATGCCCAAGTCCCTCACAACTGATTGCATGCTTAGTACATTGTTATTAATGTCGTAATTATTGAGGATGACATTTTCTCCAAAGGGGATAATGATGCATTTCTTGGTATTCAGTTTAAGGCCATGCTTCTGGCACCAGTTATTAGTTTGGGTGAGGCCCTCTTGGAGGATGTTCACATCACTAGGGGTATTTAAGACGGCACCCAGCTTGCAGTCATCTGCAAACTTGGTCAGCCACAGACCACTGGTTTTGGTTTGCACCTCAGAAGAGTATATCCCAAACAATAGAGGCCCCAAGACCGATCCTTGGGGTACACCGCTTGTTATGGGACTACTATTAGAGGTGGCTTCCCCTACTTTGACTAAATGGGTTTTATCAGTGAGCCAGTTAGCTACCCATCTGGTAACATACGGGTTGATGCCTACCTGGGAGAGTTTATATATTATGCCCAAGTGGGGAATAGTGTCAAAGTCTTTGGCTAGGTCAAGGTAGCCGGTGTACACCATCTTCTCCTTGTCCATGGCTTTGGTGACTGTTTCAAAGAAGTCGACCAAGTTTAGCAGGCATGATCTCTCTTTGACAAAACCAGACTGTGCAGGGTCAAGCATTTGGAGGTTGCCAATGTCCTTGTTTATAAGGTCCATGATAATGCATTCCATGGCCTTGCAGATCAGGCTGGTTAGGCTGATGGGCCTATAATTGCCTGGGTCAGTGGATGTTCCACCTTTGTGTAGTGGGATGACAGGACTGTCCTCCATTCAGCTCGGATGAAGCTGGCTTTGGTTGAATAGGGTGGACATTTGTTTTTTGTTGTTCCTAGCAATGTCCTCTCAGGGATCAACCTCCCTCTCTCTGTAAGCTTGAAAGCTCTAAAGGGCTTGGCACCCAACCCAGTCTCAGCTTGAACTGATTAATGTTTTTGATAAATGTGTTTTTGTGTTTTACCAACAGGTGTTTTGTTAGGGTATTGTTAGGCTAGGGTTTAATTATGGTTACTAATAACAGTGGTACACCAGTAGGGTTATCACCTCATAGCATGAGGTTCTCCGGTTCGATTCTTGGCTGGGGTGCCTTCTGTGCCGAGTCTGCATGTCCTCCCTGCATTCATCAGTACAAGGAGGAAGGGGGCACTGATGACTGAGAGGATAGACAGAGACACAGAATGGTGATTTCATTCACTGACAGAATACCTGGAGGAAGGCCAAAAGTATCACTTATTAACTATAGGGCAAAATGAGAGACCAGGTACAGCAATCACTAGCAAGATGGTAGGAGATAGGTATAGCTGAAGCCACTGACATCTCAGACAAGGGGTGTTAAGAACTCACTGCTTCTAGATGTAATGGAACTTGATGGGGTCTCTACTGAATGTCTTACTAAGAAGAATGCTTTGATCACTCTGACTTCATTCTTGTGGGGAGGCCCAGGTGCAACACTTGCTGTTAGGATATATAGGAGCTGAGAGTAACAGTTACAATGTGGACTAGAAGGAGATGAAGATGACCACTACATGGTTCCAGTGTGTGTGTGTGTGTGTGTGTGTGTGTGTGTGTGTGTGTGTGTGTGTGTGTGTGTGTGTGTGTGTGTGTGTGTGTATGTTTTTATGTTTGTGTATGGCTGTCTTTTTGTAAGAACCAAGTTTCAAAAGAGGTTAGGTTAACAACAAACTATTGCTGGCAAAGACTACCTTCACTAGGGATTTTGTGATGTACATCACTAGTTCCCAACTACAACAGCAGTTGTTAATAATGTACAGTTCCATGCATTGCATACACTTAAAAGTACTTACATAGAAGCCTTTTATGTAGCCCTCGTGGAGGTGTTCATTGACAGGGGGTACAGAATCATACTCTAGAAGCAAACTGCACATCATTGCATGTTATTATATAAACACAAAATCAGAGTGAGCTGATGCATCCTTATTATCTTGTTTGCATTATTTCTCTCCATCTTTCCATAATTGTTATTGTTTCTTCCTGCAGGGTTTGGGTCCTGGTTGTTATGACACATACAATGCCAATATTGACTGCCAGTGGATTGACATAACAGATGTACCTCCTGGAAAGTACACACTTAAGGTAACTACTGTGCATTAAAGAAACATTTTTATCATTAGAGCAATTTAATAAACAAAGCAATCAATTTTTATTAACTGGTTTATTTAATTATTTTTATCTCTGTTAGAGCTTGCAAATCCATGCTTTAAGGTAGTCACTTCTCAAATTCCTTTTTTTAGCATTTTTGAAACATAGGCAGCATTTAAAGAGGATAATCAGTTGTAGGATGAAGTACTGAATATCTAGTCACTATACTCAGTCTTTGTGTTGCTAAAAATAAGTAATGGCTAACCCATCACAAAATTGCACTCTTCTAGTCCCTAAAGAGCAGCTAAGATTGCACTTCAGAAATAAGCAAGATGTCTGTCACAGTTCTACTTGTAGCATCAATAAATTAAAAGAAAGAAAAATAATCCTCATTTTCATAATCTCTGCCAATATTTCCATGTCTGTACCTTTTAAAACTCTTTCTGAGTCTGACTCGAGCCTCACACATTTCAAATCACTACTATATGACCGTCATTGGGGAATGCACAGTGCTCTTCCGAATGCATCTGTAGATTAAGTAATCATTCTCAAGATGTTAAGGCAGCTTGGTAACAAATTGTTTGATCTTCTATAAGCAATGCCCAGATGTTAATTTTAGGTACTACAATAACAACAGTTTTCCTGTTTTTAAAATTAGATAAGTAAAGATAAAAAAAATGTGTAGACCATTAAGAGTCTAAATTCATAAAACTGGCAAGAAAGCCTGGCAGGGCTTTGTTATATCTGACTGAAGTTTCACTTCCTGGAAAGTTTCAGCATTTGATTGATTAGGGATTTCAACCAAAAATCAACCTAGTGCTGCTGAAAGATCCTTTGAAGAAATATGACACAAGAAATAGGTTTATGCTTCTCAACTGCCCCTAATTTTGCAGAACATTCCTGATTTTGCTTCATATTTTTGTCTTGTCTCTCATGAAACTTTTGATTTTCTGGTAAACCACTGAGAATTACAGATAGTCAATAATTCCAGGCAAGATCTAGTATGACTGCAGATGTTATTCTTCAAGTTTGTTTGAGCTGGGAGTAAATAGTAAATACCATGGGAGTTTTCTCTTCCCATGAGGGGCAGCTTGGTCTTACTACTTTTTTGTCATATATAAAGGCTGCCATTTTGAAGACAGTATATCTTTTAGCTGACTTTGGATGAAACCTAGTTTGGAAGCCACTGATACCTGAAATGACAAATGACTTTGATAACGTCTATAGATGTGTTAGGCCCTCAGGATTTGAGGGCAAAGCCAAAAATAGAGCCATGCTAGGAGATATACAGGAGACAGTTTATTGAGTCTTCATACCAAGAAAGACAGAAAATAGGATTTAGGACATTTAATTATCTCCTGTTTGTATTTTGGAGGGATATATTACACATCGCTATTAAACAGTTTTTAGAACATGCCGCAAGTTACAGTTTTCGATCGATCTTGTAATTACAGAATAACTAATGATGCACAAAGTGGGTCTGGAAGATAGATATGCCTTTGAAAGACTTAGAGTGAGGTCTCAGAACACTAGGCAGAGAGTGGTTCCACAAAATGAATGACCTCTTTGGGTTAGGTTGTGGGTAAAGGCAAGGTCTTCTAAATTGTTAGACAGCAGACTGCTTAGTTTGTTATGCAGTGTGTGTATTAATGGACACAAGAGTACTGTTATCAGATAAGTCTAGATCGGTTTGAGAAAAGGACTTGAAGCAGCTCATTTTCATGTGATGCTTGGAGTATGTTGATATCTACCCCTAGATATGAGGGTCTATATTAGATTGTTGAAACGGCATTACAGTGAATACCGTTTCGATGACAAACAGCAAAATGCTTAAACAGCAAAAGCTCAAGTCAGCAATTTTTTTTCCTAGGGAAAAAAATTGCTTGGCCGAGCCGTAACATTGCCCTTTACCCCACTGTAGTGCGATCTCAGAGTTGGTATATTTAGTTGGGGGGTGTTTTGATTTGTTGGTCTACCAGTGACCTGTGGTTTCGCTGTTTTACCATTTCACTGTTTACATGTAATTGAAACGGCATTCGCTGTAATGCCATTTTGACAATCTAATATAGACCCAGATATGCCACTAATTCTAGTAAATTTAAAATTTTTAGATGGTAGTCTCTTTTTAAATAAGTTTATATTCCAGTCAGGGTATCAACCATTTTTTCCTTTGGTTTGTCCTGGGTGTTGGAGGTATGAAACAAGAGCCTTGGGGAAGTCGACTAATGTAATTTGTTAGTATCCAAAACTACAGAACTTAAACATCAGTTTAAATGGACTTGTCAACTAGATATGACCATCCTTAAGGGAGGTGTCTGCCCCCTGTTATTAACAGGACTTGGGACAAAGACTCGCCTAAGAGTGAAAGCTAAGTGCCTAGAGAACTTGTTTTTCCTTTCAGTCAAGAAATCCATTATGACAAAATGGAAACAGAATGATCACCTGCAGGTTCAAGATGCATGTGCAATGAAGGATTTGATGAAAAGAGAATTAGTGCAGGCCGAAGACCCTCAGGGAGGAAGACCGATGGCAAAATGGAGTGTTTGGCAGATGACAGGTAAAGCCAGAAGGTTTTTAAACAACTTTATTAAACATAATTTTTATTCAAAGGTGACATAGGTGCTTGTATAGTAATAGATAAATAAACCATAATAACATTTCTTTTGTTATTTCTGTGTAGTATAAAAGGTGAAGTCAAAGCTTTAAACAGTGAGTTGTAAAGGGGTAGGAATTCTCATTACTGACTAGGTACTGTACAAGAAGGAATCCAACACAAGATTTTTCTTTATTTTCTTTCTAGGATAATGACTTGGATTTCCACAGATTCCTGTAGGTAAACAGGGACCTCCAAACAGGGCTGATCCCGTGGCATCACTTCTTTTAGACTATTAACTGTATTAGAGATCTTGAAGGGGAACTCAAGTTAAAACAGGGATTTGTCACCAAGATGTTCTTGAGTGACAGAAATGTTCAGTTCCTGTGCATTTCCCCAGAACCACCTTTTTGTTTTTGTTACTATAATCATATAGGGGAAAGAAGACCGAGATGATTCCAGTGAATAACTGTTGTTAGAGTGCTGTAAACAAGATTTTGTGTAGAAGTTACATGTGCATATTATGGGCTGCACATAACTACTTGTGTTTTATATTTATTGGTTATATTTATAACCCATTTCTCTTTTCTAGAGAAGTCTGTGTTGCTGTTGTTGTTTCTCAATAAAAGCTGAGGATTTTCAAAATAATGGTAATAATAATAATAATAATAATAATAATAACAATAATTAAGAAAATCAAGCAGTCTAATTGGCTGACAGGTGTGTAAAATATGTTCAGTGAATACCTAAAAAGAACTCCCACCAAAAAACAATGCATTACAAAAAATATACTGTTTCCAAAGTGCAGTAATACATTCTGAGGTGTGCACCAAGCAGAGACTACTATACAACCAAGTTAGATGTGTGGTAATATCTGTTCAGTGCATGCTTTATAATGTGTTATTGCATATATATCCATCCATCTATCCACAAGCCCCTTTTTCACATTTTTGCACATGGGTTTGGGGTGTCAGATCAAAAGTGAACATTATCTAGAGCCAATGTTCACACCAATGAGTGGCTAGCCCTGCCACAGTTGTTCCTCCATACCACACACACACACACACACACACACACACACACACACACACACACACACACACACACACACACACACACACACACTCACACCTATGGCCAAATTGGATCTTCCACTCGACCTACTGTATGTCTTTGTAATGTGGGAGGAGACCAGGGCATCTGGAGAAAACCTGCATGAACACAGGGACGACATGCAGACTCCACACAAAAAGCACCGCCACTGAAAATTGAACTGTAGAATTTCTTGTTATGAGGCGACTATGCCATCCACCGCACAACTGTGCTGATCTTTGATTATTATTATTGTTATTATAAAAATAATAATAATAATTAGTATCATTATTGTTAAAGATAATACTCATTTTAATTAAATAAGCTATAAAACACTGTGCAATTCAGAGGCACTACACTTTCTCCCCAGCATACTTCTCAACTGTCCAGACTTTTGCCTCATATTTTTAGTCTCTTTTTCATAAAATTTGTGTTTTTCTGGCAAATCACTGATGATTGAAGTCATTAATAATGTATGTTTTAGAAAATGCATGCTAACACAAATCCTGTTATTCTAGCAGCTTTCTCAGTTTATAAGAGCAGTATTTAAATTATGTCTCTGTTTTGGGGCCTCTATCCCCCCATTATTTTAGGCTTTGTCCAGATTTCTTCTGCTAAGAGGTTGAGCGGTATGCTCCCCTGGTTCCATTTATCCAATTATAGTGCTCACTCTTCCCATCTCAGACCATAATAAAAGTTGCAGACTTGATCTTTCAGACTCCATTATGAGGCAAAGATGTAAGCCTAGACAGAGGAGAATTTGAAGCTGTTGAAAAGACAACACTTTTAAAATCTTATGTTGGTAGTTCCTTTAGACTAATAATTAAGTGGTGGTAATACTATGCAGACAGGTCTTCTTTTCTTGTATGTTCTATCCTATAGCTATGAGCTTATAATGCCAAAGAGGGAATGTGTAAAGCTGGTTATTCCATCCATAATAGTACCGTGAACAGAAAGCAGCCTGTGTAATCTGACAAAAATCTACATCAAGATAAAATAATGGAATTGTTTGCTTAACTTACTAAGAATAATGTTCTGTCTCACTTCACTTATAGTCCAACAAACTGTATTTCTATCTTCTCTTTCAGGTTACAGTAAATCCTGATATGCTAGTTCCAGAGTCTGACTTTTCAAATAATGTGGTGAGATGTGAAATCATGTATACGGGTTCATTTGTGACTACCAGGAACTGCAGGATTACAGGGTCAGTATTCATTTAACAAGACTATTAATTGCTGAGGGATGAGTTGTGTTTTCAGAGTATAAACAATAAAACTTCTAGACATCATTTGCTGCTATGTAAGTTAGTCCGGTGTCCTTAGACTGATGCATGCAGCATGCAAACTGCAAAACCTGTGCTGACAGCAGTGGCAGTAGAAGGTGCAGCTCATATTTCCCTGCTGGTTTACAAAGGAAAGGCAGGTGAGAGCAAATGATAAGCAATGCATCCAGCTATGTGAACAAGCCATCAGCTCACCAGCTTTTTGCTACTTAGAATGAATGCAATGGGGTGCCGGTGCTGTTAACCTGCAATGCAAGATGGCACTGTAAATTTACTATGATAAGGGACCATTTGTATTCAGAGTCACATTGCAATGTGTTAGGGTTGCCACCTTTTCATTTGCCCAAAGTGAGATTTTTTTTCAATATGAGAAAGTGTAATTTTCAGGACAAACTGTGCCCACAACAAGCACAAAGAGTTGGATTTCACTTTGTTGTCAATGCATAAGCTCACTTGTACAGAATTTGATATGTGTCTATTATTTTATATCATATTAAGGTGTTTCACATACAAAATAACTGATTCATTTAACCAATAGAGAAAAATTAGGACATATTTCTGTGCTAAAATCTTTTAAGACATTTGCCATTTTCAAGTACTTTTGCAGGACACAACTGCCCAAATAGGGAGTGTCTTACATAAAGAAGGACAGGTGGTAACCCTACAATGTGTAGCTGCCTTTCTGTTGGATTATGTTAGCAGGTTTCACTAGTGCATAAGCTAAGAAGAATATTTTAGTTGATGTTTTTTGACCAGGATGGACTTAATAGACAAATAAATGCCTCATTTTAGAAATGTCTGTGTCCTTTGATCTGATAATAACTATACACCATCACACAGTATGCAACTGCAATTCACAGATACCAAACCCAGATAACAAATACACTTCATCAGTATATTGTTACCTTATCAGCTCATCAGTACTGTGGAGTTAAACAGACTGATTTCACTTTTGTAAGACAACATCATAATACACAAAGCTTCCCCCTACTTTTTTGCATTTGCTTGTTTTTTTATTTTTTATTTATTTTTTTGTAACATTCTCTTTATTGATTTTAAGAAAAAAAACACACTTACAATTCTTAATCACTAAACATAAATACAAACTACATATCAAAATAACTATGTACAACTCTCATCTATATCATAATGAATAAAACTCATGCAAATTCCATAACATCATGTCATAATCAGGTCTAATACAGATTTCCAAAAATCCTCCTGTAAAGGTTGTTGCTTCATGGAATACCACAAATATTTGCGTGCTGCTGGACTTCTCATATCACTATTAGAATTCAAGTGGAATCTCCCGCCCTTGTTTTTCTCATACAGCCTTTGGGGTACCTCCTCCTAACCTGTATGATTTACCCCATGACAGCCATTCCACATTCTAGCATAGCCTTTGCAGCATGTAGGTATAAGCGTATCTGCTGAAAGAAAAGCTAGTTGCCATTTTATTAGAGTTGAGATTTATGACAGCTAACTAAAACAAAATTTAGAACACTTTTGTATCTCCTTCCAAAAAACAGGTTTGGGAAAGAAGACATCATAATATGCACAGAAATATTAACTAGTCGTAAACTGCATTTACAACCTGCATTCCCTATCCCTAGGGAAAAAAAAGTAGGTGCCACCCTCACAACATCCCCACTGAGACAAACGCATGCATGCGTGAGTAACTGCACACACACACACACACACACACACACACACACACACACACACACACACACACACACACACACACACATAAACAATGATCACACCTAAGTATCACTGTAAATGATGGTTTGTCACTTAAGTGCCAGAAACATTTTGGGTGTAAACTAGTTCTGCATTGGATAAATGGACATACATCATTTTTTACTTTGCTGTCTTCAACACCAGATCCTAGTCAACTACTATTTATTATATCAAATTCCCCAAAATAGTTTTTTTTACAGAGATCCTCTGACACTTTGTGAAGCTTAGTAACCACTATCCTGAATACACTATATGATCACACAAAACTGAAGTGTAGCAGTCAAAACAGTGATCAGGTATGGTCTCAGCTGAGCTGCAGAACCAAAGGGGGAGTAGTTTACTCTGAGTAGTTTATGTTAATTGAGTAGTTCACGTTAATAGAGTCGTGCATATTAATTTCTACAAAGGCTTTTGCATTCAGTATAAAGTGTGAAATTGCACCCTGATTGAAGGAGGTCACTACAAGGAACATTTCCCTTTCCTGAGATTCACTGGCCATGGAAATTATTATAATTCCTCACATGGAGGGCCCTTTTTAAATTCTGCTGTGAACTTTTTTGTTATAACTTGCCTGCAGAATTCCTTCCACATGCGGGCCAGGAAATCTCAGAGTGGTGGTTATACTGTTTTGGGAACTGACAGTCACTGGCCAAATGTGACAAATCAGTCCATTATTCATGACCAGCCAGAATGTTCTGGAGCATCACAATTAAAATCTCACCCGGTTACCTCCAGAGACTTCAGTCTGTAGTGCTTTTATTTTCCAATATGTGCATGAGCAGAGAGAAGGGGCAGAATGTTTATTTGTACTCCTGTACTGAAGTATTACAATTCCAAAAAAGTCACTTTTTCTGTTAAAGATTTGGAATACCATCAGATATTGTGAGGAAGACATCTGCTTATGCAAAAGCTGGTTAGTCTTTGTTTCTTCATGGGAATACTTTGGGCTTTTGTGGAAAGCAATAACGGCTGCTTCAGGGGTTTTACAGAAAGGGGAAAGCTGTGCAGCATAATTAGATCTTAGGACATCAGAATTAGGCTATTTTTGTAGACTGATTGTTAGTAAAGTCTTCTGCATTTGGCAACTCATTTTACTCGGGTCTTTTTTTTTCCTGTAAAAAAATAGACTCTTTCATTGCAATCCCCCAAGAGTCCTCATTTAGGATTTCTTTTGCATCAAGTAGCATTAATTCTGTTCTGACAGTTTATTGTATATCTGCTAGTCACACAGCTTTGTCTGCAGCAGACTAACCTTTAATGGGGGCTTCCTATCATGACACCCAGTAATGCAAACCCCAAAACTCTGAAAAGGAATGTGTGATCCAAACAAAACCCTGCAAACTGTGAAATTCACTGTTACACTTTTAAAGCATTTTAGCCCCTCCCTACACCCCTCTACTTGCCTACACTAAGATTCCCCATCTGTGCTTTAATTTTTGCTGTTCTAAGAACTGCCATTACCGTCCTCTGACTTTCAGCAGGCACTCCTTAATGGAACACTGACCTAATTTCATTGCCCTAAGATTTCATCATGCTGCATAGCTTTCTCCCCTACCATTCTTAAGCTTTTGTCAAACCCTTAAATCAAAAATTCACTTCAGAATTTAAAAGGTGCCTCCCATGCAAGGAAAGAGGCTGTAGCACAGTTTCATAGTAGCTTGAAGTAACTGCCTCATTGCACTGGGAATTACTTATTCACCACATACACTGCAATGCTGTACTGTCTTCAAAGCAGAAAGTAGATTTTAATGCAGTTGTTATTTTGTTGTCAAGGGAGTCCCCTTCCAATTCTGTTGTTGCTACAGCCTGCCTCTTGGAACACAACACAACAGTAATTTTCATACAGAAATAGAATTAGTTTGTATTTATTTTACCCAAACACCTTAGGATTTTTAGTAGTGGACAGACTATTACATTTCTGTGGGAAATGTATCTACTGGAGGCCCTTACCCCTTGTAACGATACACTGTCAGTAAATACAGCCACAGGAGACCCACACTCTATATAATGATAAACTGTCAGTAAATAATTCCATAGGAGGCCCATACTCCATATAACAATATATTCTCCGTAAATAGAGCCACAGGAGACCCATACTCCATATAATAATGTACTGTCAGTAAATATACCCACAGGAGACCCATATGCCATATGACAATATATTGTTAGTAAATACAAATACAGGAGGCTCATACTCTATATAATGATATACTGTCAGTAAATATACCCACAGGAGGCCCATACCTCATATAACAATATACTGTCAGTAAATATACCCACAGGAGACCCATATGCCATAAAATGATATACTGTCAGTAAATATACCCACAGGAAGTCCATATCTGGTATAACAATACAGTGTCAGTAAATATACCCACAGGAGACCCATACTCCCTGTAATAATAAACTGTCATTTAGAGTAAACTATCTTCATTTGACATTGGCTATATGAGATATTGTAGTGGCAGAACCACAATATAAACTCATTATCTCAGTTTTGAAGAGCTGACTTGATTCTAGGATGCTTTGCAATGATGCGCAAAACTGAAGACTATGCCTTCCACAGCTGCACCCTCACCCACCCATGCCTCACACAGTGTTAGACAAAATGACAGATGAGAAATATACAACAAAGACTTCTTATTTGACAAAATCAATTGCAACTTTTTCAGAGGTGTCTGGAAAGACATATACCCTGAGATTCAGAAACATGCCCTCCATGAAGGGCTACAGTGGAGATGCCAAGAAGCAGAATGCGGTTTAAAGGTAATTATCAATTAACAAGTAGGAAATTTGCTGCCCACATTGTAATTAATTAAGAAACCTGCTCATGAAAGTAAATATGTGGTGGAGAGTGAGCTTGTTTTGTGATTGTGGCTGAGGACTTCTCAAAATACAGTAGTGAGCAAGTATCATGAACACAAGCACTTAACATCCAGGATAGGTTCTATCCCATTGAATGCTAAGCGACTAGAATGTTAAGCAAATACCATATACTTTACATTGTGCTTCGCTTAACATCCTCCTGCACAATATCTGACCATATTTATGTCCATTTAGCACAGGAAGGACATAAATGCAGTCACACTTTGTGTGGAAGGATGTTAAGCAACAAACACCTATGTGTATGCACACCTGCTGCTCAGTAACACTTTAGGAATAGCTGGAAGTCACTATAAGTAGCTCCCAGCAATGTTTCCATGTGGCTCCTAGCAGTGTTTCCATGTACTTTTTTTTCACCTAACTGAGAAGGAAATGGGAGTATAGGAAAGTCAGAAAAGGGGGAAAGGCAAGCAGAGAAAAACATACAAAGTCAGGTAAGACTAGGGATAAGGAGGGAAGATGAAGGCTATACTTTTTAGGGGGAACAGATGACATACTTTTCAAAAAGGGTAGATAGGGCAGGATGTAAGGGGGAGGTAGAAGATGGAAAGAGAGTAGAGGTAAGATAGCAGGGGCAAATGGATAAATATATAACAGAGACAAAGACCAACAGTGGAGGTGCTGACACAACATGGAGGGTTGCAATGGCCAGACAGACAGAGTGAAGTCAAGTGGTGAAGGGGAGGACTGGACTACAAACAGGGAAGAAAACTGACACACAAAGAAGGGAAACTCAATGCTGGGGATAGGGTGTATACTCAATTCCTGAATGCACAGCCTGGGCTAGGCCCAAGAAGAGGTCAGTCACCAGCATGGCAGCCCTCCCCTTTGGGCTCAGAATCTGATGGTAAAGAAGGCAGTGCCAGAGAGTGGTGCAATACTGTAAGCTTCAGAAGGACTCTCTCCAGGTGGCCAGTGTCTGCAAGTTCCCATTTAACTATATCGGAAATAGCAGGGCAGTGACCTGCCTGCATATTTATAATACATCTCAGGAGCACTCTCATGGACCTCTTGTTCCCACTGGCTCAGATGGTCAAGAGAGTGCCTTTATGGGTCAGTGTCATGTTGCCAGCAGTGTTCTCTACAGTGGCTGATGCCAGCAACACTAGTGACCACCCTGTCAACACAGTACCAGACATCCACAGTACACTGGGGATATTCCTTATGAGTTTCCAAACAAGCACGCACTTCTTATGATCTATATATATAAAGCCACCATTCCACAATGCAAAAATACTAAGCATACCACAATGGTGTCAGGGTGTGATCAATAGCATAGAATGAGTGTACAAGCAACACTGAATGAGTAAATTCTCCCAGAAAGAGAATGACATCCTGCTGTAGGACTTCTGTGAGCATGGACTGCAGATGCTTTCCCCGTGAGAGATGTGACCAAGCCTACCATGTGCATTTCTGGTGGGACCTTATAGAGGACATTAGTACAGTGACCAAAATCAGACCTACAAGTAGATCTGTAAAAGGGTACATGATCTTACAGGCATGCAGTAAGGCAACTGGCCTGACGTAAGAGCAGACAATGAGTGGTAGGGATCTGCAGACAGAGTCACTACTGACAGAAATCCATTGTGGAATGCTGGACTTAGGCATACCTCTCAACTGTCCAGATTTTCACAGAACGTCCATATTTCTGCCTCATATTTTTGGTCCATTTCTAATAATATGTGGGATTTTCTGGCAAATCACTTAGGATTGAAGTAACTAAATAATGACAGACACTTGAGTTTCAGATTTCATATCCCTCAGAAAATGTACATTAATGCAAATCCTGTTATTCTAGCAACTTTCTAAGTTTATAAGAGCAATATTTAAAATCTGTCTGTATTTTTAGGCCTTTATCCCCCATAATTTTTGGCTTTGTCCAGATTTCTTGCACTAAGAGGTTGAGAGGTATGGACTTAAGTGCTGAATTGCAAGTGGCACCTACAATATTCATTGTTGATACCCCAGTTGAGTAAATCTGAACACGTGGTACTATGTGCAGTACTCATCCAGTTCAGGGTCATACAGGTTATAAGCATGGTTTCTTTGTTTTTACAAGACTTCCAGGCTTCCACATGCAAAGGTATTCTGCTCAAGGTATGTTAGCCATATTTTTTTCCATAGCACTTTAATATATAGGATTAGTTTCACTGGGTTGTGGGTGTTGGTGAAGGATTCATCCTTAAATTGGGTAATGTTAATGTGTCTCACTGAAACTGTGTTAGCTGGTTCCTCTACCACAGATATATGCCTGCCTGATAGTAGGGAACTGACTAGGCCCAAAGCTAATGGCTGCCAAAACCCAGTACAGCTGGGGGTCACAGTGTCCATAGTAGGGAAGGGTAATGTGATAGCCACATCCCTTACCCCTTCCACAGACACAATGCCTGTGCTTGTGCAATCCACTTGTCAGACACAGGATGCCACTAAGTACAGGGTGAGGCCAACAAATCAGTCCTGAGAGTGACCTTATCTCTGGTGACAGAGTCAACCTTCAATGCCATCATCTCCAATGAGTGGAAGGTGAGCCTCAAAAGCTGCCATGCTGATTGCTACACATGCCATGAGTACACACCTCTCCGAAGATGAGTGGCCCTATGGATTCTACTCAACATTTTTGCAGGGCCATTGTACAGAGACAGGCAGAGACCAACCCATAGATAGCTGTGCTTGTTGGGATAGTGAATAATCTGTATGATATCCTGTAGAAAAATATGGGTCAAGATGTGCAACATTATGCACAGGTGGCAAAGGGAGTCTGTACAGAGCAGGTGCCCCTGTGGGGCTGTCTATCATGGTCTGCACTCTTTATGTGTCAGGTCCAGCTCTGCCATTGGGAAGACAGCCCACCATGGAGGGGAAGGACACAGTCTAGGACTCACATGGCACTACTTGTAGCCCAGCATCCAGTGCTGAGGACACTGGAGGGAGTTGTGGATTTAGACAAAGATGGGGTGTTCATGCTGAGACCTACCATAGTATGCCCCATCATTTAGGCTTATTAAGGACTCCACCCACTTTGTATACAATGGATCATGTCTGTGACCTTCCCAGTAGAGGGAACCCTTGTGGGTGTGGATGTGCACAGTCAGTGCATACTGTAGGTTTTTAGTAGGTACCCTTGACCTGCCCATCAGAGCCCAGCATAGTGTTGTGTCATCATCTGGAGCTGTGTCCATGCACCCCCCCCACACCTACACACACACACATGTCAGCACTGCCTACCTTCACAATCATATAACAGTTGAGGCACCACCCTCTTCCTTGCCAGACTGTCCAATGTCCTACACTCACCCACCACCCATGCCTCAAACAGTGTTAACTCTCACTCCCATCCTCCCTCACACAAACACACACTAACATGCACGCACAACACACACACACACACACACACACACACACACACACACACACACACACACACACACACACACACACACACACACACACACACCACTGTTGCCACTTGACAAAGAGGTGTGTATGTGTATATGATGACAACTATACCCTGCCCTCAATAGTCTGTGGCCTGGGTAACCTGTGTCTAATGCACAGTATAGCTAGTCCATACATGGTATAGCACAGCCTGGCTGTTTTACTGCATGTATCATTTTTATTGTTACATTTTATGTTTATTCTAGCCCATAGACATAAGGCAGATGTTGTTTCTTAGCCAGTGCCACAGCATATTATGCCCATCTGTATTTCTCATAGTCATCCCCTGCAGCCTGCTTTCCCACTGTGACTCTGGCACTTCCTACATGTCTCTTCCCTCCTGTAACTATTTGCATATCAACATGTTGTGTAATACAGCACACACACTGCAAAGATTTAATGGCATGTGTGACGCCCGTGCACTGGCCCAGTAATCAAGGAGCCTCAATTCTCACCAATAACACCAGTGAGTGGCATCCACATTGGGAAGGATAACAAATATGCACAGAGTAAAGTACAATTTCCCTAAAGAGCACACATAGATCACAGTCAGACTGGGGCTGGTTTCTCCCTTTCTCTCCAGATCCCCAATAAGACTCCCCATTGGCACAGCTATAGGGTACAGATCTCAGACTAGTGGTCAAGCTAAAACATCCAGCACCCTTCTCTGTCCAACCAGTGCTTCGTGTCCCTGCCCAAGTAGCTGACACACATACACACTTTGAGATATGAGTTATATACAAACACACAGATGCTCCTGGGGAAGGCTGGCACAGGTTCTCCAGCTATGCCCCCTTCTCTGCCAGACTATAAGGTAGACATCACTGCCTCCAACCACTAATATCAGCTACTAATAAGGCCCTTACCAAAGGGTGTCCAGTTATTACTGTGCAATATTATTATCCAACTGGTAAGTGTGTTTGAACAGCAAGACTATTGGGGTGGCTTTGTACAGTATCATTATATACATGCAATGTACTCTAGAGCTTAAATTATCTCTGCATAAAACAGCCACAGTTGAAAGTTTTAGAAATGTTTAATAATAAACAATAAGAACACAAGACAATACTTCTCACTACACAGTGCTAGTCAAGAGTTCAGAGATCACAGAGAAATGTTTAAAATAATACAGTAGAAAAGTTTTGACATCAATCCAGAAAAAACACTAGTCTAATCTTCATATTTCCTAGCTATATATAAGAGCAATCACAGTTCTAAAAATAAACTTACATATAGAGCAAAGCAGTGCTCGTGATGTTGGATGTTCTGAAGACAAATGCAAAATGCTCTGAGTCTCTCTGTCCTTAATTTGATAACACAGTACTACTGACTCATTACAGATTACATAATTTTTTCTCTGGTTCCCAGGCAAACAGAAGCTCGGAGCTTAGCAGACCTTTTGATCTTGCACCTGGTCAGGAAGCTACAGCAATAAAAGACATTATACATGCAAATTCTAGCAATTAACTCTGGTCTCAAAAAATAGAAAGAATCTGCTGGTTTAGACATCACGGCTCTGAGTTTGAGATCAAACAAGGCTTGACCTATCAGCTTTCTTCCAGCAGAGTGCACTGTTGTTACATTTTTGATGTTCAACATTTAACACCATTTTCTTCCATTTAAGAGAACAAGCCTGTGGCTTATATTAATATTTACAAATGACAGAATTATCTACAAAATTCTATCTGGCTAGGCTGGCAGCCTTCACATATCTTCACACATACCCCCCCCCCCCCCCGGAGAACTCAAGCTAGTTTTTCAAGTGACCCTTGAGACACATTGCTTGAGAGGGTTAGGTCTATCTGAGAATACCTTACCCCATTCCCTGTCTTGAGAGCCCATCTGCATTGGCACTGCTACTCCCACTACGGTGCTGCACTGACATATCATATGCTTGCAACCTTAGGCTCCATCTTAGCAACTTGGCATTTTGCTGGCTGGCTCTGTTTAATCATATTAGGGGATTGTGATCTGTCACTACAGTGAATTTTCTTCCATACAGATAAGGCTGAAATTTCTGCAGTGCCCACACTATGGCTAGACATTCCTTTTCTACAGCTGCATAGCATTCCTCCCTTGGTTGAAGCCTATAACTGACATAAGCTACTGGGTGCTCATTTCCCTCTGAAGAAATCTGGCTAAGTACAGCCTCCACCCCATGGTTCAAAGCATCCATCTGCACAACAAATTCTTTGCTGTAATCTGGACTGGCTAACACAGGGGCCCTTCCAAAGCTTCTTTAAGCTTCTGGAATACCTGCTCACATGCTGGGTCCACACTACCTTATCTGCCCTGTTCTTCCTTGTCAGGTCTGTGAGGGGAGCAGCTATGGTACTATAACTGGGAACAAAATGTCTGTAGTACCCTGCTGTCCATAAGAATGCCCTCACCTGCTTTTTGGTAAGATGTTTAGGCCATGCCTGGATGGCTTCCACTTTGGCAGGTTCTGGCCTGATCTTACTACTCCCCCCCCCCTCTATGTCCCAGGTAGGAGACCTCTGCCATACCCAGCTGACATTTGCTGGGCTTAATGGTCAACCCTGCCCTCTGTAGTCTACCCAGTACCTCCCTGATATGTTGAAGGTGCTCTTGCTAGGAATGGCTGTAGATGGCAATATTATCTAGGTAAGCAAGGGCAAACCCTCCTGCTCCTGCTAGGATACGATCTACCAGCCTCTGGAAAGTTTCTGGGGCATTTTTCATCCCAAAGGGCATCTTTGTGAGCTTATGCAAACCAAATAAGTGTCACAAAGGCTGACTTCTCTCTAGCCCTGGGAGTCAGGGGCACCTGCCAGTAACCCTTGGTAAGATCAATGGTTGTAAGATGCTTAGCCTCACCCAGCTGCTCTAGGGCATCATCTGTCCTAGGCATGGGGTAAGCATATGACTCTGTATGACTATTTAATTTCCTGTAGTCAACACAGAACCTGGTCCTGCCATCCTTCTTTGGCACCAGCACCACTGGGGAGGCCCAGGGACTGTTGGACTCTTGAATTACCCCTAGTTCCAACATCTCCTGTATCTCCTCCCTCAAGAGTCTCTTTGACTCTCTCAGGCACCCTATAAGAGGCCTGCCTAATAGGCCTTTGGGGTCTTGTATCCACCTGGTGCTGCACCAGGTGGGTGCATCCTGGTTTCCCAATGAACATATCCCCAAACCCCTGTAACACTGCTCGGATTCCTCAAACCTGGGTAAGAGATAGCTGCAGGGACATTGCTACCCCGTCCACTGAGGTGTCAGTCTGAGCCTCACTGAGGAGATCTTTCACCAGATCTCCCTCAGACTCCTCCTGCAATTGACTGCAAATACTCAGCACAAGGGCCTCCCTATCATGGTAAGCTTTCATCATGTTAACATGGTACAATTTGTGCTCCTGCCTAGCAGTTCCACCATGTAGTTAACATCATTTACCTTTCATACCACCTTGTAGGGTCCCTTCCATGCTGCTTACAGCTTGTTGTGTCTGACAGGAATGAGAACTATTACCTGCTGCCCCACAGCATACTCTCTAGCTTGAGCATTCCTGTCATACCATACCTTTTTCTGTTGTTGGGCTTCTGCCAGGTTCTCCTGGGCCAAACCCATGAGTTCCCTGAGCCTTGTCCTGAGGTTTAGGACATATGCCACAACAGACTCCTTGTGAGGTTTATACTCACCTTTCCATTCATCACAAATTAAATCTAGAGGTCTCCTCGCCCTATTCATATACAACAACTCAAAGGGTGAAAAACCTGTGGATTCCTGGGGAACCTCTCTGTAAGCAAACAACAGATGGGGCAAATATTTGTCCCACTCCCTCTTAAACTGGTCTGCAAATGCCCATAGCATGGACTTGAGTGTAGAGTTTAACCTCTCAACAAGACCATTAGTCTAGGGATGGTAGGGGGTGGTCTTTAGGTGCTTCACCCCACAGTACTTCCACAGACAAGCCAGCAGGTCTGACATGAAATTGGTACTTCTGTCAGTCAGTATTTCTTTTGGGAAACCTACCCTGCTGAAAATCTCTAACAAAGCATTTGCCACCTTTTCTGCCTCAATAGAGGACAAAGCCACTGCCTCAGGGTATCTTGTAGCATAATCTACCACCACTAGGATATACTTTTTCCCTGTGGAACTTGGGGCACTCAGAGGCCCTACAATATCCATAGCTACCCTCTGAAATGGCTCCTTAGTCACAGGCAAAGGCATCAAAGGAGCTCTTGCCTTGTCTCCTGCCTTGCTTACATTTTGGCACTGCTCACAGGTCCTGCAGTACCCTGTTACATCTCTGGAAATTCCAGGCCAGTAGAACTTCTGCATAATACTTCTCTTTGTACATTTTATGCCCATATGACCTGAAAAGAAATATCATGGGATATGGCTAGAAGCGCCAGATGGTAGACTCTAGGCACTACCAACTGCTGTATCCCCTGACCTTCTAGCCCTCCCTCAGGGGTTCACTCTCTATACAGTAACCCTTTGTCCCAGTATACAGATGCCCCTTCCCTTGAGAATCAGGTCCCTCACTAGCTACCTCTCTCAGACCTTGCAATGTAGGGTCTGAGAGCTGTACCTGTCTCAACTCTCTCTTTGTAACCCCTCCCAGCTCCCCTTCTACAGGAAGTCTGGCATCCTCTGACAGCGGTGTCTCACTGTCAGCCTGGGTGTTACTACTCACCTCTACCTTTGCAGTCACTCTGTACAAGGGAACATCAGTACCCACAAGCAGCTGTGGCTCACCTTCAGTCTCAGTGGTATAGGGTAGCTCCCTCCATGAAGTAACCACCTCACCAGTCCTGGCTGCAAGTATGCGGTGTGTCTGGATCTTCCCCAGGCTACCAGACCCACATGCTTGTCTCAAAGTCTGACTGCGTGTAACTGCATAAACACATGGTACTGCCTCATCAAAA
This sequence comes from Protopterus annectens, assembly GCF_019279795.1. Classification (NCBI taxonomy): domain Eukaryota; kingdom Metazoa; phylum Chordata; order Ceratodontiformes; family Protopteridae; genus Protopterus; species Protopterus annectens. Next base: position 399,975,352 of record NC_056747.1, read on the forward strand.
CCCTTCTGTATCAGAACATCTGCAGGATGGTAGTTTGGTACTCCTGTTGTCTCAAGACAGCATACTGTTGGCATTTTGTATTTCCCACTTACTGGCTCTCTCACCTTTTGTTCCCCACCTTTCCTCCATGGACATCTGTATGCCATATGGCCCCACTGGTTGCATTCAAAACATTTAACCCTAGGTCCTGGACATGTACCTGGACTAGTGGCTTCCCCTGCTACTGGCTGATTCTGTTGGGACATCTGGGCTGCCCACCATGGGTTCCTTCAGATCCATGGGCAGTACTGGGAGTCACTTTCCTGTGCAGGGATGCCCTCCTTGCTAGATATAGGACTCCCTTTTTCCCCAACTCCTCTGAAGTAGCACATTGTCTATCAGCTAACCAGATCCTCATGTCCTCAGGCAAAGTGCTAAAGGCTTGTTCCCTCACCAAAAGGTCTGCCAGCCCTTTAAAAGTGGTGACCTGACATCCACTCACCCACTTATGAAAATAAGTGCTTAGTTCAGCAACATATTCACACACACTTTCATCTGCCTTGTGTCTATGGTCACGAAACTTTTTTCTATAAGTTTCAGGTATTAGCTTAAAACATTCTAACAAGCAATTTTTAACAGCAGTATAATCAAAACAGTCATGATCAGTTAATTTAGACAGCACAATTACAGCTTTACCATGGAGTAAGGGGGTCAGGAACTGTACCCAGAGCCTTTGGTCAACATCATACTGTTTAGATACCCTCTCAAACATATGAATAAAGCTATCAAAATTATCCCCCTCTGTAAACTGAGGAAGAAGTTTACTGACCTTTTGTGCTTCTGGGGTCCACTTATTCTCTTCCCCATTACCTCCATGACTCTGGGGAAGAATCAGCATCTCGTTTTCATACTGCCTCTGCCGCTCCTTTTCCAAAGCTTCCATTTCCAAACTCCTGGACTCCAACTCAAGTCTCTTTAGCTCCGGATGGATTTTTAAGTCCTCTGCACAAAGGTTGAGCTGTTCATTCCTTGAGTGTTGTACATCTCCACAGCCAGTCTGATCATCCTTCTGGTTGCTGTTTTCTGATGCAGCTGTGACCAAAGCTGCAGTCATGTCTGCCTTAGTCAAGTTTCCCTGCACCAGTCCTTTAGCGTGGCATATCTCAGCTAAATGGCTCCTTGTCAGCTTTCCATACTCCTTTGCTGACATGCTTACTTGCTCGCCCTGAGTAACTAAGCTCAGAAAAAAAATAAAACAATTGTGATCTGAACTCTGAATATTCACTGCATGGCTGATTTAGAGTACAAAAAACACCTTCAGTGATCACTGTACACAGGCTAAAGGAATTCACTATCCACACCACTACAAAGCAATTAGTATGTGCCAACCAATTAATATGTGGTGTGGATATCCCACCACTGCCAGACAGTTAATATGTGATGCCCATGCACTGGCCCAGTAATCAAGGAGCCTCAGTCCTCACCACTAACACCAGTGAGGGGCGTCCTCATTGGGAATGATAACAAATATGCACACAGTAAAGTACAATTTCCCTTAAGAGCACACAGAGATCACAGTCAGTCTGGGGCTGGTTTCTCCCTTTCTCTCCAGATTCCCAATATGACTGCCCACTGGCACACCTATAGGGTCCTGATCTCAGCCTAGTGGTCAAGCTAAATCCTCCAACACCCTCTCTGTCCAACCAGTGCTTCGTGTCCCTGCCCAAGTAGCTGACACACACACACTTTGAGATATGAGTTATATACAAACACACAGACACTCCTGGGGAAGGCTGGCACAGGTTCTCCAGCTATACCCCCTTCTCTGCCAGGCTATAAGGTAAAAATCACTGCCACCAACCACTAATATCAGCTACCAATAAGGCCCTTACCAAAGGGTGTCCAATTATTACTGTGCAATATTATTATCTAACTGGTAAGTGTGACTGAACAGCAAGACTATTGGAGTGGCTTTGTACAGTATAACTATATACATGCAATGTACTCTAGAGCTTAAATTATCTCTACATAAAACAGCCACAGTTGAAAGTTTTAAAATATTTAATAATAATCAATAAGAACACAAGACAATACTTCTTACTACACAGAGCTAGTCAAGAGTTCAGAGATTGCAAAGAAATGCTTAAAATAATACAGTAGAAAAGTTCTGACATCAATACAGAAAAAACACTAGTCTATTCTTCCTTTTTCCTAGCTATATCTAGGAGCAATCACAGTTCTACAAATAAACGTACATATAGAGCAAAGCAGTGCTGGTGATGTTGGATGTTCTGAAGACAAATGCAAAATGCTCTGAGTCTCTCTGTCCTTAATTTGATAACACAGTACTACTGACTCATTACAGATTACATCATTTTTTCTCTGGATCCCAGTCTAACAGAAACTCAGAGCTTAGCAGGCCTTTTGATCTTGCACCTGGTCAGCAATAAAAGACATTATACATGCAAATTCTAGCAATTAACTCTAGTCTTAAAACAATAGAAAGAATCTGCTGGTTTAGACATCACGCTCCAAGTTTGAGATCAAACAAGGCTTGACCTATCAGCTTTCTTCCAGCAGTGTGCACTGTTGTTACATTTTTGACGTTCAACATTTAACACCATTTTCTTCCATTTAAGAGAACAAGCCTGTGGCTTATATTAATATTTACAAATGACAGAATTATCTACAAAATTCTATCTGGCTAGGCTGGCAGCCTTCACATATCTTTACAGCATGTTCCCAGAGCAAGCTGCAGTCTTCCACCAAAGACATCAAATGTGATGATCCTTAGTCAAGCTGCAGTGTACCAACAAAGACATCCAATGCGATGATCCAGGGTCGAGCTGCAGTGTACCACCAAAGATATCCAATGCGATGATCCAGGGTCAAGCTGCAGTGTATCCCCAAAGACATCCAATGCAATGATCCAGGGTCAAGCTGTAGTGTACTACCAAAGACATCCAATGCGATGATGCAGGATCAAGCTGCAGTGTATCTCCAAAGACATCCAATGCGATGATCCAGGGTGAAGCTGGAGTGTATCACCAAAGACATCCAGTGCAATGATCCCAGGTCAAGATGTAGTGTTTTACTAAAGAAATCCACTGGCATGATACTCACCTTCATGACCACCTGCAGTGACAACAGCCTCTTGCATGTACATATTTACTAATCCTACAGCTGCCCTCAACATGTTTTCATAGTTTCTCTCCCCTAACTCCAGAAATTTACTGCAGTCAACCACTCCAGCATTACCATCTCATCGCATGAAATATATACATATCTCAATTGCACCACCATGTTGTTTTCCCTCATTTACATTTTCCATTGCCCTCATTTGCATGTCATTTGAATATTATGCAGACCATGGCATTTCTCAGCATTTTACAATTGCATTTAATGCATCGCAGAATGTATTTATTTATTTATTTTTATATTTCTTTTCCAGGCTAGAACACTAATCTCCATGGACCTTTTTCAGACTCAGCCTGGGAGCAGTGTCTGGTTCAGTGACTTGCTCAGAGTCAAGCAGTTAGGCAAGGGAGGCTGAGGGAATCAAACCTTGCACTACTGGATTATAGGAAACACCTTGTTAACAGCTTCTTATTACTTTAAGCCAACTGATGGACACTCTTTTATATATCTTTTACATACATATATGAATCTGTCTCACCAACCAGTGTGTGGCTGCTTTTCACACAAAACTGACTACAGCAACATGGAATATGTTTCTGAATCACAAGGATAGTTTTTAAATCTTAGCTGCATCAGAATTTCAGCTTTGGATGGAACTAGTAGTGCCTGTATAGAAATAGCACAGATCAGAAGTGTAAGAAAATGACAGTTACTGGGATGCATGCATAAACACAGACACACAAATTATCAGTTTGCAGTAAAAATTCTTAAACTACATGTAGATGTATCTTACAATGTTCTACAGTTTTACCTTTCTTAATTCTTCAGTAATAAGCTTTACCATCTTTGTTTTACAGTTCCTAAAAGAGGTACCTACTGCCTTGAAGTAATCAAGAAGGAGGTCCTGAAGAAAGTTTTATTGCGCCAACTTTCATTCTGCTTTTCTGGATGGTGCATTTGGTGCTGACATACATTGAGCCCCTTTGTTTCCCTTTCTCAAACTGGAATACACAGCTAGTATTGTTTACTATTAAAGAGGTTATGTGTTTATTTTATTTTATTTTTATAAATAAACACAGCACTCTCAATACATATCCTTTCAAGAGGAATTTACTTGAATATGTAGGTAGATTTTATATACATATATGATCTTGTTTTATGATTAAAACTTGACAAAGGCCAAAAAGGCTTATGAAATAGCACAGTGCTGTTGTACCACTCTTCCATTTTACCAGTCATCTCATCAGCTCTGCACTGTGGACAACTAGCAGGTTAAAGAAGGACCCTGGATACTGGATGCTGAGACAGGGGAACAGTTTCAAGGCTGTTAATCTTTTGAAGAAAAGAGAGTGGATATCCTTTAGTAGTTCTGCATTTTGCACCACAAGTAAATTGTTCAATTAATTTTCCTTTGCTCCTCAGAAACAAAAGATGAATGTTATAATTTTGCATCTATTTCCAGAGGTTTATTTTTTCAGGAAAATGAAGATTCTGGATTACAAACATTGATTCTTCCCAAATAGATGGCTTTTATAACCGTTAATGTTTTTGTAATGCTTTATATTTCTTTTTATGTTGAAGCAGTAGTAAATTGTAGGTTAATGTTGAACGCTTAGGAAGTTTGTGGTCAGTTACCCGAATCACAACAGAATACATTTTAAATTCAGATTGTTACTGTGAGACTAGTTTATCAATGTACATCTATAGGAAATACTAGACTACATGGGATGTTCTGTTACAAATGCCAAAAATCAAAGGAAAACATAGACGCAAAGAAATTATAACACACCTATTCGTTTTATAGTAATGGGGGTCCTCTTATGAGTACCTCATTATGTCTCAAGTTTTTAGTTACCATGATTAGTGCAGTAATTGCTGCTTAAACTTGTTGATATTTTGCACATAATTTAGTCAACAAGAAAAAACTTCCCTTTAACTAAGAATGTTCTAATGAGAGATTTGAATCTTTTTAGATATGAAATTTTTTTCATGGTAATAAAGCTGAAATTCCATTAAGTACTGTACTGTTTTCTGAGGTACAGTAAAATATAGTACGGACTTTATTCTACATAGTAGAAAAAAATGTAGAAATAAATCCATGTATCAGACTACAAGTATCAGTGGTATGCAAATTTGTCAATCATGAATCTATCAAACATAAAAAAATAACACAGCACTCATATTTGGGATGACGATTCTCAATGTAATAGGCAGCTGAATTTGCAATGTATGCAACTAACCACTGTAAATGCTACATTTGCACTTAATCATGTTTAAACCAGTGTGCCTCCGGGAAAACTTCATCCTGTTGTTAACTTCTACAGTATTGTGAATGATTAACGTATGTTACATATAACTAGAGTGGTGATTTCTAATAGTTCTTTAACTGTACACCTCTGCAATAGTAATACATGTTTAAATATTATTCACTAGTTAACCACCTGTGCACTCTATAATTTTGTTTTTAAATGCCTGTGTTGAACAATACAGAACCAAAGCTGAGCATTTCACAGTGTGAATTTTAATGAGTTCTTGATATTGGGAAAGTACTGTAAACTGTGTTAGCACAATATAGCTTATTCTGTTCTGAAATTTCCAGAGTTGTGTCATTATTATTAAAACTACTCACGTGAAACAGTAATCAGGGTCTTCTTTACTTTTTAGTTTCCAATTCAAGACATTCAGCTCATTCTGATGTCATAAACTGGGGATTATTTAATGCAATGCCAGATGTCCACAGCTTGCTACAAGAAATGTAAACAAGGACAAGAGTTATGTGTGTGACAACGCTATTATTACAACA
>NC_056747.1:399983771-400048771 GCF_019279795.1 Protopterus annectens
CTTGTTAAATTTTTCTTATTTTTAGATACATTTCTAGAAATCAAAATTCATGTCAAACAAAACTTTATTAATCATTTCTGTGTTGAAGATATATGACCACATTTTTCTATCCAGTTTTGATTTCATTTAACATTCTATGCAATAGTTTGCTATTAGGCTATTTTATTAAGTTAAGCCAGTTGGATAGTTTGTTAAATTCAGCTGTGGCATCTTCATTTAACAGATATGTCTTCTCCCTTAAGTATACTGTTGAGAATAATTTAAGCAATTTAAGCAATGTTAGGATTTTCTGGAGGAGTTACTAGACTCCATTTAACCCATTATTGCTTCTTTGCCTTAATACTTCATCACTGTTAGTTTTTGATAGCCTCTGTATCGTCTGTCAAATAATTTTAGCACTATCACAGTTTTCTCATTTCTTATTCTTAGATAGCATGAGTTCTGATGGTATATGCTCTGTTTGAATATATTAACCCTAGATGTTTATATCTGTGTACTATTTCTAGCAACTCATATTTGGATTGGTCATTTTGAATAAAAAGTCATTAATTTACTATTTGCTGAAATAATATAAATGATATCTAGAGATACCTTTTTCTAATTTATGTAGTCGTTCTTGCAATGCACATTACTTAAAGCCAAAATCTCCGAATCATGTATGTAGCTACTGGGCATTTGATTTTTCCTACTTTTGGTAGATCCTTGTTTTCCATCAAAATGTCCCGAATTATTTCATTTATATATGATAAAGATCCAAGGTGCCAAAGTTCAGACTTATCTCACACTTTATTTTGTAGGGGAATATATATCTCTTTTCTTGAGTTTATGTTGTTCAATTGCCTTTATATAGTGCCAAAATCAAATTCACTACATTTTACTGAAATATTCTTTTATGCATTATTCCTCATAATTTATATCTATTCCAGCAATCAAATGTCACTTAATAATCTATGAAGACTATATTAACTTCTGTTTCTAACATTTGGCAAATTTTTGTAAGAGGTATTGCATGAGAAAACATATGTGGCATGGATTTCTTATTTTGAAAGGTAAATTGATATCTAGATAGTGATATCCCATTTAATTCTTCCTTTAGCTTACTGAGAAGTAATGCTTAATTTTTTAATGTTCTAATATGACTGTTAGGTGATAGAATGCTGGATTTCATATGTCTCTTTTCTTATGGATTGGGATAATTACTAACCCATTCCTTGATTTAAGGAATTTAAAGTTGTTCTCACAATGTCTAAACTCAGTCTTGATCAGATCAAAAACACATTTTTGACTCAGTCTACAAAAGGGGCTTTCCCTTAATTTTCTAATCTGTCTGAAGAAATTTCCATCAACGGCCTGTAGTAATCCTGTTTCTCCCTTTATTGTCCTCTTCTTAATTCTATTTTTTTATTATTTTTATAGGGTAAATGCCAATTATCAAAGTTTAAATACCAATTATGTTGTCACTTTGTACTTATTATCCTTGTTGCAAATAACTTCCAAAATATCTGTCTTTAGTTTGACTAGGTCTTAACTTCAAGCCTCATTTCTGTTTTTTATACTGTTTTTTTTTCAACAGTGTATCTGTTTTCTTCATAATTTTATAATGCTTACCATCTCTGAACTTAATCCAGTCTCTCAGTAACTTCCCAAGTCTGTCTATTTTTCTACCACTGATATTGGCTAACATGTTATTGAGCCTTTAACACAAGCAATCAATTAATTCTTCACTGTGAAGTATATTATGTACCTCTGCAGAAATTTTGATTAATGTGTCTTTGCTAGCCTTCTTAATATTAAGATTATAATTCTTAATATAGTTATAATATACATGACCTTTCTATCAATTTGTTCTGTTGCCAACCAGATCTGTTTTCCTGAATGTTATATCTTTCACTTTGCACATATACCTGAAGTTCTTCCTCTATTATACACCTCAACAGAACTAGGAAATATTTTTTTTCCATTTTTTTTATCAACTTTCAGTGAGTATTCCATACTGTTGATTTTACTGGTTATAATATAATCAGATACTGGACCCCAGTGACTATTAACTTTACAGTTCTAGCTTTGTGACTATTCCCTGTTGCTATGTTATTCCTTTCTATAATTCCCAATATTTCTATGACATAATTATTAATTTAGCTAGAACTGGAAAGCCCACACTTTTCAATTGTAATTGATATATTTCATGTAACATGCAGTTCTGGCATTCCGAATACCTAGTAAAAGAAGCAAATGGTTATTATATTTCAGCCTATAGTCCTTGATAACTGCATTTATTCCTTCCAGTTTTGATTTCCAGTAGTTGTCTCTCTTATTTTGATACATTTAAACCATAAATTTATAGCAGCCATACTTAGTCTCAACTAAAATTTAATTATCTGATTTTACTATCAATTGAAATTTCATGTTATTTCATCTTGATCAAAGTTATGAAACCTCCTATTGCTCTTCCATATCTCTATTCTTTTTTCATCTGTTCTGTAGATTTCAAAGTTTGGAAACACAAAAGTCTCACCATCAGTAAGCCATGTCTCTTGGAGACAAATAATAATATGAAACAGTTGTGAATGTACTATAAGTTAAATGCCAGGCTATTGTACTTCAGAAACCATCAAAATTCTAGGTCATAAGGCTAATCACAAATCTAGGTTACCATTCTTCCAGTCAGTCACGTAGACCACTTTATTTCAGCTCTATAGTCCAAAGCATGAGATAAATGCCAATAGCGTTACTAATAATTAACATATTTTCAGTCTCATGATTAAGTCTATAGACGCACCATATATCACTCACTTTCTGTGACTTTTTGATGTGTATTAACCTATCTGATATGACTTAAAAGTATGTATCTTTTCAGGATGGATTCTAACAAAAATTTTAATGAGACCTTTAATTTCCTCAGTGTTTTTGTGATTCCTGAGAATATTGTACAGCAACATAAGATCAGCTCCATTCCCTTTCGGTTTGCCTTCCTCCCTAATTTACCTCTTTAAGTATTTGCTATCCTCCAAAAGTACTAAAATCATAATCCATCAGTTAACACAACTTTTCTTCAAAAGTGCTAAAATCCTAAACCATCAATTAGACATTATTTAGTGGCAAATGTATGTGACTTTCCAGCTGTATCATCTAAATGAAGATCTGTTGCTTTTTATGTATCCAGCCAGTTTACATGACCTTAGAAGAAACTCCCATTTTGGAAGTTAGCTGTTTCATAAACATCCTTACTTTGACTATGTCAAGAGCTGTTATTATGTTTCCTAAAATGAGGTTAGTCAAGTTTAAAAAAATAATTATTCTAAGCCTCCATTATAAAACATTCTGTATAAGCATTGTACTTATTAACCATAAACTTGGTAGATTGGTAATGTTCTCTTACCTTTTCTTATTTCTACAGTATTGGGCTTCCGAATTCTCATCTGTGTTCTTCTAATTAGTATCAACTCTGCAGTCTTTCCGTGTAACACAAGTATGAAACTAATTACTCCAAGCAATGATTACTATGCAACAGTCGATGCTAATTTATACTCCAAATTATGATCAGAGCAATTCACAATTGTGCAACAGCTTTCCGTTAGGTTAATTGAACAGCACAACCTGAGGCTGCCCAGGTTTTAACTAAAGTCACCTCAAAGTGGCTTTGTATGTTAGTCCTCTTCCCTTTCGTTTATGGCAACAGTTCAGTGGTACTTGCTTTTTGAGATAAAAGATAATTCAGTAGCAAACTTAACACAGCTACCAGCAGCTGCTAGAATTATTAAGAAACATTAAATCAATTACAAAAAAGAATAATCTTTTCATCACAAGACTTGGTAGAATCCCGACATCATTAATGTGTGAAAGAACATATCTCTTTCTGAATTTATCCAGCTGCAAAATAACACCAAATAAACAGGTGCCATGGCAGAAAAGAAAACATTTTTATTTACTTTTTCCCTCTTTTTCTTCTGGTCTGGTCTGGCCTGGGCTCCAAATGCTCTAGCGTCCTATATTATGGTCTCAGCCTTAGGATCTCCCCTCCAAGCCCAATTCCAGCTCCACCTCATGGATGTTGCAATCAGTAACAGCAACACCAATACTTTTTAACCTCTTCTTATCTCTTAGATTCCTTGTTAATCTCGGTTCAAACTGTTAAGGCAGTTAAAGTGTTTGACTGTTTCTTAGGCAGAATAGAGGATTTCAGCAATGGCAGTTAAAGGCAATATCGGCAAGACTAAACTCAAGTTGTGACTTTGTACCATTTGGTGAAATGATAGCACTGATGTTGTAGCAGAACTCAAATTACTGTCAGACCATCCCAGATAAGTAATAATAACTTGAATTTACAATTCTAGTACAAATGTTAAAAGGTAAGAGTAACAAGGTAAAATGAAGCATTCCACACTTCTCAACATCAAGTGCTCATCTCTGACTGTCCTGTAAAAATCAAGACATGTGGTAACACTAATCACAAGTGATGTAACATTAAGGGAACTCACTGTTATTATGTCCTAGCAAAGAAAAATAAATGGATGTTGTTACAGGATTACATGTTTAGACAGTGTGTGACCCTATACTATCTTGTATGTTTGTTTGTTTGTGTCTTTCGGCTTTTCCCGGTTAGGGGTCGCCACAGCGGAACTCCAGTCCGCTAATGATTGGCAGTAGAGTTTTACATGCTGGCTTGCCGGGCCTAATGCACAACCTTCAATGAAGGAACACCCGTTCATGCATGTCGCCACACAGAAGACGCTCTAACTGAGAATCGAACGGGCAACGTCTAACTGTGAGGCGACAATGCTACCGCAGCACCACCACCGCAGCTCTCAGTAATAAAGGATATCTTTTAAAAATGTTGATTTGAAGATCTGAAGGCATAAGTTTAAGTCTCGAAGCCTACTTACACATGATCCAAGACTGAAAAGGTGTGTGCCTGTACTGCCAGATCACACAATGATATTGTATTAGAACAGTAAGATTCATATCAGGAAATCAAACTGAATGATTTCAGAATGCACATACACAAATACTAAATAGCAGCCAGCACCAACATTAACATGGATAAATGTTGTAAAATAATTTAAGTGAACATAGAGAGAAGTTTAGTTAGCTGGAAAGCATGGCACTGACATCATGTGAAAGACAACATGTTGCACAGGTTTAAACCGTAAACCCTGCTGCAGCAACATAGACTTTAATGCCTTTAATATATTCAGAGTAGTCCTTAACAGAAGGAATATCTTTCTTAAAAGGATACATGTTTAGATTTACATGTCCAGCTCTGTAACCGTTAGGTGCTGGTTTGTTATAAACACAGACACATCAGTAGTAACTCGAAGTCATAAGAAGAAGCATTGTTAAAGAAGCTTGTTAATAAACATTTTCCTGTGGTGATTTGAGCCTGTCTTTTTGGAGTATTGTTGGAGACAAATTATAATCCAGAATACCTCTGCATAGCATTTGTATTAACAAAGATGACCCAGTTAATCCTAAACACATCTTAATCACTGTAAAAACATTCAGCCAAATTGTCATCATGTAGCAACAATATGAAGAGAGATGAAACTCGCATAAATGCAACAGTTTACATCAACTTACTTACTGAACTGATGGAAAGGCTGCTCCCACTTATAAACCATCCAGCTCTGGTATAAAAGTAATTCCCTTACACTAAACAGAGAACTCAGCTTCTGTCAATGAATAATTATGAATGGTATGGACAACTAAGTCTCTAGCAGGTTCTTTCTGGTTTTGATTCTGGAACGATGGTGGGCCACTGGGCCAAAATTGGCCCTGCCTCTGCCATGTCCTCTTCCTCTTCCTGCATGCCAATTTCTGCTGCAACTGCAACTCTGTTGGCATCTCACTGGAAGGGGGGGTGGCATTTTGAAGAAGTAATAGAAAATTCAAAGGATCAAGAATTGAAACCAAATTTGCAACAATAATAGCTGGTGGAAGTATTTGGCAAGGTTGTGATTGTTGTATTTAAAAAACACTATTACCAGAACATTCACTGGGTATATGAATGATGAAATTATAATTAAACCACTTCACGAAGGAAGGGCTGTTGTAGTAATGGATAAACATTTTTATTTGGATAGGCAAATGATTTGCTATCTGACAATGAAACCTATAAACCTATTAATAGAATAACAGTTGAACAAAATTTTTAAAGTACTGAAGACTCCGGTATATGATATGCATCTGAATGATGAATTGTCTTTAGATGTGTTGAACTTTTTCATGCTATAGCATTCCCATTTACTGCGAGTTACCTAAAATTCATATAAAGACTTTTTAAATTCACCAATAAGACACATAGTATCCACTAGTTGATGGAACCCATTTTCTTCTTCTTGGAAAAGACATTAAATGGAACTTTACAACATTCTCCAGTTATATGAAGGACAGCGGTGATTTGTTACATCAACTATTTATGTGGCATTCAATGAATAAGAAGGCATTTTTGTTACTGACTTTATATGCTGATTTTATCTTGACAGTGATACTGCCTGAATATGGCACGGAAAGTGTTAAAAAAAACTCTGTGTTAACAGACAACAATGTCCACAACTTTTATAAATGCAGTATGTGAATTATTAACATTAGTTTTAGAGAATACTTTGTCCTGTTTTAATGAATGCTTATACTGATAGAAGAATGGGAGGCAATGGCTATCCCTGTTGCTAATACATATACTAACTTCGCATTGGATTTATGGGAGATGGACTATGTTTTAGACACACCAACCCATTTTTAATAAATGTTTTGTTTTATAGAAGGTTTGTAAATGATATTTTTACTGTAAGATGGTATGAAACAGGCAACAGGATTTACATAATTTTATATTGTAACCAGAAAGAACTGTTTCCTTCCTAAAATTTAAGAAAATCTCAGCAGCTAGTATAAACTTTCTGTACATTGATATTATGTGTAAAGATAAAAAAATTACATGCTATAATTTACTCCAAGGAGTTATGGAGAAATACTACCTACATAAAACAAATATGGAGAAGCAGATGTTGGGTCTGATGAGAGATTTTTCTCATAGAGGTTACTCTGATAAGTTAATACAAGAACAAAAGGATGCAGTTATTACATTTATAAATGAAGGGCTTCTGACACATCTGGTACAAAGGACTGTTGATATAAGATCATTAAGTGTAAATGAGTTCTAACATATATTGTTTCTCACAATACAGATGGAAAATCACTTCAACAAATAATTCAAAAGCATTGGTAAATCCTTAAAGGAATAGATTTTATAAATACTAACAAAGAAAAACCTGTCCTTGGATATAGGCATGCACGTAACTTAAAGCAGTTATTGTGCTACAAAATGAAACATAGAGGTGTTCATACTATATTTAAAAAAGGGAATGCATCCATGCCGTAGATGCATTGTCTGTAAATTTATTTCACGGGCTAATTTATTCACACACCCAATTACACAAAAGAGGTTTCATTTTGATACCAATGTCACCTGTGACACTAAAGACACACTATATTTAACCAAATTCAGACAATGTTCAGCATAGTTTGTTGACAAGTCTCATAGAAAGTTACAGGACAGAGTTTATGATGATATGTCTGAAATAAGAAAAATGTTGAAACCAATGCCTTATTTAAGCATATAAAATACACCTCCAGCTCATTCTTTTGAATGTTTAGTTTTACAGAGATTGTATGAGAATAAGAAGGGTGGTGACATAGCTGTTCCAACAGAGAATGTTATGAATATGTGGATTAATAAACGAAGAGCAGATTCAAGCCCAGGCCTGAACTGGCTTAATAGTATTCAACCTGTCTTTGAAGTTGAGGCAAATGAAATTAGGGTGACCAGTGAGATTCTGTGTTTGTAGTCATGTGGTCCTGATGGTTATACAGACCAAATGGAGGTTGTTTTCTGCTTTTTAACCTGAAGAAGCATTGTTGTGAAAGTTTAATAAACATTTTTCCTGTGGTGATTTGAGCCAGACTATCTGGAATTTTGTTGGAAACAAACTATAACCTAGAACACCTCTGCATAGCATTAGTATCAATAAAGAAGCCCCAGTCACACTAAACACAGCCGCAGCACTGTAAAAAAAAAAAAAAAAACATTCAGCCAAACTGTCAGCACATAGCAGCAATATGAAGAGAGATAAAAGATACATAAATGCAAAACTTTACATAAACTTACCTACTGAATTCATGGAAAGGCTGCTCCTGCTTATGAAACATCCAGTTCTGGTGGACAAACCACCAAGGTAACATCTTTGCGAAGGCTCTCAATAAAACTTTATCCAAACAATAATGATCCCCGAGACAGAAACACACTCAACCACCACAACACCAACCCCAGAACACATAGCTCACCACCACAGTGTGCCCCTGAACCTAAGCCCTTAAGACAAAACATTTTGCCAAATGTACTAATCATAGGAGACTCAATTGTGAGGCACACTGATGTCTCACTCACTAGGCTGAACAAGGAGGAGGTGACCGTCAGTTGTCTATCAGATGCCAGGATCCACCACATAATACGTCCGCTCAGGTCACTCCACAACAAGTACAAATATGACTCAGTCATTGTCCATGTGGGTGTGAATGACATGAGATGTACCTCCATGGACTACATGAAAAGAGATGTGATGGAATGCCCAGATTATGTGGCCCAGGCAGGTATGACCCTAGCCCTGAGCAGTATTCTGCCATCACCCAGAATGATACCACAGTATGAGTAGAAAATTATTGATGTTAACAATTGGCTAAGTTTCTGCTGTCATTCTAAGGGGATCCAGTATCTGTCTGCCTGGGACGACATGATCGACAGACCTCTATGCTTTGCCAGAGACGACCTGCATCTGTCACCCCTGGGATTCCGGGTACTGGCTAAGGCTCTTGCCACCCCTATAGTGCCTTTTTTAGGCAGTGTTCCAAAGAACAAAATTCCAAAGTAACAGCTACAAACAAATGCAATCTGAGGGTCATGCTGCTCAATGCTAGAAGTCTAAATCTCAAGATGCACTCGCTCGAAGCTCTCCTCAAAATGGAGAATGTCAACATCTGTGCTGTAAGGGTGACCTGTTTTAAAGAGGCAGAAAGCAACCCTGAGCTCCCAGGCTACAACTCATTTCATACCTTTCGGCCCCAAAATATGGCTGGAATCTCCAAAGGCGGTGGTGTCTCCATATTCTTAAAAGATATACGCATACCTATTAACCAAAATAAAGTGGTTGTAGTGCCCAAATTCAAAACTTGTAAACTAGGTAAAGGCACTGGAGACCAGCAGATCCAACACAAAAGGAAACTTTATTCCAAGCCACAAATGAACACACAGCACATGACAGTCAAAGAATAACATTGTAAAACCAATTCATTCATTCATTAGACCTTTTATGTGGAAAATATTTTAATGCATTTCACAGTATGGACATAAAACACTTATACACAACCACTCATGTATAAACTCTATATATTTCATACAATTTATAATATTAAATGACTGGGTTTATGTATTTTATTTATTCAGACACATTGTATTTTAGATATTAATTGATGGATGCACTTTATTGGTTAAATTAAACAAGGAAAGGTATTTAAGTGATCACCTGCAAAGAATATGCCTATTTGATGAAGTTTAGTTAGATGAAAACGTAAGGGGAATTGGTTTTACAATGTTATTCTTTGACTGTCATGTGCTGTGTGTTCTTTTGTGACTTGGAATAAAGTTTCCTTTTGTGTTGGATCTGCTGGTCTCCAGTGCCTTTACCTAATATACGCATACCTATAGATTGGTAGCCGAGCATAATGCATCCGAGATACTTCAGGTACAACTAACACTGGGTAAGACAGCGATGCAAGTCATAGCCTGCTATAGAAGCCCAAATATGTCCCTAGACTCGCACTCCAAGTTCCTAAGCATCCTGGAATCTATCAAGGTCGAACCCAGTACTGGGTGACTTCAACTACCCTTCCATCAACTGGGAAAACTATTCAAGTACCAATGTGCAAGCCCAACACTTTCTGGAATTTATCGATTCCAATGCCCTGGACCAGCTCATTCTGACCCCCACTAGAGGAAGCAACATCCTTGACCTGGTTATCACTAACATAGGAGACCGTTGCTCCACACCTATAGTCAATTCCTCCCTGGTTAAATCTGACTACAAACTGATCACCATGGAAATCTCCATCTCACCTACACCCCGCTAAGGTGACCACCCTGAAAAACTTCTCTAAAGCCAACTTTGGGCTCCTAAAAACAGAGGTGGCTAACTTCTCGACACCCATGCCAATGGAAAATAGCTGCATGACTGCCGAATCATACACCAATGCACTGTACGAGCACGTACACAAATGCATGGACCTTGCCATACCAAATAGAACTAATATGCTCTCCTCCAAAAAAAGGAAGCCAATCTGGTGGTCCCCAGCCATCAATAAACTCTGCAACAGACGGAAGAAACTGTTGCAGAAAAAAATGAAGTCACAAGACTGGAAAACCTTCCTTATCAGTCTCAACAAAAAGCTGAGAGCCCTTATCAAATCTTCTAAAGTCAGCTATGACGCCAGAATTGCGGCTGACACCAAAACAACCACAAAGCATTCTACAGCTATATCAAAAACCTCCAAGGCAATACCCAGATTTGCTTTCAGTTATTGCACAATGGCACCTCCTATACTGAGCCAAAAGACATAGCCAACATACTGGCCAACAGATTCAGTGCCAACTTTACCCCCCCAAGGGCCCTATCAGAATAGCAGAAGAAAGCCTGGTACCCACCATTTCTGTGGCACAGGTAAAAGCTGCATTGTCCAAAGCCAAGAATACAACATCCATGGGACCTGATAATATCCCTGGCTGCATCCTACATGAGCTACAAAATGAACTGGCACCACATCTGTGTGCCCTGTTCAATCACAGCCTTACCTCAGGCAATGTCCTTAATGAATGGTGCACTGCTACAGTCATACCGCTCCATAAAGGGGGAGCAACTACAGACCCTGGGAACTATTGCCCCATTAGCCTGATGACTCTGGTATGCAAAGCTGTGGAGCGCATCATCATGGACCTGCTTAACAAAGATATAGGCAATCTCCAAACTCTTGACCCCCACACAGTTTGGCTTTTTCAAGGGAAGATCCTGCCTGCTGAACCTGGTTGACTTCTTTGAGGCAGTCACCAAAGCTGTGGATGAGGGTAAGGAATTGCATACAGCCTACCTCGACCTGGCCAGGCCTTTGATACCATTTCCCACTCAGGTATCATTGATAAACTCACCAAACTAGGCATCAATCCTTACATCACTAGGTGGGTTGCAAATTGACTCACAGACAGGACCCACAGAGTGAAAGTTGCGGATTCCAAGTCAGATTGTCGACCAATCATGAGTGGAGTCCCACAGGGCTCAGTCCTGGGCCCTCTCCTGTTTGGCATCTACTTCTCAGAAGTCCAAGCCAACACAGAAGGACTCTGGCTGACCAAGTTCACTGATGACAGCAAGATAGGAGTCATTATCAACTCTCCAAGTGATGTAGACATCCTACAAAAGGGCCTCTCTGAGACCAATGACTGGTGCTGGAACCAATGCCAACAAATGTGTTATCATCCCCTTTAGAAAAAACTCAGTTCCCACAAATTATCATGTTGATGGGAGCCCACTGAACACTGAAGGGGCCCATAAGAGATCTGGGCACCCAGGTCAACAGCCACCTCACCTTCAACCACCACATTGCCACTGTGGTCAGAAAGTCCTTCTATGTGGCACATCTTATAACCAAATGTTTCTCTTCCAGGAAGAAAGAGGTCATCATCCCTCTCTACTCATCCCTCATTAAACCAAACATCGAATATAATGCCCCATTTGGCATGTACCTGACCAGACACCTACAACAGCTGGAGAGGCCACAAAAGTACCTCACAAAAAGTATCCTAGGCCTTAAACACATGTCCTACATGGACAGACTCAAGAAACATCCGCTATTCTCAGTCTCTTATCATCTACTTAGAGGTGATCTCTGCTTGACTTACAAAGCCATGTCTGACCCAGCCCTACAAGAAATGCTACACCTAAAGAAATCCCAATCCACCCATGCCACATGCTCCAGAGATCACAACCTCATTTAACAGAACATGCTGGAGGGACAGGTTCATCTCCCAAAGACTGCCCATACTCTGGAATAAGCTTCCCATTCATGTCAAGCAGAGCAACTTGCTGGCCCTCTTCAAGAGAAATCTTGACGAGTGGATGGGTAACAGAAAGTTCACCCCAGGGATCACTCCAGTTGCCCTACTGGATAGGGGCCCTATGAACTAACATCGGGTGGCACGGTGCCTGAGCAGTTTTTTTGGGCTAAGCTTGTAAAGGCTCCAGGGCCATTAGCCTAGTACACACCTATGAACCTATGAATCTATATCTCGAGTGCAAACCATCAATGCCAACAAGGGAACAAATAAAGAAATATCACCAAAAGCAATAGGATCCCAACATAGTCCCAATGATGGATGACTACCATCTGTATACAAATTAAGAGCTTCATTATTCTGTGGATGTTCACTAGTTTAAGCCTGCATTTATCTATTTTTGTACAGTAACTGTTGCATGCTTGTTTCCATTTGGGCCCTGATGAAGCTCTATCAATGTAAT
Organism: Protopterus annectens; assembly: GCF_019279795.1. Classification (NCBI taxonomy): domain Eukaryota; kingdom Metazoa; phylum Chordata; order Ceratodontiformes; family Protopteridae; genus Protopterus; species Protopterus annectens. The sequence continues at coordinate 399,996,383 of NC_056747.1, forward strand.
ATGATGAAGTCTGATATTTAGTCAAAGTGCATACTACATTTTTTAACAGTAACCACAGCAAAATTAGCTGCATCACCTACTGGTCTTTTTTGATCATGATAATCTCCAGATGTCTTTCTCCCATTGGCTGTAAAGAGAACAACTCAGAGCAGTATGAGGTCAACCCAGGGCACCGATCCAGATGCACTTCGAAAGCTTAAAATCAAAATACTTATGACCTCAGTTTCTAAGCATGACTACCTAACAACCACAACTGGAAGCATAAGAACAATAGTTTTATCATTGCTAGCACTAAAACAAAATTAAAAATTACCTACTTATCTACTGTTTAATACATACAGCTCCTTGTGCATCAAGTCTGTCATAAAGAAAAGAGTGAATCATTGGGCCCAGTTTGGAGACTTAATGCATACTCTTTTTGGCACTCTATTATTCAGATAAATCTCCATCAGATTTAATCCTAGTTTTCACAGATCTAGCAAGCAGTTGATTAAACAACAACTTCTACAATAAAAGTAACTGAAAGTGCCAGATGCAGCTGTTGTGGTGGTAGAAGAAATTCAGCCTGGAACAGAATCCCTGGAGACGGGTGCACTTCTAAACAAAGATAGCCAGAAAGAAAGCAGAGGCCAGAGACATCACAAATAGGTAGGGCCACCAAACAATACAGTTCTTTGCTTTCTCTTTTAAGTTCTTTTTAGCCATAGTTCCATGCATTGGAATTTTTTTCTTTTTACTTGTTAATAAGGCAAGTATGCTGGTCATTCTCGAACCCTTTTCACTCATGTCCCTGGCCACAGGAGTAGGTGTCAGCATGAGGGAAGTGAAGTACCTGGAGAAAACCCATGCAATGATCGGAAAAATTTACAAACTCCAAATAGAGAGACAAAATGTGCATGACTACACTGTGGGAATTAAAAAAAACAAATAAGTAAAATAGGGAAGAAGGCAAAAATGGCTAAAGAAATAGAACCATGTAATAGATAGACCCAATGAAATTGTAATCCATCAGTTAGACATCAGTTAGTACCAGTAATTAGAGTGGTCCTGTGAAATAGTTGTAAGCACACAAATAGCTATCACAGTGAAAATCAAATAAACAAGCTCAGTTAAAAATAGTACATATCATTTAAACAACTAAAACTAGCAAGAACTAAAAAAAAAGATTGTAAAAAGAAGAAAACTGAGATAGAGCAGAGGTATGGGGAACAGGCAGGCCAGGTGCTCTAAGTCTAACATGTCAATATGGCTCAGGGATTTGCTGGGTGGTGGTGCATTACAAGCCTGCCTAAAGGTTAGAAAGCTAAAATATAAGTAGCTCAGCTAATGAAGATTATTGTGGAGCTCAATATCCATGTTTGTAGCAGAGAGGGAGATAATAGGATCATGGTATATGTAGTGTAGCATAACTAATCAGAATTCAAACAACATTAAGGTATTCCTATTCATTACTAAGAGCCCTAACAACAAACGCCATACCCTACAAGCACTAGTTACCCTGGAAAATGTTGATATAAGCACTGTCACAGAGACCTAGTTCAAGACCAATGAATGCATTCCAGGTTCAAGTCAAGTGAAAGCAGGGCTTTGAAAGTCTGTATAAAGCAGAGAAATATGAAAAGCAAGAAAAGGTACAAATGGAAATGTTTATGGAAGAATTAAATATGCCAAAGTTAGAGGGAGATGAGGCTGAATTACTGTTAGGATAGGAGGAGATGTGATAAAAATGCTGATGTATAGCCAATCCACAGGAAAGACCTCAGGAATAGATGGTATTCTTGTGGAAGTTTGGAAGCTAGGAGGGAAAAACTGATAAAGATCTGGAAGGTTTTGTTTAACAGTATTTTACGAGAAGTACCAACATCCTGGAAAAAAGCAGTGGTAGCTGTAATACCTAAAGAAGGTAAAGATCCATCGGATCCAGCTTCATACAGGCCCATTTAAATCATTTAAACCATGATTATAAACTGTTTATGTCTATAATGGCTAAAAGAATGGCAAAGGTGAGACCAAAATGATAGATATGGATCAGTGTGGTTTTGTGGAGGAGAGGCAAACATTTGACAGCATTAACAGAACACTGATGATCCAGAAGGAAGCAGAATGTAAGAAAATACCACTGTTGTTGGTGGGTCTTGATACAGAGAAAGCATTTGACAGAGTAGGCTGGGAATTTATGAGCAGGGCAATGGAAGCATTTGCATTCCCTGATAAAATTATAAGGTTGATTAGGAGGATGTATGAGGGATCAGAGACAAAAATGAAAGTGGGTGGGTTCCTTTCTGATAATTTCTGTTTGAGCAGAGGAACCAGGCAGGGGTGTCCTCTTTCCCCTTTTTTATCTGTATTATATTTAGAACTATTGGCAAAGAAAATCAGGAACTCAGAAATTCAAGGACATAATTGGTATGGTAGTCAAGAAAAGCTGGCTTTATTTGCAGATGATATTATTTTACATCTGATAAAACCACAAAAGGACATTTTGAGACTGTTTCAAATCTTTTCGGGATGCAAAATTAATAAAGCTAAAACAAAGACAATAGCTGTAAATTATGACTCCACATACAAATTGGTTCGGCAATATCAATATTTATGGGGATGTGATAAAATGAAGTACTTTGCAGTGTGGATTAAAAAGGATTCCCATGTGGCAGCTAAGGATATGTGGGAAGAGACTAAAAAGATAATCCAAAAACTGTGAAACTGGAAGCTCTATTTTATGGATATGGATAGCAAGATACAAGCAGTTAAAATGTTTTTAGTCTCTTTAGTTTTATACACAGGTCAGGCATATTTTTATCAATCAGAGGAAAAGCTGTGGATAGCAATTAACAAAGAGCTGAAGGATTTTATCTGGGAGGGGAAGATGGCAAGAGTCAAGTGGGATAAGCTGATTCTTCCAATAGAACAAGGCGGTCTGGGGTTACTTGATTTGAAGGGGTATTTCAGAGCTACACAGTTAAGGCTCCTATACATACCACAAGCAGAAACCTATAATTCAAGGTAGAAAGGGATAATGACGAAACGGGGGGGAAGTTCAAGAAATAAGGAGAGACAGGGATTTTGGATGCAGATCCTTAGGGGAATAACAATAACCATACAGAATATTACATTTAAAAGTAGCAGAAAGTATTCTAAGAACTAAGTCAACACGGGAATGAAGACAGGAGTGTCTGCCGATAGGGATGACTGCAATTAGGGATACAGACAATAGGCAAGAAGGGGGTGGAATTTACTGGAGAAAACTGGCAAAAGAACCAAGGTATTGGGAGCAAATATTTAGAGAGAGATGGGTAACAGAACAAGGAGAGGCCAAGAATTTACTTGGACTGCAGGCTAGAGATTGCCTTCCTTATGAAGGATTGATATCAGAGTATAGGCAAAGAGAAAGAAATAGGGGAACCCTAAGCGAAAGACCAGCAATGGTAGAGTTTTTAGTAGAATCTGCAACACAAGCTGCTGTTAAAAAATGAATAATTAGTTGAGCATATAAAATATTGCATAACTATAAGAATCAGTTAGAGGAGTTTAGAAAGGATTGGGAAGAGAGATTGGATAAGCAATTCACAAAGAAACATTAGGGGATATATGAATGTCTCCCAAATATGCAACAAAGTCTAGAAGATTTAGGATCTTTGCTTGGAAGTATTTACATAGGTATTTTTATACCCCAGGTAGACTCCAAATAATTTTTCCATAGGTAGATAGCAAATGTTGGAGGTGTGATGGGGAAGAAAGAGGTAATTGGGAACATATTTTCCAGGCGTGTAATGAGTTGGCAGAGTTTAAAAATTCCCTGCAGATTACTCTGAAATACTGGGTGAGCAAATTGGTATGACTAAGGAAATTATTTATCTTGCTATGATGCAGAATCAGAATTGCCTCGACATAGTAAGTCCTTGCTGAGTCTAATTCTGTTGGCTGCCAAAAAACAATTACAAGGAAATGGAAATCAAAGTCTAAACCAACTGTACTAGAAGTAGTAACTATAGTAACAGAGATAAAACAACTGGAAATGAGCTGTTTAGAAAAGTGTGGGATAAAATTTCATAGAAAAAATGGAAATTGTGGGAACAATACATGCAGACAAGGAATGAGGATTAAAAAAGGCAGGATATGCATGAGCTATGCAATGTTTGCCTGACAGTAACTGGATAGATTTTAAGTGATGTATAATGTTTGCAACTAAAATTATGTCAATATGATTTGTTTTCATTTATATAAATGTATGACTGCCAATGTCATAAGTGATAATCTAACAAAGATGTTTATTGTTTAATAAAAAAATGCCATTTAAAAAAAAGTGAAAGCAGGGCTTCAGTGTCTATCACTAGTATATGCCCACTGTATTAGACAAATGCACTGAAGGTAGCAGTGTCTATATTCATAAAAAAAATCCCTCCTCCAAATTCATTAGACAGGATAATGACATGTTACTTCTCCATGTCCAACTTAATATAACTAAAACCCCTTATCACATCACAGCTCACTACAGGACCCCCCATGTCCCTTTCAACCCGTACCTCCTAACTAACCAGTATGAAGTCCCTATGTATAAAGTCAAACAACATTCTCCTAGAAGACTTCAAGTATCCGTCCATAAACTGGAAGACTTATACATCTGCAAACACGTATGTCCATAGATTTCTGGACTTCATTAATACAAGCTCTCTGGACCAGTTAGTTCTCGCTCCAACCAGGAATTATAAAATCTGGGACTTGGTCCTTACCAATCTGGAGCAACTCTGGTCCCCAAATATTCTAATCTCCATTGTCAAACTGGACTACAAGTTAGTTACATTCACTGCAAACTGAAGCCAGAAGCATCCTACAATACCTTAGTATTTAGAGACTATTCAAGCTCCCTCCATCTTGATGACCCCACTACTTATGGAGAACCTTTACTGCCAAATTTACATAGTTTCATAAACACATCTGACCCCCCCCCCCCCCTTAGAAATAAATACAATACCAAATTCAAAAATAAATCCTATGGTGAAACCTTAATATAAAAAGGTTGTACAATAAAAGATAAATAACTAATTGCATGCAAAAAATAAATCTAACTCTCAAGAAGCCAAAAATGATCTTCTTAAACTAAGGAAGGAACTCTGGATCTTGATGAAATCAACCAAAGCCAAATAAGAGACAAAAAGAACACCCAGGTGAAAGATCACCACAAAGCCTTCTTTAACTATACTGGAATTCTCAGAAACAATACCCAGCATGGTACATAAGCTAATAATAAATTATATCACATACTCAGACCCAAAGGACATAGCCAACCTACTGGTCGATAAATTCATCTCTAACTTCACCCTCCCTTCCCTTCAATATTTTCAGATCAAACACTTGCATCTACACTCCCCTTAAATGTCCCAAGAAAAATTCTTAGGGCACTATCTAAAGCCAAGTACTTTACATCTATGTGGCCAGATAACATACCAGGCTGCCTACTGGTTAGCCTGAAATATTACTTGTCAAACCTGCTACAGAGGCTATGCAATATTAGCCTTAAAACAGGCTTTGTGCCAGATGGATGCAGGACAGAGCATCAATGGACTTGAGTAATTACAGACCCATAAGCCTGACTAGTTTCATCTGTAAGACTATGGAAAGGATCATTATGGAACTAATAACCATGCCATGCTCAGGCATCATAGGTAAATTCTCCCAGCTAAGTATTAACTTCTATGTAACTCACTAGATAGCAATCTCACAAATAGAATGCAGGAAGTAAGGTGGACAAATCTACCTTCTCCAAAGCACCTTCTCATTAGCAAAGTACTCCAAGGTTCTGTCCTTGGGCCACACCGCTTTGGCATTTACTTCTCACTGATCAAAGTTAATGGTAAGGATTGGTCACTGACCACATTTGCAGATGACTGCTAACTTGGCACCATCGTAAACTCTCCAGGGGACACCAGGACCCTACAAGAGGGCCTGTCCCAAACAAATAGCTGGTGTCAAAACCCTGGACAAAACATAATTATTTATTTAATTAATTAATTAATATATAATTATTTATTTATTTACTGACATTTGATTACCAGGAAAGTCTGACTGGGTAGAAGCCCATTTTCAGACATAATATAAAAACATTGGTTAAAAATCGATACAAAGTATATGACAATGATTTAATATTTAGAGACATTTTAGACATTTTGTAGAGAAATTAAAGGTATGTTAGTCTAATACAACTAGGAACTGTAATATGAAGCGAGGGAAAAACAGACTTATGGTATATTTGGAGAGAAAGCCAGATATGAGAATTAGATAGCAGTAAGGAAGTAAGTGAAGAATGGAGCACAATGAAGTATAAGGAATGAAAAGGTACTTGTTCACATTTAGAAGAGCAAGAATAGAGCCAGATTTTAGCTAGGAAGTCTTTCAGAGTGGTATTGAAAGATGTGAGGGAAGGTATAAACCTGATGGATACAATTAAGGAGTTGTAGGCCTTATCAACCTTGTATGAGTACAGACAGTGGTCAGCAGATTTCCTAGGTTTGTAGACAGACAGGAGTTTCTCATCACTGGATTGCAATGACCGACTGGGAACATAGTTGTGTAGAATATTTTTTAGTGCTGGACAAGCAGATGGATGCTGGATAATTTTATAGGTGGTAGAAAGTTGTGTACATGTTAGTTGATGTGGTAGTTCTAACCAATTTAGGCTTTTCAGTGCTATACAGTGGTGGGTTCTGAAGGGGGTATGTGCTGCAAATTTAGCAGCTTTGTTACAGCGTTGTTCAAGTCTTAATTTTTGTGAAGCCTGGAGGTTAGTAAGGATGAGGAGGAGATAAGTAGTGGTAAGTGTAGTTTGAGTTGTGTGAGAAAGTTTTGGGCTCTGTAAAGCATACCTAGTTTTTGATGAGTTTTTCTTACGCAGTTTTGTATATACAGGTCGAATGTAAGATTAGCATCCTCATTCATCCCTAATAGTTTGTTATGAGAAGGGAATTCAATGGTTGTATTATCAAGAGAGACGACTTTAAATTTTGCTTTAAATGAAAGAGGGATTTGGGGAAAAAAGCAGTAGTTTGGTCTTTTTTTAGGTTGAGCATGAGTTGTGATTTCTGAAGCCATATTTCAGTGGCTGTTAAAGCTTCCTGAGTAATATTTGGAGGTGTACCATGTTGTCAAATGTGCAAATGAGAGTGGAATCATCTGCGTATTATATTATGGTGGCCTGTTGTGTGGAAGTATAGAGGCTTTTGGTGAAAATGTTAAAGAAGAGGAACCAAGGATACAGCCTTGTGTTACACCGGTGGTGACTGGGAGGTAAGAAGAGAGTGTGGAGTGCCATTTTATTGACTGAAAGTGGCTTAATGCCAAGAAATGCATGACTGTGTCCTTCAGATGTTTCCTTCAGAAAGCATGGATCCCCATGTAACTATCACATTGAAAATACCCTCCTGAAAATTTATCCCATAGTTAGAGATCTGGGAACCTATGTGAACAATGACCTGTCCTTCAATCAATACATACCCACTATTGTAAGGAAGTCCTTTTTCATAGCACAGCTTTTATCTAAAGGTATGCCATCCAGATCTTGAGACATAATTGTCCTACTGTAGCTGGCACTCATTAGGCTGATAATTGGCTATAATGCCCTTTTCATTATGCACTTCTCCAAACACTTGTCACACAGATTATCACACAAGCTATTGAGAGATGCCCTCTGCCTTTCATATACAGCCTCAACAAACCCTATTCTGTCAAACCTATTATGCATTTGCAAGTCCAGTGGTGTCTTAAACATCTTTTTAATAAAACATGCCAGAGGGATAGGTATGACAGAGAATACCACTCCTGAGGAACAGTCTTCAATTCCACATAAAGCACAGAACATCTCTTACTCTACTCAGAAATAATTTGGATGAATGACTGAATGAATGGGTAAACACAAAGTCCCCCCTCCCCAGTTTAGCACAACTGGCCCTCATGGATATGGTAAATATGTAATCATCCTAACATATACTTTTTTGGACCATCTTTGAATATTCATATTGCAAAATATAAGGCCTATTAATTATCATGGGAATGCAATCCTAGACTTGTTAAGATCCTTACAGATCAATAGGCCAGTGAGTACCTATGAACATGCAGATGGAACCCTAGTTTAATAACTCTTCAGAAGAGTATCACCTTATAAGGTCAGAACTCTCCCACCATAAATCCAAGCTTATGTGGATGTTAAAATGACAATGGCTTGTATAAGAAGCAGTGATAATTTTTGTATGGATAGAATCCCTGGAGTGCAAATCCCTCTATCCTCTATTGTACTGCCAGTGCTGGAGCATGAATTCAAACATTTCATATGGGAATAAAAACTCTCGCCTTCTGATCTCTACTCTTGTTCATAATTCCCTGTCTTTTGCATATCATGTTTTCACAGTAGTTCAGAAAGCCTTCTATCTGGCTCATATAATTTCCAAAATCATCTTCTCTAGGTACAAGAAAGTCTTATTTCCCTCTTCCTTGTATTTCACCAGACCCATTATAGAATATAATGCTCCCTTTGGCATGTATTTGTTCAAGCATATCACTCAGTTTGAGAGACAACAGAGTTTCCTAAATAAAAAGATTAATGGCCTCATAAATCTTAATTATCAGGACAGACTGGCAGGTCTGTCTCTATATTCAGCTTCTTATAAACTCCTACATGGAGATCTGTTTGTAGCCTTTCGAACAATGAAGGATCCAACCTTCTTTGACCTCTAGTTCTTCACTAAACCAGTGGCTCCTCAAATACCCAGTTAAAGGAAGTAAACCTCCATCAACAGATAAAGAAGACAGATTGGTGTGATAGAGTCATATTCCAATGTATCTGTCATGTCTGGGACCGAACTTCACTACATGTTATGTATCCTTATATACATGTATTTTTGTCACCTTTAAGGTAAACCTAGATAAATTGATGGACAGTCCTAAATTCTCCCCCAGTCTCTATAGTATTACCCTCCTTGAGGCTGGAGGGAACTTCTGAATATGGGTTACTGGCTAAGCTTGTAATGGTCTGCAGACTAATTCCTAGCACTTACCTATGAGCCTATAAATCTGTAAAGCAAGAGTGCTACAATCTGAGCTATAACTACCATTATCTTATCTTAATTCTTTTAAGGTACATGGCATCTGCTCTTCCCACTGGGCCCCTGGATCTCTGAATTTTGTTGTGAGTCAGTAAGCTTCAGTAACATTGCTGTCCCAGCTAGTGCCATGGCACAGAGGGATGAAACCCTGACTGTGATGCAGGAGCTCAGGGTTCAATGATCAGCCTCAGCACTAGAGAACCCAGGCAGTGAGGGACAGAAATAAAGGGTTGTGGCCTACTTTCCTCTCAGGGAGGAAAAGAGAGTTGTGTGCACTTAGGGGCACACAGGGAGGGTGCAATTTTCCTGGTGAAGACTAGGGAACCCCCACTGTTGAGCTTCAGGGTTGGGGCAAGGTTGTTTTGAGGGTAACTCATCTTGCAGATGTGAAACAGCATCCTTCTCAGTCAGGCCATTGCATGTTCCCTTCTCTCACACAAAATCTCATGTGCATGACATGCTTGGGCTACTCAGAAAATCATGAACCACACTGATGGCTGCCTTAATGATGCCACCCCCCCCCCCGACTCAGTGATAGGGAATGAATGGGCTGATTTCCAAGGAGGGTAATAGTCTATCAGCAAGAGTATTGCTATCCCAACTCTTTTAATCTAGAATAAGTTCTGCAGCTAACATAACAATTACTTGTCATACCCAGAAGAGGCTAGCAGACAATGTTATTTAATGATTACAAAGAGAAATGCTTGCATTTGGTGCAGAAGATAACATGGAGCAAAGCATATTTATAAAAATAATTCATACAACACAACCATATATAAAGATTATCGGCCAGATTCAATAAAGCCTACACAGTCTGTTTACACTGTGGTGCACATATGGTAGTGCACTCAGCATACCTCTCAACTGTACAGATTTTCACAGACTGTCCAGATTTTTGTCTTATATTTTTGGTCTGTTCCTCATAAAATTCGTGGTTTTCTGGCAAAATCACTTGGATAATCTGAGGATTGAAGTCGCTAAATAATGACATACATTTGAGTTTTCAAACTTGACATCCTTCAAAAAATGTATGTTAAAACAAACCCTGTTACTCTAGCAACTTTCTAAGTTTATAAGAGCAATATTTAAAATATGTCCCTATTTTTGGGCCTTTGTCCCCCCATTTTGTTGGGCTTTGTCCAGAGTTCTAGCACTAAGAGGTTGAGAGGTATGGTGCATTGTTTTGGATTCAGTAAGTGGCTCTTCATGGTGCGTAGAGCCATGCAAACAAGGTAGACACTGTGGCATGCTAATTACAGCATAAGCAGTTGAATTGTATACTAATCAACCAATCCAAAATGGAAGAGTAGTCAACAAACTATAAAACAACTGCATAGACTCAGTGCTGGTTTTCCCTGCAAATTCCAAAACCTATTGGAATACAGCCATGTTAAGGAGTCTACACAGAAAGAATGTTAGGGGCTGCTGTTGCTTTAACTCATGTGTATGTGCAACAGGCTGAAGTCTATGCTGCTGCTGCTGCTAATAGACCATGGCCAAGAAGGAGAAGAGTTTTCAGACCCCATTTAACATTTCACAATCTGCATGAGGTGGAAATTGTACAGGGTAGATACAGACACACTACAGGAACTCTGCACCCTCTGTCATCCTCAACTCAGAGCCAGGGCAAACCAAGAGGAATCCATGCCAGTGGAGACAAAGGTATGTGTAGCACTTAGAATTTTAGCTACAGGAAACTTTCAGAGACTAACAAGGGACTTGCTGGGGGTGTCACAGGTATCAGCATCCAGGACCCTCCATCAATTCCTGAATGCTATGTTACAACATGCCAGTGACCACATATATTTTCGCCATACTCCCAAGGACAAGGCCACAAATATCCAGGAGTTCTACGCTGCAGCACACTACCCTGAAGCCCTGGGTGCCATAGACTGCACACATATAGAAATTAAGGCACCACCCAGGGAACAGGGAAGGGTCCACATAAGTCGAAAGGGCTTCCACTCTATTAACTGTCAAGTCATGTGTAATGCCAAGGGAATAATCTTGAACATGTGTGCTGGCAACCCAGGCAGTTACCATGACTCACATTTCCAGCACACCTCCCAAATGTACCAGATGTTCACTGGGGTGGGGGGATATCCCACATGATCATTTACTGGGGGATGCAGGTTATGCACTGGAACGGTGGCTGATGACACCCATCAGAAATGTACACACGCCTGCTGAAGTTGATCACTTCATCATATATTTTGTATTTTTTCTTATATTACATATGTATTCTTTGTAACGTATGTGACTTTTTTTGGAGGTCTCAACTAAAGTTTGCATTTTCTTATATTATGTACTCTCTGTGAAGTTATTTTTGTTGTCTCATCCTATGACTGTAGTTTCTTATATTATGTTTTCCCTGTAACTAGTAGTGCTTTTCCCTCTGGACCTCCAATGAAAATGGGTTACTCACCCAGTCGGGCTGTCCCTGTAAACAAACATAAAATAAAATAAAATAAAATACAAGCACATGCTCAAACTAGAAATATCAGAGAGAGTGTGTTTGGGCTGCTGACATACATGTATTGAAATATTCACTGTATGTGCCATGCTGCACAACATCATTCTGAGAAAGCAGCTTCAGCAGGATCAACAAGGGGAAGGGGCACACATCCCACCACCAGTGGCAAGGTCACCACAGCCACACACGGGTGAGGAGTCAGAGGGGGATCCAGCAGCTGCTGTGGCTGTAGGCAAACATAGGCGTGCTCAATATGACCTCACATTGGCTAAGAGACAACGCATAGCACACTCACTCACCACCTAAGGGCCTAAAACCTTTCTCCTACGCACATACATATAGTAAAATTGATGCCAGGCAATACTCACAACCTTTACCTACCCATATAATGGCTCTGTACTCTGAACATCAGACAGAGTCAGCCCTGAACTAAAACTGTTGCAAATGCTGGATTTACAAGGTAAGTGTTGTACCTGGAATGTATTGTGTAATAATACAAATGAATGGCATATCCTTGCATGTTGTTACTTGGTAATGTAAGCAAGTAAAAAGTGGGTGATTTGTGCAGAAAAGATTTTAACGTGACAGCAGAGACTTATGTGACTTTTATGTGTTCATTATCAAGTAGTAAGTCTCAGGCATCAAAGATTCACACAGTCATACCTCTCAAAAGTACTGATGGTCACCGAATGTCCTCAGTTTATCACCATACTTTTGTACTGAAAAATCATTAAAGAGCGAAGTTAGAATGTAATGAGACACATTCCAATTTCAGAGTTCACAACTCTCACAAGATCATTAACAATACTGATGCAAAAATGTTTGATTCTATCAACTGTCTAACTTTCTAAAACCAAACTATGTGAAAGGTACAATTACCAGATCAACATCCTAAGTCAGCTATGCACTCTGAGCATCAGACACAACTGTTATGTATCCCTGAATCCAAAAGATAGAAAACAGGGATATGTTACAGTTATCATCACTTGCAAAGGGTGTTGTGGTAGTGGTGGTGAGGGGGGGGGGGGGCAGGAAGCCTAGGCTGACTCAAAAGGTTGGTGAGTGAATGTGAGTAAGAAAGAAAAGCAGGCAGATATTCAGATAAAATAACAAATGGCCAGTGAGACAAAATGAGCTTTAAGCTTCATGTCTGAACAATTTAACTGTTGTATGTGTGTGTCTGTATGGATCCTTCTGGATAAATTGGTGTGTGAGTATCTGCATGAACACAGCCAAGCTCTGTGCTAGCTCTACATCTTGGTATGTCAGACAGGTGTGAGCCATGCATGGTGGAGGTGGCAGTTCATCGTTTTTATACCCGACCACAAGAACTGTCTCTGCCAGGAGTTGTACTGGTACTTCTACACCCATGGTCAGATGCACTGCTGCAATCTGAATGTGACTGATGTCTGCTGGACAAGCTCCCCTCACGAGGATGCCCAGGACCATGACCCCCCCCCCCATGGCCAGCCACGTCTGGGTGTGGACACCTCAACCACTGATGTAGACGTGGAAGTAGTGCCAATATAGGAGCATGATTGGGCATGGCCATATTGGCTAACAGCAGATGATGTGGCTGACCTACACCCATGAGGATGCTGTCCCCTCCCAGCAGATGTTCCATCACAGACACTGCCTGTTCCAATGTGTCATTCATCCAATCCGTTGAATCGCCAACACAGTGGAGGCAGTCATGCATGTCTGCCTGTGTCACATCTGCAGCCTTAAGCATTTCTCAGGAGGACCTATGGGAACATGCCTGTACCTCCATGATGGCCCTAACATATGTCGAGTGGCATAGGAAGACACCACCTGAATCAGGTGTAGGATGGACAGCAGGCCCCCTCCAAGCACTTCTAACAACCCTCCTGCATGGCACCTCACCCACACTTTGGCTATGGCCAGAGTCAACAGGCACTGAAGCCACAGTAACCATACTTCCCTAATTGAGTGTCTCACCCTCCACCCATCCAATATCTGAGGGCTCACTGGAATGGGTTGATGTAGACCTTCTGGCTGTGTCTGATGGAATTACAAGCCATGGTTGAATGTCAACTTAAGTTTCTGATTCACCCTCTGCACCCCCCCAACTGTGATTCTGTTTGGCCACCATCATCATCAGAGTATGCCGATACTCTGATATCAGGTGGTAAGAGTCCTACACTGCCACTGTCAGGATCACCTGTGATAATAAGCAACAAACACAGGAAAGAAATTAACAGCTACACTACTATAGTCAAATGTATGCTAACAAACTAACAGTGGTGGCACTACTACAGACAGTACAGCATTACACACAAGAGTCCTGACACCCACATCACACATAGATAAAATGATATATTTCTTTGAACTGCTCATTACCACTGACAAAGAAGATATTTGGGCTACCAGATGCAGTTGATGCTATGCTTCCCATTGATGATGGTCCTGGAAGAAGTAAAGCAAAAGTTAAGGAAACATGAACAGAGGGGGGTTAAATCTTTTTGCCCTTTATATGTCCATTAACTATAATTTCAACAAGAAGTTGCATGACGAGTCCAAACTAAGGCCATGTCTAATCAATCAGAATATGTTAATAACTGTAGCAATCTACAATCCCCCCCACAAACCAATTTATTGTTAAACAGAACTAGTGTATTGCTGTCAATATTTTACTACACAAGAGTATTTAACAATTGAGATACATAAGCCTACCTGGAATCTCCTCCTGGGACATACTTGTTGTCCCTAAAAAAGCAGCACTAATGTCAAGGACATGCTGCTCTGCACTTTCCTGGGAGCTGTCTGGACCCTGACAGTGGACAGCAACTCTTCATTTGCTGTCAGTGGTAGCTCTGTAGCAGGCCGCCCTGGTACCTATCTGATCATGAAACACTGCAGCTTCTCTCCATGCAGATGAGATCATGTCAGTGGCCCTATGGCACACCTGATCATATGCCCTACTGTGACTACCTATTGCATTCCCATCTGTTGCCAAATTTGCATTCTGCCTGACATATCTCCACATCCCACTTCAAGCAGAAAGACACAATGTCATCTAAAAGCTTCTACAATGACCTGATTCCCAGGGTCACTGAAGGAGGGTTTTCAGGGATTGAGATGCCTGGGTGCCATAGTCCTAGGTTTTTTTTCAGAGGGATAATACACATAAGTATCACATAACTAAAAAAGTCCTGTTTCCAGATAAAACAGAAAAGACAGCATTTCACTATTACCCACTGGAGAAACATAAAACAGTCAAGATATTGAAATATATAAAAAAAAACAGGAATTGTGTGGCTGTAACATATTGCATTCACACACAAAGCAAGGCTGGATGCAAAACAAAGTAGAGTAACAATAGCAACATATCTTTGTTTAAAACAGAAATGCAACTTTGCTCCCCCACCCCTAAAAGAACAGGCAAATGACACATTTTGCTAACAAACCATCAGTGAAATGCTAAATGTGCTATCAAATGAATTGTCCCTGAAACATGTTTACAGATTTAATACAGAACATTCCATTTTAAGCTATTGCTAATCATGTACACCTGTGGAATGCCTTGACAAACATGCCCATGCCATCAGTACACTTCTAAGTAATGCATACAAATAAAAGAAGTATTTGCTAATGCAGATATATATGTATTAGGATTCACTATACAATCTCAAAATACTGAAATATCGAATTTCAGTATTTCAAGACTGAATAGTCGAACACCCACATACCCGAACACACAAAACCATGAATATCACAATAGCGACCATACATACATACACACACACACACACACACACACACACACACACACACACACACACACACACACACACACACACACACCTACCTAACTACATTAAAACAAATAAAACAACACACTAAAACACAACATAACACACGCACACACACATACACCTACCTAACTGCACTAAAACAAATAAAACAACACACAAAAACACAACATAACACACAAACACATACACACACACCTACCCTACCTATAAGCAGGGGGCCAAGCCCCCCTGCTCCCGTCACACTCCCCTACTTATATATACTAACTCTGAGGTCACACTAAACACACAAACACACAAAAAACACCACCACACACACTAACATCCCCATCTAATACCCTTAAACAAAGACCACTTACCTAAAACCCCAGATAAATCCACAAACCACACATCACAAACGCAACACCACAATAGCAGATTCGGCATTTCCATAGTCGACATACTGCAGTTTTGCGTAACTGCACTTTCGTGTATTCCATCTCAACGTACTGAAATTTGGCATTTCAGTACATCGAGATTCTCTAGTGTTTTCATGTATTACCAGCTTTTCTTAATGACATTTCAGCATATGCAGTATATAGTTGAAAATGCAAGCATACCTTCTCAAGGTCAGTAGTCTTCCGTGCAGATATAGCCCAAAGTAATATCTTCTTCTGTGTTCTCCACATACACAAGTCACCTCCCCTTTAGGTTTGTTATCTACATGGTTGCCTTTTTATGGTATAGATTCTGAGCTGTAAACATGGTGAAGATGCAAATCAAGTGTGAACTCATTTGAATTGCTGAACCTCATATACTTGATTCCGTGTTTCATATGTAAACATAATGCAGGCACTCCCTTAGTGTTTGTTGCTAATGGATTGCAACTGTGAATGATTATTGGTAGGGAGAAGGAAAACACAACAGCAATGCAGACTGCCCTACCTCCAGTGACTGTGTCAGTTTAGACTTACAAAGTATAGAAGTAATTTTATCAAGGTTTGAAATGTAAGTAACCAGCACACATTTCACAGTTTATGTTCAGTAACATCCAACCTCCCCTTCATTTATTGACAGCTGCATATTATTGTGATTTAATATCCTCACACATTTTAAGGACAATGATATAGAATGCTTTACAGACTGCAGGTCTCAGATTACTGATTGGATAAGACAAGAATGAGAAACAAACACAGAGAGATAAGACAGACCTGCAGGCAATAGTCATCAATGGTTGCATGATCACTCAGTGCAGAACATCCAAAATGAATACATGCACAAATAACTGTCATATTGTTTGTTAGTGCTGTGGATGAAGTTGCAGTTGATTGCATGCAGAATGATTTCAGTTCCATGCTGCAAACTTGGTTGTGTGGCAAAGAGGGATAAGACACCCTTACTGTCTTCTGAAGGTTCATTGGAGTGAGAGCTCAAATCCAGACCTATGTAAAAATATTTCATATTTACTAACAAACATTTTTTAGTGTTTATTTCATAGATTGCCTTTCTTCAAACTACTTTTCCTTTATTTATTTATTTATTTATTTATTTATTTTTTGCCAATGTTTGCACGGTGCATGGCTTAGTGCAAACAAGGGAAACAGAAAAACACAATGACTGTAAGGTTTAGCTGTGCTTATCTCATGTGTGTGATGCTTAGCAGTGCACAAACCAGGATAGTGGCCCACACAGGAAGCAGACAGAACACCTGTTGACAGGGAATCTGTAAAGGTTTAAAGGTCAAAAAGGATACATTGTTGCAATTTTTGCCTTCCACTGCACAATGTCACTAAGCGATGTTGAACAGGGGTTAGGAAGACTCCCCCAACAACTGCAGCTATCGAACACCTGCAGACAGGATGCAGTCAATAACCAAAACTTTATACATTCAATTAATTCTGTGGGGCATCTTACAAACACTCTAAGCATTGCTGTGCAGCAGGTAACACACAAAACATAAGAATGAATAGGAAATTATGGAAATGTCATGTAACTACTCCTGTGCCAGTAGGTGTAAGTGTAGAACTGGAATACAGATGGTCCTGGGTTTTAGTACAAGGTGTGCAACCGATTTTTACTGTTGTGACAGCCCATTTTATGGCAATGAACTGAAAAAATGTACAAATGTTATTTCATATCCTAACTGTAAAAGCAAGTATGCATGTATTAATCTGCAGCACAAACCAACTTTAGGTGTCAGGTATAAGGCTGTAGTCAGAGGTTGTGGGTTCAAATACACAAGTAACAACTTTACAGTACTGCATTTCTTCAATAATATTATATAAATTAAGCCCTATACAAGTGGCATAAATGCCCTCCTGTTAACTGTAATCTGTATAAATGGACTACGCATATGTGCAATATATTCACATTGCAAGGATTACTTTCAGCAATCTGTAGTTATAGTGTGTAGTTATTAGGGCATATACTAAAATGTAATACTTCAGATAAAATAGTTGCATAGTTGCATTAATGGATTGTATGTCACATATGATGGTACTAAGTTTATCTATTGTTTTTCTATCACCCTAACCCTTATCACTTTTTATTATGTGTCATCAAAATGTCTCCATGTCATTCATCTGTAAAAAAATCACTAAATGCTTCACAGCACAGAAAGGTAGGCCAGCCCCAGTGGGTCAGCCTGCCCCTGTTCCACCTGCTCCAGAACCGATGCCCAGCATATCTGGAACCAAATCTGGCAGCACTTCCTCTGCTGCCCCTGCACTATCTGCACCCTCAGGTAGCACTTCCCCAGCAGCTGGTGCTGTGGTACCCTCCAGGAGAAGTGGCAGAGTGGGGATTTCATCACCTGCCAGGAGATTCCAGGGTTGATGCGTAGGGTTGTGCAACTTGTGACATCCCCCCTCTGGGCCAGTAATTAAGGAGCCTGAATCCTCATCACTGACACTGGTGATAGAGCATTCACTTGGAACAAAAATGGATACACACAGTATTTCCAGATGCAGCTCTCTGCACCAAGCAAAATTTCCCTTAACAGCACACTGGGAACACACTCAGTCCAAGGTCTGGGTTTCCTTCTATCTCTCTCGAGGTCCCCAGTAAGACTCCTCACTAGCACAGCTATAGACTTGAGTCCTCAGCCAAGTGTTCCAGGCCAAGTCCTCCATCACCCTCTCTGTGAAACCAGTGCTCTGTGTCCATGCTCCAAGTAGCTCACACACACACACACACACACACACACACACACACACACACACACACACACACACACACACACACACACACACACACTCTTTGAGATTTGATATTCACACACAAACATACCTGGGAAAGTCTGGCACAGATTTACTAGCTATGGCTCTCTGCCCCGACCATAAGGTAGATACTGCCATCAGGACACTCCAAAGTCAGCTACTCTAAGGCTTTTACAAAGGTACCCAATTATACTGAGTAAAATTAATATGAATACAAATGGTAGTGTTTGACCAATGCAGTAAGGCTTTCAGGAGTGGCAACAGTGTCACCACATAAATATAAGTACTCTCAAAGGTTAAAATATTCTCTAAAGGACTAGCCACAGTGAAAAGTTTAAATATAATTTAATAATAAATAGTAAAAGAACAAGAAAATACTAAATATCTATTTACAATAAACACCAGAGTTTCAATCACAGAACATATTAAAAATAACACAGATGAATAGATTCAGTGGGATACAGAATAACACTACTTAACTTATCTCGCTATATTTTCCTGACTGATCTAAAGAGCTACTATTTCCTCATTACTTATTAAAGCGAGGCAAGATGAAGTAGGTGAGTGATCTTCCTTCTTTGTCAGGTTTCAAAAACAGACTGCTCTCAGACTTCTGTTTCATCTACTATTAAACATGCTGGATTACAGAATGACATCACATACATCTGATCATCTGACTTCTGGTTCCCATACTACCCCCCTTTTGCTAGGAACTGAAACAGATTTTCACACATATGTGTTACCATACACACAGCTAGGGTTTTGCTAGGATGTGTTATAGCCTCTGGAAACCATAAAACCATTTCAACACTTCCACCCTTCCAGGTGAGCAATTAGTTCACTGCTAAGGACAATACAGCAGGATTCCTTGTCCTTATTTTCACAGATATTTTGTCTCTGGCTGCAATCAGAACTGTAAGATACAATCTTTATGGCCTAAATTAAGTAATTTAATTTCAGGGTATTTTTCTAAAAGTAAGCTGGGGCTGAGCTTAACCTCTTCTCTTCCAGTATCGTCTTGTTATAATATATACATTTAATCAGTTACAGTAGTACAATCTGACATACATGTGTATATATTTTCTGTTCAGCTTGACACACTGTTGGTACATTTTTAACACAAGCAGCTTTACAAATACATTTTTTAACACAAGCATCTGTACAACTTAGCTTGATGAACAAATGACATATAATTCTTTACAAAACTCCAGCTAGCTATGCTGGCATATGTTACACATCCACTGCCCTAATTCTGGCATAGCTGGCAGTACCTCACATCATCTCACACCTCACTACTGGTGTATGCCTACATCAGACTGAGTGGCTGCTCTTCCTCATGGTATGTAGGAGGAGAAGACATCAAGCACTCCAGCTGCCAGTGAAGTAATGGGAAAGTGATGACAGTGAGGGAGGACTAGATTCTCACTGTCTCCATATTTGATGGGCATGAGGCTGGGTTGTCCCCTCCCTCATACCATTCATTGTATCCCCCAACCTTTTGTGTCCATCACTGTCCCTGTGTCTTGTCTTGTTTGTTTGCCATACCCAGCATACTCTTACTGAATTAAAAAAAATGGGCACCTGTCCCACAAAAAGTATTGTCCCATACATAGCTCTCCATTTCTCACACATTTCTTCTTGACACACTTCATTTGGTCCAATTGGCTATACAATATGATTATGTTGTTGTCACCCCTCCTTCTGTAGGTGACAGTCCAAATTCAGCTAATATTCTGCACATATTTTCAGTTTACACTGTTGAAGAAATGGATAGCTATGTTTTTTTCTTGCCTCCCTCCTGCACATTCCTGTATTGCTTTTCCTTTGTACTTCCCCCTGATTACTCCCCATTTCACCACTTTCTTATCTACCCCATTTTAACAACTATAATCTGGTCAAAAAATAGAATCACACACAACACACATAAGTACCTGAAAAATCAATGGATCCCTTCTCTTTTTGGCAACTATATTTGTGCAGAGTTTAGCATCACTCACCAAGGCCAAGTGATGTGAGTGGTTCTACAATGCTGCTGTTACCTCTGCACAAAGTTGCTTAACCCTGCTGCGCTACATCAACACATACTAAAACATGCTGAATGTACTATAAAGAATAATGTCACTGCATTATCACTGTTTATTTTAAAGTATTAAATACACCTGGATTAAAACCCAGTATCATCTGGGCTCAAAAAGAAATGTGTCAACGCATTTACACCTGTTACCACAGAGTCAGCTAAGCAGCAGGTGTGTTTCATATACTCAGTACTAACTCTCAGAATTTTAACAGTGAGCCCCACATTTGCACACTTCTTAACTATGTGCAAACAGGGAAAGTAATGAAAATGTGTATATCCATCTCACAAACCCACTGCTCACCACTGTGCTATGCAAAGTCAATATTAGCATGTATTAGTACTATTTACTGTCCATTTACTCTTCATGCCATGAAACTGCATGCGGAAACATAAACTGAAGACCCTATCTAACAATATGTCACTTATTTAAAATGCAGCCATGTGTTACCTCCCCCCATGCACTGCAACCCTAGCCTTTCAGTACTTGTTCACTAATATATCAACCACACTACATAAATTAATAAATGTGTGATATGCAATCCACATCAATCTGGTAATATGCAGAACTAGAACTATCTTCACAATTGAACATGCCTACACATCCATTTCATGCAGGCTTCCCAACATCTTCTCTGCAACATCCACTGCTGATGTCATCCACAACAAGTTGTTCTGCAGCCTTGTAAAAGTCAGACTTGTGCCATGGCACCTATAAGTACTGAGCTCTGTAATCTGTGTACTTAGTTAGGGAGTTCTGTTCTCGCTATTGTCAAGTGTGTGTGTGTGTGTGTGTGTGTGTGTGTGTGTGTGTGTGTGTGTGTGTGTGTCTGTGCACTTGCTTGACATGAATGTGAGACACTGATATTGCCATATTCTCTGCACCATGTCATCACTTTTAAAGCATTGTCTGAGACACTCCAAGTCAGACTTAGCACATGCCTTAAATACAGAGTTCTGTAGTCTGTGTACTTAGGTAGGGGTGCTGTTCTCACTGCAGTCAACTGGGTTGTATGTGTTTGCACACTTGCATGACATTAGAGAGAACTTTTTACACCAGCATGTGAGACATTGCCATTACCCTATTCTCCTCACCAGATACTGTTGATGTAATCACATATAAAGCATTGTCTGAGCCACTCCAAGTCAGGCTTGAGCTGTGGTTCTTGCCTTAAATACAGAGTTCTATAGTCTGGGTATTTATATAGGTAGGGGTTCTGTTCTCAATGCAGTGTGTGCGTGTGTGTGTGTGTGTGTGTGTGTGTGTGTGTGTGTGTGTGTGTGTGTGTGTGTGTGTGTGTGTGTGTGTGTGTGTGTGTGTGTGTGTGTGTGTGTGTGTGTGTGTGTGTGTGTGTGTGTGTGTGTGTGTGTGCTTATGTGTGCGTGTGTGCATGTGTGCGCGCATGTGTGTGTGTGTGTGTGTGTGTGTGTGTTTACTTGCATGACATTAGAGAGAGCTTTTTACACTATCATGTGGAACACTGCTATTACTATATTCTCCTCACCAGAAACTGCTGATGTCATCACCTATATCTGATTTGTGGATGGCACTATTTCCACTACAGCAGGGTCAAAGACTGGCCTGGAGGCCAGGCAGAAGTCACCTCATTCTATATGATACAGATTACAGTGACATCCCTTTCAGTCTGTCCACATACATTATGACATGGTTTGTAGGCCCTGTGTTTTCTTGGTGAGATATCCCTGTGGTCTCTCCAACTGCTGCATGGTTCTGGTGAGGTACATTCAAACAGGAGCATTATACTCTATTAATGTTCTGATGAGGTTCGAGTACAGTGTGATTATATACTCCTCAAAGCTTAATACGATGGCATGACTTATGATGTGCACAACATAGCCTTTCCATACCACTGTGGACACTTGGTGGTCAAAGTTCAAATTGCTAACTATATGTGTTCCCAAGTCTTGCTTCACTGGGTTTCAGCATAGCAGAAGTGTTGTCAATGCTGTAATTACCAGGGAATTCCACTTTGCCGAAGGACAAAATAAAGACACTTTTTGCATTTATTTGTAGACCATGTGGCTTTGTCACCAATCATTTGTCTGTATTAGCTCCTGCTGTAATCTGTTATCATCATTGGTGGACTCAATGACTGCACTTAATATGCAAGAATCAGCAAATGTGGTAAGCCAAATGCCATATACTTTAGCCTGAACTGTCAAGAAATAGATTCTAAACAGTAAAGGGACAAACACAGATCCCTGGGGTACACTGATGGTGACAGCTCTACTGGTACAAGTTGATTCACCTACTTTCACAGTATGTGTTCTGTCAGTGAGCCAATTGGTTACCCATCTAGTGATGTAAGGGTTGATCCACAGCTGGAAGAGTTTCTCAATGATAACTGTGTGGGGGATTGTGTCCAACCCAAGGCCAGATCAAGATAGGTGGTATGCACTGTCTTACTTTCATCCAGACCTATCACACCTATCACACAGACTCAATGGGCTGTGACAACATCATCGCCTATAGCATGACTCAGCACATACACCTTCCTGACACTGTTGAAAACACACATCAACACACATTCTCCACATACTATGTTCCTGTACAAGGGTGTACATCAACATGTATCCATCTGATTTGGGAGAGGACAGCACCCAATGCATGCATGTATAGACATATCCTGACTCTTCTCATCTGTGAGGTAGCCCATGTCATAATGGACCTTTTCTAAATGGATATTAGTAATATCCCAGCTGTGTGCAACAGACCTTTGTGAGTTGTTAATGCTACATCATGTCTATTATATCTGTTAGATGGCTTCAAAGAGGTCACCAAGGCATGCATGATGACAACACTATCATCCTTTTGAACTTGACATGCCCAAGACATTTGACACAAATCCACACTGAGGTATTCACTCAGCACTGTCAGATGTGGGCATAAACACATATATCACCAACTGGGTAGACCAATGGATCATATATGAGGCATCTAAAAAGACTGAAATGTGTGGAGTGACCTATATCTCAGGTCCAGTGATCATGTCCATACATCAGGGCTGTCTGCTAGGCCCTTTCCTGCCCATTATTTAAGTCACAGACATCACAAATGATATACACATCCTGTGTCCAAACAGCTGTCTGAAGGACTACAGATTGTGGGCAGTCATTGACTCCATCTGTGATATTCTTATAATACAGACAATATCAACACACACCAAAGATTTCTGCCACAATCATGACAACACCTGCAATGAAACAAAAACATAGGGGGGATTTGTTACATCATGACAACAAACACACAACCAAGGATAATGTAGGCATCACACCCTATAATCAGACCCATGGTTATGTGACCTGTGTCCTGGGATAGATGGCATGTGGAACATCCACCAGCATGTGGCCACTGTGCTGACTACTCCCTTGTATGCAACACAAATACCAAGAATGTGAAGGACACCCACATCAAAGGTCATAATACCACCATAATTCACAGTCTTCATCACACCAGTAACTGAGTACAATGCACCCTTCTTCATGTATCTCCCTACAGATCTTCCAGTGATGTCAAACTGAAGTGTACCACCTATGCCACAGTGAGCTGTGACACATCTTATTGGCCATACCTAGGTATTCTTTTTGTTACATATACATTACTGTCTGATAGTGGAGACCATTCAGCAAGTTACACCAGATACATATGTGAAACCTGTTCTGGTAATGCACACAGTACATCCATAGCTGTTTGACAACATTGATGGCATGGGTAACATTCGTGACCATGTGGATTGTGACATATATATATATATATATATATATATGCCATGCTCACCAGTCAACTAGCCTGTATTGATCATAATGCCAGATACAGGTATAGCAGTGTTCCTCCTAACACCTCCAGCAGATGTTACGGTGTTCGGACAATGTGCACGATTACCTCATTCTATATGATACAGATTACAGTGACATCCCTTTCAGTCTGTCCACATACATTATGGCATGGTTTGTAGGCCCTGTGTTTTCTTGGTGAGATATCCCTGTGGTCTCTCCATCTGCTGCATGGTTCTGGTGAAGTACATTCAAACAAGAGCATTATACTCTATTAATGTTGTGATGAGGTTCGAGTACAGTGTGATTATATACTCCTCAAAGCTGAATACGATGGCATGACTTATGATGTGCACAACATAGCCTTTCCATACCACTTTGGACACTTAGTGGTCAAAGTTCAAATTGCTAATTATATGTGTTCCCAAGTCTTGCTTAACTGGGTTTCAGCATAGCAGGAGTGTTGTCAATGCTGTAATTACCAGGGAATTCCACTTTGCAGAAGGACAAAATAAAGACACTTTTTGCATTTATTTGTAGACCGTGTGGCTTTGTCACCAATCATTTGTCTGTATTAGCCCCTGCTGTAATCTGTTATCATCATTGGTGGACTCAATGACTGCACCTAATATGCAAGAATCAGCAAATGTGGTAAGCCAAATGCCATATACTTTAGCCTGAACTGTCAAGAAATAAGATTCTAAACAGTAAAGGGACCAACACAGATCCCTGGGTACACCGATGGTGACAGCTCTACTGGTACAGGTTGATTCACCTACTTTCACAATATGTGTTCTGTCAGTGAGCCAATTGGTTACCCATCTAGTGATGTAAGGGTTGATCCACAGCTGGAAGAGTTTCTCAATGATAACTGTGTGGGGGATTGTGTCCAAACCCAAGGCCAGATCAAGATAGGTGGTATGCACTGTCTTACTTTCATCCAGACCTATCACACCTATCACACAGAATCAATGGGCTGTGACAACATCATCGCCTATAGCATGACTCAGCACATACACCTTCCAGACACTGTTGAATACACATGTCAACACACCTTCCCCACATACTATGTTCCTGTACAAAGGTGTACATCAACATGTATCCATCTGATTTGGGAGAGGACAGCACCCAATGCATGCATGTATAGACATATCCTGACTCTTCTCATCTGTGAGGTAGCCCATGTCATAATGGACCTTTTCTAAATGGATATTAGTAATATCCCAGCTGTGTGCAACAGACCTTTGTGAGTTGTTAATGCTACATCATGTCTATTATATCTGTTAGATGGCTTCAAAGAGGTCATCAAGGCATGCATGATGACAACACTATCATCCTTTTGAACTTGACACGCCCAAGACATTTGACACAAATCCACACTGAGGTATTAACTCAGCACTGTCAGATGTGGGCATAAACACATATATCACCAACTGGGTAGACCAATGGATCATATATGAGGCATCTAAAAAGACTGAAATGTGTGGAGTGACCTATATCTCAGGTCCAGTGATCAGGTCCATACATCAGGGCTGTCTGCTAGGCCCTTTCCTGCCCATTATTTAAGTCACAGACATCACAAATGATATACACATCCTGTGTCCAAACAGCTGTCTGAAGGACTACAGATCGTGGGCAGTCATTGACTCCATCTGTGATATTCTTATAATACAGACAATATCAACACACACCAAAGATTTCTGCCACAATCATGACAACACCTGCAATGAAACAAAAACATGGGGGGATTTGTTACATCATGACAACAAACACACAACCAAGGATAATGTAGGCATCACACCCTATAATCAGTCCCATGGTTATGTGACCTGTGTCCTGGGATAGATGGCATGTGGAACATCCACCAGCATGTGGCCACTGTGCTGACTACTCCCTTGTATGCAACACAAATACCAAGAATGTGAAGGACACCCACATCAAAGGTCATAATACCACCATAGTTCACAGTCTTCATCCCACCAGTAACCGAGTACAATGCACCCTTCTTCATGTATCTCCCTACACATCTTCCAGTGATGTCAAACTGAAGTGTACCACCTATGCCACAGTGAGCTGTGACGCATCTTATTGGCCATACCTAGGTATTCTTTTTGTTACATATACATTACTGTCTGATAGTGGAGACCATTCAGGAAGTTACACCAGATACATATGTGATACCTGTTCTGGTAATGCACACAGTACATCCATAGCTGTTTGACAACATTGATGGCATGGGTAACATTCGTGACCATGTGGATTGTGATATATATATATATATATATATATATATATATATATATATATATATATGCCATGCTCACCAGTCACCTAGCCTGTATTGATCATAATGCCAGATACAGGTATAGCAGATGTTACGGTGTTAGGACAATGTGCGCGATTACCCTCAGATTGCCGACATGTCATAATAGTTGTACAGGTGTGTTTGTGCAGAACCATCTCTGATCACTCAGAATCACATATGTTATGTCAGAGACATGTGATTACTGGTGGGATTAATCTAATATTGTCCATGATTATGCATGCTTCTTTTACTGTTGTCGTTGAGCCTTCACCTGTTTCCCACCTGCTGGAGACCTCTGCTGAGATTACACTCATATTCAGGCAAATCAGCTTGCACAGCTTCACAATATGTACTCTACTACAGTTGTATATAACATCCCTTATATACGCCCTCTGCATTGTTCATGTAAGGATGCTTATCTCACAAAAACATCTTCTCCATTGTTATGTCACCTTGTGTGATAGTCACATAATACACATTTTCAGTGTGCAGTCTGTACTGTCTCATATTGATATGTGATTGGTGTTCCTGCTACAACTGTATTCCATTGACATGCCCTCATCTGCTGTCCTCTTTCCCTGTGTTCATTCCTACAATTCATGTGTGTGTCCCTATTCAATACACACACTTCCCCTGACTGTTTATTTTACATGGCAGTCCCTTATCATTTACACTGCTTCTGTACAGAATGCCTAGACTGGGATTTCACAATACTCTGCACTGTATACATTGATCTGTACTGTGCTTAGATCATATACATAACTATATGTTCTCTCCTTACTCTTTCTCTTTTCCCTCCTTCCCCTATTGTTCTATTAAGTAACTGCTGTTTGCCCTCAAACCAACTTCTACTATTCATTCATATTCTCACCTTGGATGTTTTATTTATGGCCTTATTACCCTATACCTATATAACAGTTTCATCCTAACATGTTTTGTTCTGCACTATGTCATGTTATTATTGTACCCCTGACTATGGAGATGCTCAACTTTCGTGTCAGGACAATTTGTAGCAGGTCTAGTTCATCCTATATAATTTTGTTTTTTTAACTTTTTTATGTAATTTCTGTAAATAATTTTCATGTACTTGTTTTTATTACTTTATGGAGCTTTTCTCCCCGGGCCTCCACTGAAAATGTGCTTCCTTGGCCCAGTGGACTTTCCTGGTGAACAAATGGCAATAAATAAGCCCTGATAATTATTGTGGCATTCTGCGCAATCCAGCTAAGCTACTATGCTCTGAGGTAACCAGGTTTGTTATCTGTGTTGCTTTATACTGTTGCCAGCCATGAAATAGTGCTTGTTTACATTTGAATGTAGTGTGCAGCATGAATATGTAATTAGCACTGCTGCTCACCACAAACACACTTAAACTCCGTCTAGGCCTCACACGAAGTCTACACAGAGTTTACTGAATCCCAGGGTATAAATATTAAATTAATATGTGTGTGTGAGATCCAAGACCATAATATCAAGCAGATGGCTCTTCTTCTTTCAAGAGTCTCACTGTTGAGGTTTTACAGTTTTGTGGTCCTTCCAGTGTCTCAGTGTGATTGCATTGGGATATTGTTTATTGATCTGACAGTCAGGTTTTGAATAATAAACCTATATACATATATATATATATATATATATATATATATATATATATATATTTGAAAAACTGTATATGTTTGTGTAACTGAACTGCTATTCATTAGTTATTTTAATGTCTGTATTTTGCACTGTATTCTCTTTAAATATTGTAATTAATTATGGTATATAGACCATGCCATTTTTTATAACAAAGTCTGGCCAGTGGAATGTAATTATACTATTTAAGTTGATGAAGCACCATTTGGGCATGAAATTTGTGCATACTCTGAGTTTTGATATTTTAATAAAACCACCTGTGCTATTCATGAGCCAAGCTGGTTATTGTATTATAAAAGTCAATCGAAAGTTTTGCATATCTTTTTTTCCTATTTCCAGTTGCTGAAAGTGTAGCATGACATTACAATATGACAATACACAACTGAGCCCAGTGCTTTAGCTGACTAATTCAGTTTTTTTCTTGCTTTTCTCCAATGTACTTTCATTGTTTTCTTCTGTTGAGACAGCTTTTTTCTAATGCATAGTGCAGAGTACCCAACACAGCATAGGTGTACTGTGCCAATATTAAAATGAGTCCAATCTGCTATAAAATCAATAATGCAAACCAAGACAAATGATTAGTGTTTTACTTCCCATTTGTTTTTTTTACTGCATCATTTTAATAATACAATACACATGTAATTATACTATGGCGTCTTTGCTTTCTCTACCCATTTTCATTTTATAACTTATCTACAATATTAAGTAATCAAAGTAAAATAAAACACCCAATAGAGCATTCATTGCAATTCCATGCTAATAAACTATTGCTAATGCCATGCAACTCAACATTCACTATTGACAGATACTTTTTTTATTTCTTTCCATGTCTGCTTTACATTGTTATCCCCATCAAAAATGTCGTATCATATATAAATCATATAAATATAATTTGGAGGTAGCCATAAAACGTAAAATGTATCAGTCTTTCATATGTATTTTGATTCCGCTGCTCCTTAGAATCTCTCCAATAATCAGTAATTCTAGTTTCTGTTTTACTACAACATACCAACCCATTCATTCCTTCGTGCCTAATTCGTAGAACAATACCAAGAATGATAGGCTAGAGGCAGAAATTGTGGTGATCGTCCTATACAGCCTAGGGAGATTTGATACCCTGCTAACCTCCTAACAGCCTTTCTTCCATCAGCCCTCGGTTGTGGTGCAGTACCCACTATACCAAGCCCAGAAAGCATGTACATTCCCCCACCTACATAATACTTCACTGAAGAATGAACACTCCTTAGCTTAACTCACACTCCCGTGTCCCTTACAGTGGAATATTGGGCCTTCCCACATGTAGTCTGGTTGTGGTAGGAAGTTTACAGGTTCACTCTGCCTAGATGTGCAACCTAACCCCAATCACTCATTTCCATTTCTCCCTTCTCAACTCTTCCAGTGCCTGAGATGTTAGCTGAAATTGAATCTTAAAACTTCTATAGCAAACATACCAACTCAAGATCTAGTATACCGTTAATTAATTTCAATTCAAATGGTCATTGAGGACCTTGAATAGATTTTCCATGACAGGTTGTATTTTATATGAGAATACTGCTGAATATTGTTTTGTTAGAGTCAACATATTGATGCATCACATTAATGTGATAGTTTTCACCTGTGTATCTCAATTACATCTCACTAGAGCTGCATTGGGTACTCATATTGCACTGGTTGCAGCCTGCTCATACTTCACTGCTTACATCTTACTTGTGTTGCACTGCTTTTCCTCACTCCTGCTGCACTTTTTTACATCCCGTTCATGCTGCACTGGTCATGTCTCACTAATGCAGCTCTGGTTTAGCTCAGTAATGTTGCACTGGTTACATCTCACTCAGCATGCACTGCTTACGTCCCACTCACACTGCTCTGGTTTATGTCACTTATGCAGTACTAGTTTATGTTACTCATACTTCACTTGTTACATTTTACTTATGATGCGCTGCTTTACCTGACTCATGCTGCACTGGTTACAGCTGACTCATGTTGCATTGAATATATTTTACTCCTGCTGCACTTTTATTAACTCACTGATGCTGCAGTTGTTATGTCTCACTAGTGCTGCACTGATTATATCTTACTTATGCTGTACTGGTTACATGGTTACATCTCACTCATGCTGTGCTAGTTACTTGGTTACATCCCACTCAAGCTGCATGGTTACATGGTTACATCTCACTCATGCTGTGCTAGTTACTTGGTTACATCCCACTCATGCTGCATGGTTACATGCTTACATCTCATTTATGCCGCATCGGTTACATGATTACATCTCACATATGCTGCACTGGTTACTTGGTTACATCTCACTTTTGCTGCACTGGTTATATTCCTCTCATGAAATACTGGTTCCACCTTTTTCATGTCACACTGGTTATGTCTCACTCATGCTGCACTCTTTTCATCTCATTCAAGCTTCACTGGTTGCTGCCTCACTCGTGCTGCACTGATTATATCTTACTTATGCTGCAGTGGTTTGCCTCACTCATGCTGTACTGGTTACAACTCATTTATGCTGCACCAGTTACATGGGTACATCTCACTCATGCTGCACAGTTATATGGTTACACCTCACTCATGCTGCAGAGTTACTTGCTTACATCTCACTTATGCTGCATTAATTATATTCCTCTCATGATACATTGGTTTCACATTATTCATGCTGCACTAATTATGCCTCACACATGCTGCTCTGGTACAGCTCTCCTATCCTGCAATAGTTACATCACACGTATGCTGCACTGAATACATTTTACTCATGCTATATTGGTTATACTCATGTATGCTGCATTGGTCACACCTCATTTATGCTGCACTGGTTATGCCTTACTCATGCTCTGGTTTCATCCCACTCATGCTGCACTGAATACATTTTACTCATGCTATATTGGTTATACCCATGTATGCTGCATTGGTCACACCTCATTTATGCTGCACTGGTTATGCCTTACTCATGCTCTGGTTTCATCCCACTCATGCTGCACTAATTTATCCCAATCATGCTACACTGGTTATTTATCACTCGTGTTGCACTGGTTGCATCTCACGTATGCTGCGTTGGTGTCCTGGTTCACATCAGTCATGCTGCACTGGTTGCATTTCACTTGTACTGTATTGATTCCACCTTATTCAAGCTGCATTGGTTATGCCTTCCTCATGGCCTGGTAAGAACTTATTCCTAAGTGGTCTTGTCTCACTCACAGTATAGCATAAGTATTAGACTGGATTGTAGTTTCAGACCCTAGAAAATTCACCACCACCACAGGAATAATGTCAGATTCTCTCAGTGACCATTTCCCAATCTATGCAACCAGACATCTCACACATCCACTTAAACAGCATGTTTATAAAACAATACACAACCTGTCCAAGTTTAACCCAGAAATATTCCTTACTATTAATTGGAACATTCTAAAAATCCTCCCCTTAGATGACATTGTTGTGAATGAATTCAATACAGCTTTCAAAACATCCCACAATATCTTTATTAAGAGCTCTCGTCTTTAGTGTACTGTTCTTTTTCCTGAATTTTTCTTCTTTCTGAAGAAGCCCAGTACACTAAGGAAGAACCTGCTTAATAAAGATTTTGTAGGACGTTCGTACTGAAGTCTTCATTCCCTTTTTTGTTGTTCCATAGTTTGTCATTGATTGTTTCAATGTGACTTTCTTAAATACTCAAAAACAGCCTTACACTTCTTAGGAGGAAGAGACTAAAACCAAATATTGCAATTTTGGAATCCAAAAATGGGTAGAATGCTAATGCAGGATAGAGAAAAAGCATGGAAAGAATGGCAAGAATATAAACACCACAACATTTCAAAAATGTCAGAATTATCCACAACTGTACTAGCAAACAAATAAATGAAGAGGAAAAAAAACTATACTATAACAACAATCAGAACAATAGTAAACACAGCCATAAAACATTCTGGTCAGCCATTAATAAAATCTTACATCCTGGCCAAAAATTCTACCCTAACCTCTCTCTCAGTAAGTCATCCCTCAAAACTGCAGTATAATTCAACTCTTATTTCATAGGCAGGATAGTGTCCCTAACTAAGGATTCTCCAACATCTAATCCTAACCCTGCCCAACAGCCTCATGTCACCACATCCACTTTAACCTTCAAACCTGTGCCCACATCGTATATAAAATTACTCTTAAACAAGCTCAAACCATGATCCACTTCAGCTGATGACCTTCCAAGTGAGTATCTTAAAATAGCAGCCAGTAGCATTGCCTATACTGTTTCAATTCTTATAAACAGGTCAGTCCAGAAATCCCATGCTCCCACTGTGGAAAAAAATTGCACATTGTTCTTCTACACAAAGGAGGAAATTCAACAGAAATCCTTAACTTTAGACTATAGCAATCTTACCCCCTCTCCAAAATACTTGAAAAATGTATTTTAAAACAATTGCTAAACTATCTCCTGCAGGAAGAGCTCCTATCCCCCAACACAACACAGCTTCTATCCCTCCCATAGTACTAACACCACACTTCTAACATTTATAGATACTGTGAATAAAGCTAGAGAGAATAGCAAATAAATCTCCTCCTTATTTCTAAGCAGTTTGTCACAGTAAACTTCTACTTCAAATGTCCTCAAGAGGTCTATCTCAACCCAGCTTCTATGGTTCAAAAGCTACTTGTCCAATAGGTATAAGTCTATAAAATGGCACTCCACCCTCTCTCCATTCCCCAAGTGACAACTGCTGTACCACAAGGTTCTGTCATTGGTTCGCTCCTCTTTATGGCATATAAAAGGATCACCATCACCCTCTACACATCCCCACAACAGGCCTCCCTAATACAACATGCAGATGAATCCACACTCATATACATATCAGACAACCCGGCACATCTCCAAAAAATTACTTGGGTAGCTTTAACAGCCAACTCATGCTGAGCCCTCCAAAAAATACTTCTTTTTTTCCCCAAACCCCTCTCTCATGAAAACAAATTAAACCTCTCTCTTAATAATGTAACCATTGAAGTCACTTCTCATAGCAAATTATTAGGGATGATAGTGGATGATTATCTTACAATCAACCTGCATATGTAAAATTGCATAAAAAAGTGGAATGCTTTACAGAACCAAAAACTTTCTCAACAACGCAACTAAAACTGCCCTTGCCACTACTTACCTACTCCCCTCACTACTTTCTGGCATTCCTATCCTTATTAACATCAAAGAATCACAAAAAGCAACACTTGAACAATGTTATAATAAAGTGGCTAAATTTGCAGTACTGGTTATATCCTATTAATTCTACATTGATTTCACCTCATTCATGCTGCACAAAGCCCCTTCCAGATCCTGCCACTGTATAGCACTAAAAGCCTAAACTGGTCCAAACTACCCCATAAACTAAGATTTACACAGCTTCTTGCCACCTATAAAATTATCCAGCATCCATCTGCTTGTCCAGCACTAAATACTATTTTACACAACTACGTTCCCACTCAGTCATGATGATCCAGTGACCAAAAACTCCCCTCTGTCCACACAACTATCAAATCTGCTCTGCATGGTCTGTACTCATACCATGTTGCTAAGGCCTGAAACTCCTTACCTGCATCCATCGGGTCAATACCCTCCCACCAGTCCTTTGCAACCATTCTGAAGGACATCCTAGCCAAAATCTGTTTCTGTTCTTGTTCAACCTCAGTATAAACTATAGCCCTAAATATGAACAAGTACTTATTCATACCTTACATCTCCTTACTTCCCCTTCTTAACTCACTTCCTTACTTCATTCAATTTCTCTCTCTCTCTCTCTCTTGACTCTTTAAATATGTCATAATCCTGTTTTTTTTTCTCCCACGTTATATCACAATTTCTGTTTGCATTATACTAACATACCATTACCAAACTGGCTAAAATTTGTCTAAATATTAAATCATTGTCATATAAGTTGTATCTATTCTTAATCAATGTTTTCTCATTATGTCTAATTTGGTATAATTATTTAAACTGGAGAGGTTTTCATATTATTTTTGAAAATTGTAAAATTGCTGTTCTTAAAATCTTTTTGTGGTGCTTTTGAGGTTTCCTTCTCGAGCCTCTGCTGAAAATAGGCACCTACCCAGTCAGACTTTCCCAATAATCAAATGTCAATAAATAATTAAATCTTAGTCATTCTGCACTGGCTACATCCCATGTATGCTGAGCCACTTACATCCCACTCATACTGTACTGGTTTATCTCACTCATACTGTACTGGTTTATCCCACTCATACTGTACTGGTTTATCCCACTCATACTGTACTGGTTTATCCCACTCATACTGTACTGGTTTATCTCACTCATACTGTACTGGTTTATCCCACTCATACTGTACTGGTTTATCTCATTCATACTGTACTGGTTTATCCCACTCATACTGTACTGGTTTATCTCACTCATACTGTACTGGTTTATCCCACTCATACTGTACTGGTTTATTTCACTCATACTGTACTGGTTTATCCCACTCATACTGTACTGGTTTATCTCACTCATACTGTACTAGTTTAGCCCACTCATACTGTACTGGTTTATCTCACTCATACTGTACTGGTTTAGCCCACTCATACTGTACTGGTTTATCTCACTCATACTGTACTGGTTTATCCCACTCATACTGTACTGGTTTATCCCACTCATACTGTACTGGTTTATCTTACTCATACTGTACTGGTTTATCCCACTCATACTGTACTGGTTTATCTCACTCATGCAGCTCTAGTTGCATCTCATTCATGCTTAAGTGGTTCACCTCACACATGCTGTAGTATTATAGCTCACCTATCATGCACTGGGTGCATTTTACTCATCCTGCATTGGCTATAACCCACTTATGCTACAATGGGTCGCCTCACTCATGCAGCCGTATTAGTTATATCTCACTTATGATGCACTGGGTACAGTTTATTCATGCTGCATTGGTTATACCTCACTTATTCTGCATTGGATATGCTTCATTCATGCTACATTGGTTACAGCTCACTTATTCTGCACTGGGTAGCCTTCATTCATGCTGCATTTGTTATAGCTCACTTATTCTGCATTGGATAGCCTTTGTTCATGCTGCATTGGTTATAGCTCTCTTATTCTCCATTGGATAGCCTTTGTTCATGCTGCATTGGTTATAGCTCCTTTATCCTGCACTGGGTAGCCTTCATTCATGCTGCATTGGTTACAGCTCACTTATTCTGAACCGGATAGCCTTCATTCATGCTGCATTGGTTATAGCTCTCTTATTCTCCATTGGATAGCCTTTGTTCATGCTGCATTGGTTATAGCTCCTTTATCCTGCACTGGGTAGCCTTCATTCATGCTGCATTGGTTATAGCTCACTTATTCTGCACTGGATAGCTTTCATTCATGCTGCATTGGTTATAGTTCTCTTAGTCTGCATTGGATAGCCTTTGCTCATGCTGCATTGGTTATAGCTCCCTTGTTGTGTGCTGGGTAGCCTTCATTCATGCTGCATTGGTTATAGTTCACTTATTCTGCACTGGGTAGCCTTCATTCATGCTGCATTGGTTATAGCTCACTTATTCTGCATTGGATATCCTACATTCATGCTGCATTGGTTATGCCTTACTCATGCCCTGACAGTATTTCACTCTAGCACTGGTTATACCTCATTCATGGTGCACAGTTTTCATCTCATTCATGCTTCACTGGTTTATGTTTCACTCATGCTGTGTTCATTATATCTCACTTACGCTACACTGGTTTTCCTTATTCATACTGCACTGGTTACCTTTCACTCATGCTGCAGTGGTCGGATCTCACTAGTGCTACAGTGGGTTAATTTCACTCATGCTGCAGTGGTCGGATCTCACTAGTGCTACAGTGGGTACATTTCATTCATGCTGCAGTGGTCGGATATCACTAGTGCTACAGTGGGTACATTTTACTCATGCTTCACTGGTTCATTTCACTCATGCTATACTGGTTAACCTCTTCCTCTCTGGACAGGTTTATAGGTTCATAGATGTAAACTAGGCTAACAACCACCAGGATCTTATTAGCCCAGCTGTGCAATCCAAATGTGACCCACAAATTTGATTTATATAGGCGTGATTTGTTGACTACCTCTGTCCATCAGAGACATAGGTGACAGCCAAGGGGTGAATTTCCGATTATCCATCAATTGGAAGTTGTGTTTAAACAGGGATATGGAGGAGCTCTACTTCACATAGATGGGAAACCTGTTCCAGAGAATGGGAAATTTTGAGAAACATATCAGTCTATCCAACATGTCCCTTTTCTGCCGCAATCAAAATGTAGGTCTTTTAATCTAGTAGTTCTGATGCTGCTTGTTTTGTGAATGTACAAAAGGTTCTGCAAAACAAGGTCCAGGGATGCATTGTTTGCCAGGCAATGATCCCCTCTCAAAAGTCTATATGATACTAAGCAGGGCTTTAAGGTGATCAGCATAAGACATTATCTAACTCATAAAATCGCTCATACTGCACTGATTACATCCCACTCATGTTGCCATGGTTACACCCCAGCCATGATGCATTGGTTATACCTCACTCATGCTGCACTGGTTTATCTCACTCATGCACTATTGGTTTATTTCACACACACAGCACTATTTGCATCCTACTCATACTGTTCTGGTTACATCCCTCTCATGCTGCTCTGGTTACATCCCACTCATGTTGTACTGGTTTATCTCACCCATGCACTATTGGTTTACTTCACGCAATCCAAACTGGGGTGCCTCAAGACTCGATTCTTGGCCCTCTACTCTTTAATATTTTCACAAACCAAATGCATACTTCCTGTACAGCATCCTCCCTGACATAATATGTGGATGACTCTACCATTATTACTTGTTCTAACAGTTTCTTTGACCTCCTCTGTACAACTCAACATAGCTTCCTATCTGCAGAAAAATGGCTAACTGACAACCAACTAATTCTAAATCCCCCAAAAAAAACAAAGCTACTACTCTTTCATCCTATGCTTCCTGTGCAGTCTCTAAACCTTTTAAGTTTCTGCTACTCTGCATACAAAACCTTATATTTACTCAAGTCTCTTTTTAAACCAAAACATACAACTTATTCTACCTTTTTAGCATTCTCCTTTTTGTTTATAGTACTGTTTTATCTGTCAACGGTATACATGTATGTAGCTTACGTATTTTAACTACCAAAATTCTCTATTGCTATTTTTATTGAAATGTATCTGTATTGCTATTTTTATTGTATTGTATATCTTTGGAGCTTTTCTCCCCAGGCCTCCCCTGAAAAAGGGCAATACCTCAGCCAGACACTCCCAGTCAACAAATGTAAAATAAAATAAATAAAATACATTTTTTTCCAAAAACCCTCTCTAACTCAAAACAACCTTGACCATTTCTACTCTCGACAATACCATCATACAGCCTGACCCACATACTAAACGACTTGGTGTTATTATCGATGACCAATTAAAAGTAGATACCCATATTCAGCACTGTATCAAAAAGACCAAACAAAAACTCAGCCTATTCTACAAACATAAAAAATACCTAGTCCCTGACTCTAGGCAGAAACTAGCTCAGGTCTTCCTCCTTCCATGTCTACTTTATGCCTCCCCCATCTTTTCACATCTACAGTCTACCCTTTTGGTTAAAACTCTGTCAATCATACTACACTTGCAAGATTTGCTAGTAACCAACCCTACAAATCTCATCAGTGCCATGCACCAAAACAACTCCAGTGGCTTGACTTCCCCCAGCACCTGCTTCACTCCTAGCTGCAAATGACTCATACTCTACTATTAAAACCCCTTTACTGTCCTGTTTTGTCCTCAGTAATATCACATTATACCCCTCCCAGAACTCTCTGCAGCTCTGACCACCTCCTTCTGGACACCTATAAACCAAACAAAAACATTGGTAAACTTCTTTACAAATATAGTATTTCCCATGCATGGAACAAACTCCCCCTTAACATCTGAATCATTTCTAACATAAATCTCTTTAAATGCGAAATTAAAACTTTTCTCCTAAATACCAACACCTGTCACTGCAATGATCTGACTTAAATCCCACCTTAACACCTTACTACCTCTTATGCTTTTAACACCCACCTATTGCAAGTGTCCTATCTCATTTGTATCTCTTTCGCTTTTTGTTGATTAAAAAAAAATCTAACTATTGTACTGCATGTTATACACATTATTGTAATGTTTATGTAAACTTCATTCTCAGGCCTTTTGTAAATTTCTGATGTTGCCATGTAAAGCACATTATTGCAATGTTTGCATAAACCTTCATTGTCAGATGTTTTTATTTTTTAATAACTTTGTAATAACTGTCTGGAGCTTTTCTCCTCGGGTCTACACCGAAAATGAGCCACTGGCTCAGTTGGACTAACACAGCTAACAAATGACAAATAAATAAATAAAATAAATAAACATAAAGCACTAGTTGCATCCTACACACACACACTATTGGTTTATTTCACACATACAGCACTAGTTGCATCCCATTCATACCGCACTGGTTATATCCCTCTCATGCTGTTCTAGTTACATCCCACTTGTGTTGCACTGGCTTATCTCACTCATGCACTATTAGTTTATTTCACACATACAGCACTAGTTGCATCCCACTCATGCACTATTGGTTTATCTCACTCATGCTGCTCTGGTTGCATCTCATCTGTGCTTCAGTGGTTCACTAGGGTTATATTCACTTCATAGGGTTATATTTCACTTATGATGCACTTGGTACATTTTATTCATGCTGCATTGGTTATGCCTTACTCTCGTAAATGGAACCACCTATACTGAGACCTATACTGAGAGCCAGAAGATATAGCAAACCTCCTAGCTGATAAATTCAGCTGCAACTTTACTCCTCTCTCCCCCTCAACCTTTCCTTAGGAAAAATCATCAAATATAACTCCCCCTACTATCACTAGGGAACAGGTCCTTAATGTTCCCTCTAAGACCAAGAACACTGCATCAATGGGCCCAGATAATATCCCAGGTTGCCTTCTAAATAGCATAAAACATGACCTATCAGGGCCTCTGGAATTACTATTTAACTGTAGCCTCCAAACAGGCTTCATGCCTCATGAGTGGAGAAAGGCAACAGTCATCCCTCTGCACAAAGGTGGGCCATCTACAGACCCTGGAAACTACAGACCCATAAGTCTCACTAGTCTTATATGTAAAGCCATGGAAAGAATTATCATGAAGATGATCAACAGAGATATAGTAAACCTCCAGACACTGAACCTAATCCAGTTTGGTTTCGTAAAGGGCAGATCATACCTACTCAGCCTGGTGGACGTCTTTGAGAAGGTCACCAAAGCAATGGATGAGAGCAAAATCGTTCACACTGCCTACCTTGACCTGGCCAAGGCATTTGACACAATACCCCACTCAGGCATTGTTGGCAAACTCAAAGGTTAGGTACAAACCTGTATGTCACCCAGTGGATCACCAAATGGCTCACAGACAGGACCCAGGAAGTTAGAATTGGGGAGTCCACCTCTACAAAGAGGCCAGTCACAAGTGGAGTCCCTCAGGGATCAGTCCTTGGACTGCTCCTTTTTGGCATTTACTTCTCAAAACTCAAGACCAATGTCAGTGGTCTCTGGCTGACTAAATTTGCAGATGATTGCAAATTAGGAGTTGTCATTGAATCTCACACTGACACAAATGTTCTCCAGGATGGGCTGACACAGACAAACAACTGGTGTCTGAGTCATGGACTAAAATTAATGCCAAGAAATGCATAATAGTAACCTTTGGGAAGTCATCTATCCCTGGTAACTATCAAATTGACAACACACCCCTTAGAGTTGACCCAGTAGTCAGGGACTTAGGGACACACATAGATAGTAATCTAGCCTTTGTTCATCATGTGTCTACAGTGGTGAGGAAATCATTCTATGTTGCATAACTTATAAACAAAGGAATGACATCTAAGTCCAAGGAAGTTATTGTTCCACTGTATTCGACATTCATCAGACCCATCATTGAGTACAATGCCCCCTTTGGTATGTACCTAACCAGGCATATTTAACAACTGGAACGTTCACAGAAGTTCCTCACTAAAAGAATACAGGGCATAATTAATATGCCTTCTGGAGACTGCCTCAAGGCCCTATCCCTGTATTCTGTCTCCTACAGGCTTTTGAGGGGAGATCTATGCCTGGCATACAGGGCATTGTTAGACCCCACTCCGATGGACCTCCTGCATATCCACAAAACAAACAATACCAGAATTACCTATTCTAAAGAATTAAACCTTGCCTGTGATATAAATAGGACCTGCTGGAGAGATAGGTTTGTATCCCAGAGACTACCCTGTATATGGAACAGGCTCCCCATCTATGTGAAGCAGAGTTCCTCCCTAATCCAATTCAAGTACAGCTTGGACAATTTGATGGGAAACCAGAAATTCATCCCTGGTTTGGCATCTATGTAAATGGTTCATCTCCCAGGCCTATGCTTGCACTTATCAAGGGTATCAGAACTTGTCAGAGATTTGGGATGCATGGTTAGGCTTAAAAAGGCCCATGTGGTCATTAACTTAATAAACACCTAATGAACCTATGAATATTTCACTCTAGTACTGGATAGACCTCATTCATGGTGCACTGTTCATATCTCACTCATGCTTCATGGTTTATGTCACACTCACACTACATTGGTTTAACCTCATTCATGCTGCACTGGCTACATTTCACTCATGTTACCCTGGTTACATCCCATTCATGTTGCACTGGTTTATCTCAGTCATGCTGCACTGGTTTATGACACTCATGTGTTACTGGTTTATTTCACACACACAGCACTAGTTGCATCCTACTCATACTGTACTAGTTACATCCCTCTCATGCTGCTCTGGTTACATCCCACTCATGTTGCACTGGTTTATCTCACTCACTGGTTTATTTTACACATACAGCACAATTTGCATCTCACTTATGCACTATTGGTTTATTTTACACATACAGCACTAGTTGCATCCTACTCATACTGCACTGGTTACATCCGTCTCATGCTACTTTGGTTACATCCCACCTGTGTTGCACCAGTTTATCTCATGCTGGTGCACTGGTTTATCTCACTCATGCACTGTTGGTTTATTTCACACATACAGCACTAGTTGCATCCTAGTCATACTGCACTGATGACATCCCTGTCATGCTACTTTGGTTACATCCCACCCATGTTGCACCAGTTTATCTCACTCATGCTGCATTGCTTTATCTCACTAATGCTATATTGTTCTGCATGAAAGCCTAAAAGATATATGGCGTGTAGGTACTAGGTGACATGCACTTAGCTGAATGAATCTTTAGCAAATGAGATTGTTATGGTCAGCGTTACCTCATACCTTGAGATGCAACAACCTTACAGTTCATTATATCAATTTTATGGTGAATTCCTGCTGTATGGAGAGACATGCAGGGCCTGACATTAATGAAAAATAATGCATCATTTAAAAAACAAGAATATCCCATTTTGCCAATCAACTTGCTTTTCAAGGAAGTGGATTTGAACAAAATGTTGCAGAGCCTTTCACTCAGGGTGCAGTGCTTATACCAATCCACAGAAGCTCAGCTGCTTACACCATTACAGTAATGTTGGATTAGTTACACCATTCTACTTTTGCAGCACTAATTATTACCACCACTCACCTGCTGCACCATTTAGAACACTCCTGTCATTCACCACTTGATTCATTCCACACAGGTTATACCACCTCACTAGTGCAACATAATTGGCATCATTTCATGCTGTTATAATTAGTCTTACAATCAGAATGACACCCATTTTAGCACTCTTATCCAATGAATAAATGTAATAATCAGCCATTTCTTACTTAGACATTAATGATCTGTAATTGTTAACGTTTTAATATTAATTTAGATATGTATTAGTTCACTCTAAAAGTGAATCCACAGATTGTTAGTATTTATGAAGTATAAATTATTGAGAAAAGTAGTATTTCTTTTCTGTGGTGTTACCTTGGCATGCTGAAGACCATTAGATCCAATTTAACCAGTCTTTTGTCTGTGCTACTAGCAGCCATTTCACCTTTACAAATAATATTTTTTTTAGATAAACTGTCTTCAAAATATGTCAATATAAGCTTGTAGGCACCCTGAGATAATGGTGTTTTATCCATTTTAATTGTCAATGTACAGTATTTGTAAGATATTTTGCTTTACAAGAGTAGCTTTAGCAGTCATTCATATGAGCATGGAGACTTAGAGTCGATCTGATTCTCATGGGCTTTGCTGGCAACTGACAAGGCAGAGACCAGTGACATCACAAGCCATCTGGTAGGGTTAGACATGTTGTATAGCACACCGACATGATACTCTATAGCTAGCCTAAAGCATTACAAAACACTGCTCACCGAGGGCATTAGATTAGACCCTTACAGGAGTCTACATAGAGTGCAAGCACTAATAAAATGATTCATGCTGTAATACGTATTTTGTTCCTGGAATTAGTGTAACCAAGTAACTTCTGCTGCTGTCAGAAAGGAAATAACAACTGTTCAAACTTTCAAACAACATGAATCAAAAGTCTGTTACTGCACTAAGAAATGATTAAAGTAATACCAAATTCTTAAATCTATACTTGAAAGAACTTTATTGGACTCGTAAATCATTTTCCTTGGAAGAAGTGATGCTTCTGCTTCCTGTTTTAGCTCTGTTTGGCTAATCTTTTGTTTTCTTTAGTAAATGCATTAGATGATTCCATTTTACACGATAGTTTAATGACTTCAGAGCTGCATTATTTTCTTTATTTCTCTTACTATACATAGCCCTACTTAACTGTGGCAGTGTATGTTCTGCTACAGAATTCTATGATTGGGCAAGATCCCAATGACATCATATAGATTTGAAGTGGTTCTTAGCAGTGTGCAAATTTCTCTTACTGTCTAGAATTTACAGAAGGTCAGGAGGAAAACATGTCAAAGCTTTGAATGTTACGTTTATTTTCCTCTTGAAGAATTTCGCTTCGGAAAGAGTATACTGTTGTTTCTTTGTAAACACAAATACACGATAAAGGAATTGTTACTACCAGTTAAACAAACATTTCATTTGAGCTTGTAGAGTTGAATGATTTTTTTTTTTAAATTATGTTTTGCATACTTTATCCCATTTCTATTTTAAGAAACATATTGGGCCAAATTCAGAAAGGTTAACTGGTGTACACCTTGCAGTAACCATTTCCAGTTGAGAGACAGCCCTATTACAGGCCTGTAACATAAAGACATACAACACTATGATGGGCTGTCTCCCCAGCCTACCAAAACTGCTAATGAGGCATTCATGGGGCAGCAGCCTAGGATAATTAGCCATGCGCACGCCCCTGGAAATGCTGCAGTAATTTATGAAGCAAAGTGATTCGGAGACTTGCTTGGGTGTATAAGTTACATCAGACATTCATACTAATGAAGACAGCCAAAATCTCTTGTTTACCCATCGCAATAGAGGCAAGTGCAAGGGAGTTTTGCAGACAAGTAGTGCTGGGGTGCATGCATCTGGTGTATGTGTGTTGATGCACGTATGAGTGTGTGTATGTGTGAGTGTGTATCTGCCTGAGAGGCTGCAGTAGTGCAGTTAGTTTGGGGTAGAGTAAGACAGTGTATGAATGTGAGTGTGTTTATGTGTGGAGGAGACTGTTAGACCCCCCCCCACAATCCCCTAGATTAATGAGCAAATCTTGCAACATTGGTGGGGGAGGGACACTATACACCAGAAATAACTCTTTACAATGTGCCTTAAAAGCTCTAAAAAATATAACAGCACAAAAGTAATGGGGCAGGGGAAACACTAGACACAAGGGATACTTAATGTGCACTAAAATAAAATTCAAACCCTGTACCCTTGCACCGTATACAAAGGATATCAGTCCTCTGTACCACCAGAAATACTGTAAAATACTACCATAGTCTTTTATAAAAGAAAAAAATGTAAAGTAAAATGGGAAAACAGGTGTCAAACTCTGCACCATTGACACAGGTAGCAGCAGCATTAATCCACTACACTAAATTATAAGCTAATAAAGTTTTTAATGTAATAAGAAGTATGAAATTCTAATATCTGACATTATTTAATCACTACACCAGTTCATAAGTTGCAAGGGACAGAGCACCTATAAAAGTCAACAGCAGGATTGTCCTGTAAAATCAGGAACAGATAGTTGAGAGGGATGGTTGTGTGTCAGTGTGGGGGAGGCTTCAGAACAAAGCCAGGAGGAAGACGAGACAACACAGTTAGAATCACTTAAAAACAAAAGGTCTAGCACTGCAATGCACTTTATGAGCACCAAGGAGAATGAAACTCTAATATCTGGCATTACAGGCTGACTCTAAGGATCCGTGATTTACATGGTCAGGGCCAAAAATAAGAAGAGACATCAAGGATATTCTGACAACTCAGGGACATGCAAGCAGTATGTCAGTGTGTGTGTGTGTGTGTGTGTGTGTGTGTGTGTGTGTGTGTGTGTGTGTGTGTGTGTGTGTGTGTGTGTGTGCGTGTGTGCGTGTGTGCGTGTGTGTGTGTGTGTGTGTGTGTGCACGTCTGTCTGTGTGTGTCTATCTCTGT
The DNA here is from genome assembly GCF_019279795.1 of Protopterus annectens. Classification (NCBI taxonomy): domain Eukaryota; kingdom Metazoa; phylum Chordata; order Ceratodontiformes; family Protopteridae; genus Protopterus; species Protopterus annectens. The sequence goes on from NC_056747.1 coordinate 400,041,302, forward strand.
CTCTCTCTCTCTCGCTATATATATATATATATATATATATATATATATATTTATATAGGCAGACTGAGAGAGAGATAATGCACACACACACGTGCGCGCACATATACATATGTCTATATTTAATTATTCTGAAGGATGATAATTACTGAATTCTGACTGTAAGGTAAAGGTAATTCCATAATGTTGGAAGGCATTGCATAAGTAATACATCTGGCACTTTTTCTTTTATTTATATTAATTTTTAGTATTAGGTTCCCTGCTCTGGTGTTCACTCCCCTAATAATATTTTCTAGGCATAGACTTTCAAAAAAGACCTAGATAGATCAAGTTTTCTAACACTATGACTTTTTTCTAGTAAAGAAGATTGTACCTTTTCAAGTTGTTTCAGGTGGCTTTTTCAAATGCTACAAAACGTAGCAGCAGACTGTTCATTAACTGGTCAGATCAGTGAGTATGAAGTGGTACAATGATCCTCCTAGAGTGGCTTGGCATGCCTGCTATAATTATATGAGCTGCCTGAGCTGAATATTAAGAACTTCTGACTTTGGAAGATCCACACAAGTTTAAACTGTGGCCTAACATTATGTCATATATAAACAATCCTACATGTTTGGTTTGCCCCTAGAAGAATCCCTAGTTAGTCCTTGAATGGAGAACCATATGGTGGAAATGAGACTTGCTGAAAGATGTAGTAAAAGGGACAGAAGCAGAGATTTAGCAGATTTATTTCAATTGCTATAGAGATGGCAAAATAAAAATAGAGTAAACTCTCAGTTAACTGGAACTCAAGCAACCGGCAAAAAAAAATATTCAAGAAATACAGTCCAGTTTTCATGTGTTGCACTTTCTGTTTTCCCCCCTCCAGAAACATAACTTACACTTTTAGAGTTTTAGAGTTTAAAAAAGGAAGATAGGAATAAATTCCCTCTCTTCCCAACTTGAGAACAAGTCAAACCAAACAAATAGTATAGGGTACAGTATTAGTCAGGCTTATTTTTAATATTAACTCTCAAGCAACCAGAAACTACAGTTATCCAGCATCTACCAATCCCCATGGGTGCCAGTTAACTAAATGTTTACTGTAACAGTATTTACCATAATGTTAATAACAAAACATTTAGTTAGGGGACTTGTCCATCATTAATTAACTGGATCACATTGTAGAGATTTCCATCCCGTAAAATAAAATCACTGTTTATTTTCCTGATTTTACAAATGTGATTGGTATGTGTACATATTAGGTATGAGTTCTGTTTGAGGGGTTATAAATAAAAATAGTAATAGTAATTTTGTGAGCACAGAAATGTAGTAGTAACACAATAAAGGTATACTAATATGTCACAAAATGGCTTATTGAATACATGTTTATGTTACTTGCAACACATCTCAGCTCATGCTGAACAAAACATTTTTAACTATATGTGTAACCAGTGAGGTTCAATCTTTTTGTGGCAGGGGACCCCTACAAAAGCAGTCATACTTATTAAGTAGCCCTGCTCACTCCACTTATTTTATTTATTTATTTATTGCATTTGTTTACCGGGAAAGTCCACTGGGACTAAAAGAACCCATTTTTAGTGGCGGCCCAGGGAGAAAATCTCTGACAAGAACTTAAATACAGAAAAAAATTAAACATTATTTTTTACATAAGTAGAAACAGTGTTACACATAGTGATTACAGTAATATATACAGACTATATAGATAAAAGCGAAATTTAGTTGGTTTGATTACAGTACTATATACAGAATATATAGTTGGTTTGGTTACAGTAATATATATATAGAATAATACATAAAGCAGGAATTTAGTTGTTTGCCAGATTAATTCAATCAGAGAGGTATTAACAGAGATATTTTAATCGGCATTATTGTACAATATAAACAGAGATATATTAATCAGCATTATTGTACAATATAAACAGAGATATATTAATCAGCATTATTGTACAATATAAACAGAGATATATTAATCAGCATTATTGTACAATATAAACAGAGATATAGTAATCAGCATTATTGTGCCAGTATCAACAAGTGATGAAGAAAAAAAAATAATAAATCTGGAGAAAGTATCATCAGTCACTGGTAGTAAACAGCACAGGAATGTAGTTATAATATAAGGAGAAGGAGGAGGTCAGGTTATAGAGCAGGTACACAGCCAGGAAGGGTTGCGATGATTTGTTAGTATTTGTTTGAAGGTGGTAGTGCTACCTGTGTTTCTTATAGAAGGAGGAAGCAAGTTCCATAGTTTGGTGACGGTGAAGGGGTAGAGCAGTTGACCAGCTGGTAAGGTGGGCTTTTTTACTTTTTAGAAGTAGATGATTTTCAGATCTTAATTGCCTGCTGGGTTGGTATTTGGCAAGTAGAGTTGAGAGAACAGGACAGTCTGTGGTTCTGTAGATTATTTTGTGCGCTGTAGTTAGTTGGGTGAATGAGAGATGGTGGGGGAGTTCCAGCCAGTTTAATTGTTTCAGTGAGTTACAGTGGGGGGATCAGAATTTGGACTTGGTGGCAAATTTGGCTATTCTGTTGTAATACATATCAAGTTTGGATTTTGTAGAATTTTGGATATTAGTGAAGAAAGGGGCACCATAAAGGAGAAGGGTAATAAAAATGTAGTTGCAAGGTTTGTCTAGTAGAGAGGCTAAGAAAGTGTTGGTGCCTGTAGAGCATACCGAGCTTTTGATGTGTTTTTTTGGTGTTACTGTTTATGTGTAGGTCAAAGTTAAGGTTTTCATCTATAATAATTCTTAATAATTTAGTGTGTGGGACAACTTCTATAGTGATATTGTCTTGGGCTTGTATAGTGAAGAGTTTTTTTTTATCTAGGGGAGTGGTTTTCTTAGGTGTAAAAATTACTAGTTTAATTTGTTTTTAGGATTTAGGGCAACATGAGTGTTAAGCATCCAGGTGAGGGCATTCTGGGTGATTTGCTGGAGTTCAGAGCTGGAGTCTGCAGTGCATATTATTGTAGAGTCATCAGCATATTGGATTACTGCGTTTTGTGGGAGAGTGGAGTGAAAGTTGTTAATAAAGATGCTAAATAAGAGAGGACTGAGTATGGAGCCTTGGGATACACCTGTGGAAGTATTAAGGAAGGGAGAGTAACTTGCTGTGACCATGTGTAATTCTGTAAAAATGTTCCAATAACTGCATATTTATAGCTATAATAAAGACATGAGGCCAGAAAGATGTTCAAAAATGACACTTCAGTGCATTATTGCTTGATGTTTTTAAGACATCATTATAACAACAATACACAATGATAACAGAGACTCATTTTATTAAACTGAGGTGTAACATTTCAACTTTACAGCACTAAAATTTTTAAGCTACAATACTGGATTTGTCAAGACAACAGCAATAGGATGAACTGCACCAAAATTAGAAAATCACTGCACAGTTCAGAAGTAACTCTGTGATCTGGGCTATGCTGAATCTCTGCCAAACCTTCCAAATGAGGGGCAAGATGTGATCCAAGCAAAAAGTATCCAGGAATCTGAGCAAATGGCCACCTACAACATGATGCATACAGCATGTTGCTCTAATATATTTACAAAAAATGGAGCTCTACTGCATAATCATGTCTAGAAAGGTTGCCTCCCATTGATCTCTTTTCATTTGCATTGCAATCTTTAAAGCTTCTGTATTTAGGCCACCGTCATTCCCTTTTTCCTAAAGTGTCATATAAAACTTTATCTGAACACTGCACTTCTCTACCTCCACCCTGTCATCTTTAGCTAGTTTCCAACATTCACTGAGCTATGGAAGCAAGGTCTTCCCTGGACAGAGTCCAAAGCTCTGTTGTGCATTTTATTTATTTAAATCATAATAATTGTTGAAAGTGTAGTAGTTTGTCTCTTCTCCTGTCCCATTTCAGTGCTGCTAAAAACATCACCACACAGTAACCACTGTAAGAAGGCTTCATACAACTTCTTACTATTATCACGTGCTCCACAAAATTGAGTGATATCAGCACAATGGTGGTTACATATCCCATACTTTTAGTCCAGGGATACCTTCTTCTTCTTTAAGCTTTTCCCAGTTAGGGGTGGCTACAGTGGATCACCTGTCCACTCATGATTGGCAGTATAGTTTTACGGTTTTGAGTTGCCAGCTCGGCGCCCAACCTTCCACAGAAGGCACACGCACTCACACCTAGGGCCAATTTAGAGTGTTCAATCCACCTATAACATGTCTTTGGGATGTGGGAGGAAACTGGAGCATGCAGAGGAAACCCATGCGACCACAGGGAGGCCATGCAGACTTCGCACAGAAGGCACCTCAGCCGAGGATCGAACCAGAGACCCTCTTGCTGTGAGGCAACAATACTAACTGCTGCACCACTGCGGCTGCCCTGTCCAGGGATGCCCTAATGATCTTATTTTTGAGGGAAATACAAGGTGCTTAAGCTAACTGCTTCTGTGAATGCATTGAGATCTACAAGAGCATCTTCACAGAGTCCGTCAACTTAAGCTCTTGCAGAACAGGGGCAGATTAATGCAGAGCCACAGAAGTCCAGCTGAAAAGTTACTGCACGTAACAAATGCTCAAGATGGGGAATATGTGTAGCTTAAAACTAAATAGTTCCAACTGATTCAGCTTTAATCAAATCTCCATTGAGTCAGTCCTATAGTGTAGTTAATAAATGCTATGATTCCAGTCATGTACACAGTTAAAGCGTCCCAAAAGAAGCCAGCTATTGTGCTATTGCACATCGTACCTGATCATTTTTGGCAGAAGAATGTAAAACCAAAACTAAAAAAAAAATAAAATGACAAAAAAAGGAAGATATTACAAATCTGTTGTGATGATGAAAGTGTTCTAAATGAGCACACTTTAAGTATCCGTACTAGAGGAAAAGAAATCATCATTTATCACAATGCAAATTATCATTAAAATATATGCATATTCCCATGAATAGTCAGAATGGGTTAGCTTTAAACCAAATTTTGTGATACCAAAGGGAACCCTCAGTCAGTAATCATCAGGATAACAGACACAAATGCATGTTTCACCCTTTTTGGGAGTCATCAGTCCACTATATGTAAATTTTAACTCATGGAGATTAACTGGTTCATTTTATCCAATAGCAGGACTTTCTGTGGGCCTCCAGGATGCAAGTCTTTCTGGGCCAGAAATGTAAACTTTTGTAAAAGTGAGTTCCAGTAGGTATATGTTGGAATAATATAACAACGTGGTCATTTATAGGGCTAGTCCATCACATCATATAATTGAAATCCAATTACAAACAGACCCCCTGGAACTTAACTAGTGATTCAGGTCAAAACACATTTTACTAAGCACTAAAAAAATAAGTCCATGCTGTTTGATGCGCAAAAAATGTTAAATCTTCCAGCATGCTCAATATTACAGACCAGAACAAAACCCTTACCAAAACTACTTGAATATTTGGCTTGACTAGTCCCTCAACTACCACAAACTCATCCAAAAATCTCAGATCCAAAATCAAATATCTACTATTATGGGCTATTAATGTATTTAAGTTCCTATGACCTCAATCAAGGGCAGTTACAGGTAAGGGCATCCCTCTTGCATAACTTGAATATGCCCTTCCTCTGTTTGCCACTTTCTCAGTCAAAAATATATCCACTCACAAACCTTATCAAATAAAATATGTTGATTCATCACCAGTGCCCCCCACCCGCATGAACATCATTGCTACACTCTAATGAAAGTAAAGTGCCTACCTGAACAAGCTAGAGCTAATCTTCTGCGTTCCCTTGTACGGCAATTACTTCAGAAAGACATCACTCTCCTCTTTCAATGAAACTAATCACAACCACTCTAACTTACGACCTTAGAAGCCATGACAGAGGTAGCCTCCCACTCCAAACCAATACTATCAAGCGACATAGTTCAGATTATAGTATCTCTGATCTTGTCCCCAAATTATGGTAGTCCCTAGCTGAGGATCTCACTGAACAGATATCCTGTTCAAAGTTTACATCCCAATTCCAACAGTTCCTACAAAAATTATATGAATGCAAATGCCAAACTGCTGGCATATCACATAACCGACAAAACTTCCTGGAAAGTGTAAATCCATTCCTCCTACATCTTGTCACTTTCCGTCTTCATTGTCACCTGTTAAGAGTCTGCATTTTGTACAGATGTTCATAGAAACTCTGCTGTTAAAGAGATGTTTTATCTTCGTTTACCTCCCTGTAAATTCCCTCACCTTACAGACCTGCTACCTCACTTTCCCATTGTCATCTGTTTTATTCTGCTCTTGTAAGCATGTATATAATAACAATTCTTGAATGTACAATATTTTGAACTCTTGAATTTCTGATGTTACTATTCTGTTTGTAACCTGGGATGAGCCTGCAACTGATCAAGCTGTGATTAATCCCAATAAACAAATATAAAATGTAAAATGTTAAATAATATTATTTTAATATAATTAGAACAAAAGAAACAAATGTTTTCTTGGTACTGAATTTCCTTAAATGAAATAAAACTATTATCATGACAAGAGACCTGGGGTATATTATTTTTATATGAAGAATAGTAAAGTTGAGGCTAACACATTAGTCCTTGTTCATCTCAGTGCAGAAGAAGTTGACTGCAAAGAACTGCAATTCAGGTTTCCTGTGATGAGATGGACAGATAGGACTACCTATCCTGTAATCTGTGAAAGGCACAATTCTAATACCAACACTGAGGGCAACCTTTAAGGAACAAAGGTCATTGACAGAGGCATGGTTATAATCACTAAAACTTAACACTGCATTGCCAAATTTTCTACAGAAGCAAGAAAACGCATGCCTCAAATAACACAAACAATGGCCTGGTCCCCTTAAGCCATGACATTTGACCTCATTTGGAACTGCTCCTTTCATTCAGGAACAAACATAATCTCGTAAGAGTATTACAAGCAATGTTTTATGAGGTTTCTTTTTCAGTCTTATGCAATTTAATGGAAGTGTGGAAATCCAAATATACTGAGAAATGAGTAAGGCAATTAAATGAAGACTGGAACATAGTCATTTCTGTCAGCATCTCTACACTTTGGGAACACCATAGCCACTTATCTTTTGTTATTCAATCAAATTCTGTACTGCTCACCGTAGTGTGACTGAGGAAGGACTTCTCCCCTTTGAGAGAGCGAGAGCAAGCAGTGGTTCACACCCACCATGGTGCCTGATTACCAAAAGTGTTACGAGACCTTGGGATAAGCTAGTATAGAATGAGAAGATAACTGTGCAGGAGCTATTACTAACCCCTGATGCCCTAGGCCAAGCAAGTCCATTCTGCTGTCAGTGTAGCTCCTATGTCGTTGCAGAGCCAAATCTTAAATGTATGCTGATCTTGTTAAATTTCAACTCTGTAACTGTAAATACTTGTACTGCTTATCTCTGCCCCAGCCCAAACTCCCCATGAATCGTTTTCTATCCTTAGCTATTCCTTTCTGCTTTATAATCTAATATTGGCTGCTGACTGTGG